>NC_092038.1:12120044-12439042 GCF_003086295.3 Arachis hypogaea
AGTAATATTAATATTTTTTATTATTTTATTATATTATTTTGTCCTCACTCCCAAAATTTTCTGGATCCGTCACTGTTCACACATATGAAGTTGGAAACTAAAGTTAAAGATCATTTGGTATTGAAATTCTAACTTTGCCAAATGTCTAAGTAATTTTAGTTCACGACAAGTATATTCATTTATTTATTGAAAGAGTTTTTTAAAAAAGTGTTAAAAAGACACTTATTACACTTTCTAGTTTCTACTAAAGTGATTGAATATAAAATACTTTTTGAAGATATTCATTTTAGTGACCACGATAATTGTCACAAATTATGAAAAACAAATTTAAAAGATTACTTGATGTTTGTTTTTGTGACACCACTTGAATTATTTTATGACAATACGTTAGTAGTCTAATATTTTAAATTATTATTAAACAAGAGAGTTCAGAGTGTTTAAGAGTTTAATGAGCAAATTATCACAAACTCTATAAATGCATGCATGTTTAATTTATAAAAAACAAACATCTAAGGTCTTTTGTATGGATACTATTCATAAGGGTGTTACGTTATTTTATGATATATTATTTCAGTGAGAGTGTGCATTTGGATGCTCATATGATTTAGATAAATTTATGAATATAGATATTTCTGTAGAAATAAAGTATTTAATTTTGTTTTCACTCTGACTCATGACCCCATAAAGGTATTAAAGTTAGACCACTTGAAAATAGGCATGCATAAGATCATATTCGCATGTAATTTCTGAATTTGTTCATCCAAATTTGATCTATGTCGTTGAATATATTAGTATGGTGATCATCGTGATTTTGTCATGATATTAATGAGATAAAAGTTGCGGTAATTCCATAATTAATATGTAAAACGGACTAAATTGTGAAAGTAATAAGGGAAATAACATTCAGATGTGCACATAAAATTTATAGGAGATTGATTTATTTATGGGCAATACATATATTAATTATAATCATAAATTAACTATTATATAACAATGTTCTCAATTATTATAATTAAATAAGTTATTATTACTTTTGATTTAGAATTAAATGAGAATAAAACTAGAGATACTCTTTTATTTGGGTTTTAGGATTCAATGAGTGTCACATTCAAATATAAATAGTGATTTCAGGGGTTTGGTCCCCAACACATCAAAGCCGCTTCTGTGACTCTTTTTTCATCGGAGGAGTTGCAATTCATCCCTATTAAGAACAAGAAGACTTTGGTTGAGAAAGATCAAAGAACCAAATTCTATCAATCATACTCACAAATTTAAATACACTTCTGCATTGAAATATTTCTTTCTTAATAATTTAACAGAATAGTTTTAGGGTTAAAAAATCCTAGAATTTCTAACCTTCTAAACTAAATCCTAATAATTTCTTATATTTCTTTCTTGCATTTACTTGGAGCAACAAAATCTCTTTTGGTTAAAAAAATCATATCTACACCTATTATCTAAACTAGTAACCGCAGAAGCAAGTTTCATGCCAATTCTAATGATAACTTTTTTACAACTAACATCAAGAGGATTAGAAGACTTTGATATCCAAAGCTTTATAGATCAGTTGTAAAAAGTTTACAATATATGACTGTTATTAAATTAGACTTGTCTTTTGTAGTAAGTAAAGTGAGCCAATTCATACATAAGTTACTGATAACTCACTGGAAGACAATAAAAAGGTTATTGAAATATTTACAAAGAACTAAAGAACAAGACCTCATATTTCATAAGTGTTCACATTTTTGTTTATATATGAATTTGTTAATAATGTCCGGCATCATATTTAGACATCAAAGGTTTGTCTTGTTGATACCCTTAAGCTAATAACATCATTTTAGCAAATTAGTTAGGTTGGCTATGCTTTAAGTTAGCTGTAACTAGCTGTAACATTATTTTAGCAAATTAGTTAGGTTAGCTATGCTGAGTTAACTTTACTATATAACAGCAACCTCCCATTCCTGATTTGTGAGATTTACTACTTAAATTTGTGTACCAAACCTTTTCTTTAATCTGAATCTCTTCTTTTTCTCTAAGCTCGAGTCACAAGTTTCCCGAATTTAAACATAGTGCGACGAGTGTCTTGTGACTCCATTCGTGTTCTTTCATCTTCTTAACCCCAAATTCTTTCTTCTCTTTTCTTAAACAACCATGGCACACCATCAAGAGCCTCCAATTGTGGTGAATCTAAGGTCTAACAATGAAAATTCGAATTTAAATTTTTCAGTTTCTGATCTTCAAAACCTAGCTCGTTTACTATCTCAAATATCCAACCTTCAATCACATATGCCAAGAACTCAAGTCAATTCCATCTCTGACCCATCAAGTCCTTATTTCTTACATCATGGAAAAAATCTTGCCATCTCGATCAATAACGTTGTGTTAACCACTCATAATTACAGCTCATGGTCCAGAGCCATGACATTGGCGCTGAAAGGAAAGAACAAGCTCTGTTTTGTGGATGGAAGTCTCCCGAAATCTCAAGAAAATGACCCCAATTTCATGGCTTGGGAGAAGTGCAATACCCATGTAGTGTCTTGGCTAACTTCTTCAATTAGTGAAGAAATTTTTCATAGTGTAATATGGAATGACAATGCTGCTGATATTTGACGTGATCTCCAACATCGATATTCTCAGGGGGACGTGTTTAGAATAGCTGCACTTGAGGAAGAGTTGTTCTCCATCAAACAATGTGAGTTGAGCATTACTTCTTACTTCACTAAATTGAAAGCTGTATGGTAAGAATTAGACATCTTTTGGCCAATTCCTCATTGCGATTGTGGAGAATCTTGTACTTGTGGACTCAGTGTTATTAAAAATTTAGAAAAGACAACTACTTAGTTCAGTTTTTAAGGGGTCTCAATGAACAATATGCTATAGCAAAATCACATATCATGTTAATGAATCCATTCCCAATAATCAATGATGCCTTTGTTCCTGACCCAGCAAGAACGACAATTAACCACCCCTGACATTCTTGAATCAAAAACAATTCTAGCTCTTCAATCCAGTTTTGACACCTCTCTTGAATTTTAGCATCTAACTACTCGAAGGCGAGGTAGAAGGGTTAGAGGAAGAGGTGGCCGATTTGGAAGGTCACCATCCAAAACTTGCTCCTACTGTCACAAGACTGGTCATCTTGTAGACACCTGCTATAAAAAGCATGGTTTACCACCCCATCTCAAGCAACAACAAAAGCACAACATATTAACAATGAATGTGATGACCATTGTAGAGCCTGATAAAAGTAGAGGTCAAATTCTTGTTCCACAACAAGAAGGTAGTAGTGCTGAGCTCTTTCACTCAAGATAAAAAACAAGCACTCATAGCTTTATTGCAATAATTCCTTTCTCAGTCTCTTGGTGCCACAATCAATTCTTCAGAATCAGGTATTCTTACTCACACCCTACATATGAGCACACACATATCACACCTCTTATCATTGAAATCATTTTATTCCAACTCTTGAATACTTGATTTAGGAACCACTGATCATGTCTATCACACACTTATTGATTTTATCAACTACACTCATATAAAACCAATTTTGGTCAAATTACTTAATGGTTCTCATACTATCACTTCTATTTCTGGAACCATTCTTTTTTCAAAAGATCTTTATCTTACAAACATTTTATACATTGCTAATTTCAATTTCAATCTTATTTCAATTTCTCAAATAACTAAAAACTTACACTGCAAAGCTTCTTTCACTGACAAGAGCTATGAGATATAGGATTTGAATACATAGAGGACGATTGGCACAGCTGAGGAAAATAGAGGATTATACTCTTTGACTATTCAACCCAACACTAAACTGGTTTAAAATTTTGCCAGCTTTCATTCAACAATCACAAATTTCACATACTACACATGATGAAGCATGCCGCAATGACACTTCTCTTTCCAATAGCACAATAAGTTGCACTAGCAATATTAATAATTTGTGGCACCTTAAACTAGGTCATATACCAAAAGATACATTACAATTGATGCATGACATTTATCCATTTATAGACGGTAAAGAATTTAAACAACCATGTAATGTTTGCCATTTCTCTAAACAAAAGAGACTTGCCTTTTCTGTTAGTTCTACTACATCAAATAAATTTTTTTATTTAGTGCACTTGGATATATAGGGACCAATTTCCATTCCTTCAACCAACGGTTTCAAATATTTTTTGAAAATAGTTGAAGATAAGAGTAGATATATATGGGTTCACTTCCTCAAACTGAAATCTGAAGTTTTAAATTTGGTTAAAAAACTTTATTTTCTTGATAGAAACTCAATTCGGCAAACCAATAAAGGCCATTCGATCCAACAATGGTCCAGAATTTAATCTCACCTCTTTTTACCGATCTAAAGGTATCATTCATCAAACTTCATGTGTGAAAACTCCACAACAAAATGGCGTTGTGAAAAACAAGCACCAGCACATTCTTAACATTGCTAGAGGTCTTATTTTTCAATCATAACCTTCACAAACGTCTTTGGCCTCATGTAATAAATCATGCTGTGCACTTGATGAATAGAATACCTAGCATTAAGCTAAAGAAGAACTCACCATTTAGCATTTTATATGGAAGGGTACCTGATATTAGCTCCTTAAAAGTGTTTGGCTACCTTGCTTTTGCTTGTACATTGATAGCAAATAGGAAGAAACTTGACACTAGGGCCAGAAAATGTCTATTCATCGAATTCAAATCAAACACTAAAGGATACATTTTGATGGATTTAACAAATGAAGAGATTTTTATTTCAAGAAACGTTGTGTTTTATGAGTCTAATTTTCCTCTTATCATAAAGAGCACTAACACTCAAATTGAGAATCCAAGACTTTTGAAGTCATCTTTACCTATTTTTGACGAAATAGATCCTTTTACTATTATATCTCATGCATCACATATATATCATGCACTAGACACTCTCACTCATAATCACGCACCACCACATAGTTCATCATCTCATGATCAAATATTAGCATCTAATACACATTCCGATCACACACCCACACTAAATTCCTGAAATTCACTAAATCAACAAACTTTTGATCATGCATCATCATCTCCTCCTTCACAAACACCATTACCTCATACACAGATACACACACAATTACAATTGAATGAGAGACCATGCAGAACAAAAAAGTCACCAAATTACTTAAAGGACTATCATTGCATGCAAACTTCATCTTCTAAAGATATTGCCAATAGTCCTTGTAGGTATCCAATTTCTGCTCACTTATCATATGATGCACTCTCACCATCTCAGAGACATTTTTTCCTCACCATATCATCCAACACCGAACCCAAGTCTTTTGAAGAAGCTGTGAAGGAAAATTGTTGGAAAAAAGCTATCAGTGATGAACTTTTGGCTCTTGAAAGCAATAGAACTTGGTCTCTCACAACCCTCCCTGTTGAAAAAAAGGCAATAGATTGCAAATGGGTCTTCAAAATAAAGTACAAATCTGATGAAACCATCGAAAGACACAAAGCAAGACTTGTCGCAAAAGAATTTACTCAAACTGCGGGATTTGACTACTTCAATACTTTTAGTCCGGTGGTTAAAATGACAACATTCAGACTCATCTTGGCTCTTGCTGCAGTAAAGGGCTGGCACCTCCACCAATTGGATGTCAATACACCATTTTTACATGGCGATTTACCCGAAGAAATCTATATGAAAGCACCACCAGGACTACAAGTCCCTTCCAGTACTGTTTGCAAACTTGAAAGGTCCCTTTATGGACTCAAACAAGTGAGTAGACAGTGAAATTCGAAGCTCAGCTCTGTCCTCACAGTAGCGGGTTATGTACAGTCTAGGCATGACTATTCATTGTTCACTAAACAAACTAGCAACAAATTCACAGTAATTTTAGTGTACGTTGATGATATCGTCATGGCTGGGGATGATATGCAAGAGATTAACAACCTGAAGACACTTCTTGACAAGAAATTCACCATCAAGGACCTTGGTCAACTCAAGTTCTTTCTTGGCATGAAAATTGCTCGAAATGGTAAGGGAATTGCTCTCTATCAACGGAAATATACCCTTGATCTCCTCAAGAATTTTGGTATGTTAACATCCAAACCTGTTTCCACTCCCATGTGTTACAACTCTCAACTTACAAAGACTTCAGGCACTAGATTCGAAGATACAACCAAGTATAAGCAATTCATTGGACACCTCATCTACCTTACTAACACACGTCCGGATATCTCTTTCGCGGTCAGCAAACTTAGTCAATATCTAGATTGTCATACTAATGATCATTATAGAGCTGGCATGCATCTTCTTCGCTATTTCAAAGCCTCTCCAACAGCTGGTCTTTTTTTCAGCAGCGACTCTGACCTCTCTTTATCTGGCTACACAGATTCTGACTGGGTAACCTGTGCTGATACACGTTACTCTATCTCTGGACAATGCTTCTTTCTTGGCACTTTCCTTATCTCTTGGAAGAGCAAGAAACAAGCCACGGTGGCTCGCTCCTTATCCGAGGCTGAATACAGGGCAATGGCTCTTGGTTCCATCGAAGGACAATGGCTTCTTTATCTCCTCAAGGACCTCAATGTCGATCATCCAAAGCCTTTCACAATGTACTGCGACAATCAATTCGCACTCCATATCGCTGCCAATCCCATCTTTCATGAGCAAACCAAACATATAGAAGTAGATTTTCATATCACAAGGGAAAAGGTTCAAGTTGGGATACTTAAGCTACTGCCAATCTCTTCAGCTCACCAAACAACTGATGTATTCACTAAAGTTTTGCCTCCTGGACCCTTCAAGCAGATGTATTCCAAGCTTGGATTAGTGAATTTTCACTATCCAGCTTGAGGGGGGGTGTTGATACCCTTAAGTTAATAACATCATTTTAACAAATTAGTTAGGTTGGCTATGCTTTAAGTTAGCTGTAACTAGCTATAACATTATTTTAACAAATTAGTTAAGTTAGCTATGTTGAGTTAATTTTACTATATAACAGCAACCTCTCACTTTTGATTTGTGAGGTTCACCACTTCAATTTGTGTACCAAACCTTTTCTTTAATCTTCTCTTCTTTTTCTCTGAGCTCGAGTCACAAATTTTTTGAATTTGAACAAGTTTTAAGATTTTTTATTTTTCTGAAAACCAATTTTGTATCTTGATCTTGCAAGAAACAACTCACCATTAGTAAGTGATCATCAGAGGCTGAATTTAGGAGCTTCACATGAGGCAAAAATAGTATGGATAAAAAATCTTAGTAGAAAGTTTAACTAGTAAAATTTTTTATAATCTTTTGCCATAACATCAGTACAGTTATGTTAACAACAAATCCTATCCTACATAATAAAATAAAGCATTTTCAATTAGATATTCAATTTATAAGAGACAGTTAAAGGTTAAAACCAATATATTATATATGATACATATTTCAGAAATTGAACAAATAGCTGATATATATTAATTTAAAAAATTTCAACAACTACTCAAATTTACATTCCTCTCATCTTCTCTTCAATTCTTCACACCTCTATTTCTGATTCTACTTTCTTGCTGCGAAAGTTGAACTTGAATCTTGATAATGAAAACAGGACCACCAGCATGGCAGAAAAAATAGACGTAAATGGCACATGTTATATTAGTGTTGCATATATGTATGGTCACATTATATTATTATGACTAAACTAGCTGAAATTGAAATGCTAGCACACAAAATTTTGGGCCCCCCTATATGACACACATGCCACATTTAGTTTTTTTATTTGTGTGATATGATATATGAAACTAGTTGTGCCCCAGATAAATAAATAACAACCACCTAATAATGCTGTGTTTCGGCCTTGCTTGAATGCTTGTACAATCAATAATTTTTTTTAAAATTATTTCTGAAATAATGTGTGTTCCCTTCATTTCTTTATCTTATTTTTTAATGTGCTCTTATTTGTTTAGCTAGTATAGTAAATGCTTTTTCTTTTTCTTTTTCTTTTTTTTTTAATGTATATACAATCTAGAAGATAATAATGAAATGGTTTGCTGATTCCGTGAGTCATATAATTCATAGTTCAATAAGTTAAGAACTGTATTAATTAATTAATTTTCTTACCATTAATTAACTATGAAAAAGTATAGATCGAGAAACAATGTATATAGTGAACAACATAAACAATAATTTTAAAAGAAAAGGTGAATTTAAAATTAAAATTCAGAATCTTAATTAATTAAATAATCATTATCAGATTTAAAATTTGAAAAAATTATCCCGCCACCCCTTTAACGTGTTGATCTCTCTCGCAACTGTTATCGTCATCGCCGCAAAACTCTTGATACCGCCACACCAGGTTCTCCTTCAACTAATCTTGTTAGCGACGCTATTTTGCATCTCTCACCGATGTCGATCTCTCTCGCAACAATCATCGTTCTCGTCGCAAAGCTCTTGACGTCGTCGTCCCCTCACCGTGGCACCAAGTTCTCTTCTAACCCTGTTAGTGGCGCCGTTTTTGCATCCCTCACTCTCTTATCCATGTCAACGTGGTTCTTGTTAATGGCGGCCATTATGAGCTTATCGCATTCGGGCTCCATCTACGTTGTCACGAACAATGCCAGATTCTGCCTGGAATTTTCATCCAATATGAGCTCGTTGTTTATTATTTGGTATGCTACTTTTTTTGGGTTATTCTAGTAGGTATACAAATGACTATTTTAATTCTTAACTTATGCAGATGACTATTTTAATTTTTAACGTATGCGGATAATTATTTTAATTCTTATGTAGATGGTTATTTGATTAGAATTGATTTAGTTAGATACAATTAAAATATATTAAATGTTTAATTTACTAAGTATGCGGATAATTAAATTTTTGAATTATTAAATTGAATTTTTTAATTAGATAATTTGAGTGAAGTATTTTTTTTTAAATTTTATTGAATTAAATTTTCAGCCCATTATTTATGTTGTTTAAATTTTTTATTATCTAACTAGCGGAACTAATTAACTATTAATCTATCCTCGTAATAAATAGGTCAAGTGGATAACCAAATTTGGAAAGCTATCCTCTCGAGTGTAATTTATAAACAAAAAATTATGTCTAACACTCTAACTATATGATGAAACCTAGTGTAGATTTAAATTATTCTTATATATATATTGATATATCGACTTTGAATAAGGTACATTATTTTTCCAAGCACCTTGATTAGCGACGATTATGGCCTTATGGCATGGGAACTTCCTTCGAGTAATATTTATAAGATTAATTGTGATGTTAATTTTGTTATTGATTGGAGTTTGGCTAGTTTTAGTTGTATTATTAAAAGTTCTAACGATAATTCAATTTTGGTTACTCGGACTCTATCCCTCCTTGGAATATAGATGTGAATTGTATACGATTTGAAGAGAACTTGTTTTGACTTAAAAGAATAGTCTAAAAAAAATTATTTAATTTGTGAAACGGATTATTTAAAAGTTTTTATCCTCCTCCAAAATCTTAGTTGTGCCAATAATTGTCAAGAGCTTGATTTGGTCTTAAAAATTGAGGCGCTCATCCTTCGACAAAGCGATGTTCATTTTAATTGGGTTCCTCGTGAAGCAAGACTCAGTAGCTGATTAGTTAGCTAAGTATAAATAAAAATTAATTCTAATAATATAATTTGGTTAGTTCCAATAGATAATCTCCATCAGATACTTTGTTTAGATAATAAAATTATTTTTTAAGCGGCTTATTTTCTTTTCCTCTTAAAGGTTATCTTTGAAAAAAAAAAAATACAACAGCACATATATTCTATACAATGGCAGAGTTTTTCTAAGACAATAGGAGCTATGATCCCTAAATATTTTATAAAAATATTAGTATGTAAATAGAAAGTAAAAATAGTTTAGTTGATTAATATTATATGTTTTTAGCCACACTAATCTGTTTTCAACTTTTATATTTATCGTTCATTTAATATATTTTTATTTTAAACTTAACCTGTATGTTGATATAATAATAGACAAGAATTTGGACTAATAATATTTAAAGGTGAGAGATCATCTATTTAATAAATTCATATTTGATACTAATAGAATCTTATTATTACCCACTATTTACATACAATTACAAACTTAGCTATTTAGTTTTTTTTTTTTTTATGTACGTTAGTGCTATTGTAGATTTTATTGGTTTTTTAAATTTAATTTTTTTATTTTAGACAAAATATAAAAATAATTAAATAAAAATTAGTTTAATTATATTTTGATAAACTAATAGAGAATCGCAAGTCTTTAATAAATTGGGTAACTTTTTATATATTGAATTTAGTATTTATTTTATATTTTATTAGTTTTTTAATTGAATTTTTTAAAAAAAATATATTCAAATATTCAATAAATATTATAATTTTTAATATTTATTGTAACACTCTACCACACAGAATCTTACGTTTAAGTCGTAAAGTAGAGGTGTCAATGTATTACGACCTCTAAAAGAAAAGGATATGTACATAAATATAGTTGGATGAAATCATATCTAGTAG
Organism: Arachis hypogaea; assembly: GCF_003086295.3. Lineage (NCBI taxonomy): Eukaryota > Viridiplantae > Streptophyta > Magnoliopsida > Fabales > Fabaceae > Arachis > Arachis hypogaea. Next base: position 12,130,541 of record NC_092038.1, read on the forward strand.
CCTTAAAGGATAAGCTAAACAAAAACGATAAATAAAAAATCGTGTCACACTTGTATGGATATTCGGGAAACGGATAGGTAAAATTGAAAGAAAACTGAAAACATATATACATATCAGAGTTCCAAAACTCAGATAACAAGCTCTAAACTCGACCTGCGAAGCTAAGGCCAGCCAGAGTATATATATATATATATATATATATAACCCAAAATAAACACTTGTATCTCCAAGGAGGGACAAAACACAAATATGTACATGCGGGAATTCTATAAACATATATACGTAGCATAAAACAAAATATGACAGTCCAAAAGATAGTTCTTCGCTTGTAAGGAGGGTCTCCAGACGCTCAACGATGTGCCTCTCGACCTGGATCTGAAAACAACAACATAATATGGGGGTGAGAACCAGAGGTTCTCAGCATGATAAAGGTGCTCTCATAGTTAATATAAAAGGTCCCGGGAGAGCCAGAGGCATTCCTAGAATTTCAACACTCAGATTTCAGCTTAAGAATTCAACTAAACCAGAAATTAGGAAGTTGTCTAAAGTATTCTAGTTCTGAATCTAACTTTAACCTAATAATTCACGTTCTGTCTCCTTCAATCCTCCGAATCACTGGTGGAACAACTCCCTCCACACCTCTGCCAAGAGGAGTTTCTCAGAAAACATACACATATAATTCAAGCAAGAAAAACACAGATAGAGAAGCATTTATAGTAGGTAGAACAAGTAGTAGCTAAGCAGAATTAAACAGCTAAGCAAACTAAAACAATGCACACTCAAACAAAGCAAACAAATGCGTATGATGTATGCCTGTCCTATGGCTGATGAGTCTCATCTGTTGGTTATACAGTCAACCCGACATGTCCTGGTAGTTAACTATTGGACAATCCCTCTGTGCGCGCATCCCCAAGCTCAATAATATTCCATGAAGTCACACTCCAAACTCAATAATATAGTATTCTATAGAGTTAAACTCCAAACTCAATAATATAGTATTCTATGGAATCAAACTCCAAGCTCAAATATAATATTCAATATTCATATATATATATATATATATATATATATATATATATATATATATATATATATATATAGCCCATGGAAAAATCTGGGGAGTTAAAGTGTCCGGCCACATCTTGTGACAGAAGGTCAACAAATAGTCTCAAATACACAAGCCACAAAATAATCTCTTTCCTTTTTAAAATAACACTTCAAATCAAAACTCCAATCCTTATAGAAATTTTGGCAGTATCTCCTCTAAAACTCAAATTTCTGCCACCCTTCAAGGGTCCCAACTATCAAACCAAACACCTCTCAGTCATTCAAATCATTTTCAGTAACAAATTATTTTAAAATCAAACAAATACCAATATTAAATTTTTTTTCCAAACCAACCAACTTCAACATCAAATTATTAACAGCAGCTAAACCCCACATTTTATTCCATATACACAATCCATCAATTATACGTTCAGTTCATTCCTATATTAAGGTCTTCTAACATAAGTTTTCACGTGACATTAAATATTAACTACGAGAAACTAAAATCATACTTTCGTACGGAATCAAAATATTCGAAGCTCCGGAGAAGCTTTCTGACTGAGCTATCGAAGAAGAAAATGTCCAGAATCGTTTATGCCTCCTAAAATTCCAGTTGACCGAACTTAAGGGGTAAAAAAACTACGTCATCATCAACTTTCACCGATAAAAAATAGTGTCAACGTGTAAAAGAAAAGGATACGAATATTTTTATCAGATTAAATTTTTTATTAAAATTACGGATTGTAAGAAATTGAAATCAGAAATTTGCTGGGAGGTTTACGTTTTCTCTCGATCACGCTCTTCTCTCTCGTCGTTTTCTTTTTTTTTTAATATATATATATATGATTAATACGCTGCCTTGGCTTTCTTTATTATATATATGTCTTCCAATATATATATATATATATATATATATATATATATATATATATATATAATATATATATTTTTATGCAACCTAATGCATAACGATAATAATAATAATATATATGTAACTTAACCCATAATCAAAACCGCCTTTTATTTTTGTGCTTTATAATTAATAATAGTAATAATAATACTAGCAATAATAATGATAATCATGTATGTAATAATAATAATAATAATAATAATAATAATAATAATAATAATAATAATAATAATAAACGTAATAATAGTATGTAATAATAATAGTAACGTAGTGAATATAATAATAACAATGAATATATAATATTAGGGAGCAAAACTATATAAACTTATAATACATGTAATACTCACGACAATTATACCCAATGTTTATAATAATAATAATAATAATAATAATAATAATAATAATAATAATAATAATTTATATATAAAGTTAATAATATATGAGTTACTAATCTAAATGACATTAATTTAAAGGTAAAAAATATTTGGTGAAGCATTAGTAAAATTAAGCTCAGCAAAAAGTACCGATATTTACTCATATCGGCAGATATCGAACTCAATAATAATATTATTAACTAAATTTTATTTTTAAATTAAAAGATTAATTATTCAAATTAAAATATACTCATTACTTATAAATTACTAGAATTATAATTTTAATTATATAAAATATTTTTTTATTATATATATATATATATATATATATATATATATATATATGAATTTGATTGAATTCAAATAGTTATAAAATTAGTGCAATGACTGATAATAAAATAATTTCTATAAATAAAAAATTTTAATTTATAAAATAAATTATAACTTATTTATATTTATATTTTTAAAACTGAAGTCGCTACATTTATTGTTATAAGTTCTAACTATAACTTTTTTTACCTATTTCACTGCTTACAATATTCTAATTTTTTTATAATTATAACTTTTTTTTGTTTTTTTTTGTCATATTAGTAATAAACTTAAAATAATTAATATAAATATTATATAATTTTATTTTAAATTTTTTTGCCTCTAATAATTTTGTTTAAGCTCCGCTACTGATACTTATGCATCTTGTAATGCCAGAAACATACAAATTATCGATGAGTTTATCAATGGATTAATGAAAACATTACTTTTAACATCACGAATTTTTTGAGATAAATTAATTAGCACAAAATTTTGTCTTTATTAATAGAATTTTCACTTAAAAAAAATAAAAATTTGCTGATATATTTATTTTAGGTAAATATGATACGAATTTATATCACAAAATAAAAGAAATTAGATAGAAATTCAGAGAAAATAAAATAAAATTTTTTAAAATTATGACTAAAAAAGAAATTAGAGTTTTTAATTATATCATACATAATTATACTATTGCATTATATTCTTATTTATAATATAATTCTCTAATCGAGCTATAGGCTGAATACTAATTCTAAAAGAAAAATCCATAAAACATGTTAGACAATTTTATTTTAAGATGAAGATTACTAGTAGACCGTAAATTATTTTTAATAAGATGCATGGATGGGTGTATTATAGCAGCATGATGATAGTGTTATGAATTATCGTGATGCGTGAAAATCGCACTAATGATTTTCCTTATTTAATTTTTAGGAAATCATAACTCACCCGATATTTTTTATTTTTATTTTAAAAAATAAAAAATTACTCCCAACAATTTTTTTTAAATAATCAAAAGTCGCAACGAGTGATTTCTCTTTTTGCATTCGCTCCTGTATTATGATAAAATAAAAAAAAATCCAATTTTTTTAAATTAAAAAATTTAATATATTATTAATTAGTATAAAAAATTTTATACATATATTTAATTACATAATATTATATCAGTAAAAATAATTATTTTTTATATTAATTATATATATATATATATATCAAAATTAAACTCTTATATAAAAGCAGATATTGGTAGAAAATTTTAGCTTTTAATCATTTGAACTTCTTTTGGACATATAGTAAAAAAGTTTAGATGACAAAAATCTAAAATTATATACAACTAGATTTATATTCTTGTAAAATTAAAATAAATTAATTTGTATATATAAAAAATATTTAATAAACAAATTTAAAAACTAATACTAAATTTATTTTTATTAAGTTATTTGAAAATTTTATATTTAATTAGAATTATTTGTATAAATTAACTAATTGTTTATATTAGTAAGTTAAAAGAATAATTTATACTTTTACTTTTTCTTTTTGTAGTGTAACTTTTGATTCCATGAATAAATCTCCCTTTAAAAGAAAATTGTTATTAGTTAGATAAATATTATCAATTATGGTTATTCATATAAAAAAACACATTAATAATAATATCAGTATATATAAATGAAATTGAAGAAAAATAAAGTTGTATTTATATTTATAACTATAGATAAAAAATTAAAAAATAAAATATATAAACTATTGTATGAAGTTATAAACTATTTATGAATTTAAATATGATTTCTACAATTCTCTAAATATGATATGTAATATTCAAATTCAAATCATTAATATAAATTAACATTATTTATACTATTATTTTTTTTATAAAATTAGACAATTTAATTTAAAAAATTATGAAACTAATATTATATTGATTATATAGAATTATAGATGTTGTTTTCTATGATAATATAGATAGATGTAATTTTGAAATAGTTGATTTTTTTATATTATTGCAGAATAAATTTATAAATGAGCACATTATATATTATTGAGTGTGATTGGATTAATGGTCATTATTTTAATATAATGCACTAAAAACACACACACACGCGGATATATATATATATATATATATATATATATATATATATATATATATATATATATATATATATATATATATATATATATATATATTATTTGTAACTAATATTTCAATATGTTAATAAATAATCATCAATAATATATATTGATGTATTCTGTATGTATATAAAATATTAGAATAACCAATAATATCTAATAAAAAATATCTTTTACAAAAAAAAGGAGAGGATATAAATTTAACAATTAAATCTAAATAAATAATTAGGATTAAATTTTGAAATCAAACTCACTCATCTACATCTTCTTTATGTGTTTATTTTTAAAATTAAAACTATTAATACATTGTTGACATTAAATCAAAAGTCTATTTTTTGTGATAAAAATTTCTTACGTTAGTACCCAAAAAGGATAATAAAAATATTGATCAAATTATACCTAATCTATTATATCTATTTCTATTTTCTTATTTATTATATATTACTAGATTTTTAAATAATGTTCACATAAAATGAGTAGTTTTTTTTTAAGTATCTAAATTTTAGAAAAAGTTCGGAAAATTGTTTTCCCCAGAAAAACCTATGTAATATAATACTACCTTTTAGTATGTAAAATATAACACCCTAATTTTTTAAAACATTAAATAATAATATATTATTTTATTTAAAAATATTATTCTTCTAAAAGTAATTAAATTAAATTTTATGATAATTTGAATTTAAAATCTATTAAAATTTTTAAATTATTTTTTTATTATAATAAGATATTTCAAAATATATATATATATATATAAGAATTATTATTATTATTATTATTATTATTATTATTATTATTATTATTATTATTATTATTATTATTATTATTAATGTTTAAAAGAAGAAGAGGAAGTGGCGGAAGCCATTTAGAACAAAATAAAGGAAATAAAGCATAAGCTATGTATATATACATATATATAACTAATGCCAACAAATCACCATTTATTATATTCATTACCTTAGTTCCATATATATATAACCGTGAGTCTTTAAGGGAATCAAAGAAAAGAGATTGAAACTGGCTCATATGTATACATCTACATATATATAACAATGACATCTCACCATCCTCACTAATCAAAATCTTTACCTATCTCCTTTCATTAATTCATTATTGCCACGGACAGGGAGAAGAAAGAAAGGCCGAGAGAGAAAGAGACCGTGGGTGAGGGAGAAACCATGACTCTCTTTGATGTTTTGGCTTCGATTTCTTGAGATCCGTAACTCCAATAAAAAATCTAATCCGATAGAAGTGTTCGTATCCTCTTCCTCTACATGTTGGCGTTACTTTTGTCCGGTAGAAGTCGACGGTGACGTAGCTCTCTTGCCCCTTGAGTTCGGCTAACTAAAGTTCTAGGAGACACATATGATTTCTGACGCTTTCCTCTTCAGCAGCTCGGTCAGAAAGTTTCTCCGAAACTTTCGTTGATTTTGATTTCATACGGAGGTAGGGGATTTTATTTTGAAATTAACTATTTTAAATTATGAATGCCACGGAAGTCTAGTGAATATTTGCAAATAATTTATGATTGCTTGGAAAGACTGAATGATGAGTTTGAATTGAAGCTGTGATTGATATTGATTTTGTGATTGATATTGGTTTTCTGATTTTGATGGAGTTGTTGAAATTCTGATTTTGTGTGATTATGATGAATTGGTTGAGTTGTGGGTGTAAAAAGTGATTAAATTAGTGTTACTTGTTAAATTGTAATATAATGAGTTAATTATTGAAGAAATTATCGTATTGATAATTGTTGAATGGAGTTGGATTTGAGTTTGGTTTGGAAAGTGATGAATTTGAGGGAGCTCGCATGGGTGGTGAAGTCCAATTTTTAAGAGGGATTCTACCCAATTTTATGTAAAAGTAACCGAAAACGTAGTTTTATTTCGAAAATCTGATTTATAAATTTATTTTGAAACATTATTTTATAGTGAAAAATATTTTATTTACATATTTTCACATATTGAGAAACGGATTTTGTATTGAAAATTTGTTTTATTAGTAATGAATTGAGAGTTAGAAAAGGTTTTGACATTGGAACTAGTTGGATTTTCAGCTTTATTCATGTTTTGGATATTGGACTTGACTTGCCGATTTATCAAAAATATTTTCTGAGAATTAGAAATGATTTGTTAAGAAAAAGAAAGAATGAGAAAAGAACATGGCACGCGTGATTATGAAATGTTTAAAAGGTCACGAGAGGGCGACGGAAGGTAAATGGTTATGGTGCGGATGGGAAAATGTTAAGCTGTGGGCTTTATATGTGTATCACTGTGCGGGGACGCCCGTGTGTATGGAATGGCTTCCAGGAGAAAGTGGCACATGCTTCAGCTGGAGAATCAGCGCCTGCAAGTACTTGCAGAGGTCATGTTCGGCATACTTTAGCTGGAGAATCAGCGCCTGCAAGAAGTAGAAACTTGCAGAGGTTATGCCGCTGGAATGCCTTATCTGACTTGCGAGTCGGATTGCGTCGAGTGCGGGTCGAAACCGACAAATGAGCTCATTACCTGCGATAGGACCAGACATGCATCACCATTGTTTGCACATTTGCATTTGATTGTGTTTGCTTATCTTGTCTCTCTGTGATTGTGCTGTTTGTCTTATTGCTATTTGTTTGTGTATTGAGGTAACTGAGAACTGAGGTTGTGATTGAGATTTGTCTTAAACACTGAAATTTAAAAGAAAGTATTTAGTTATCTAAAGTAAAATTTAAAAGTATTTTTAGGGGTTGGTTCTCTTGAATAAATGGATTATTTGCATTTTAATCTCTACTTTTATGGCATTTCCATTCCCTACTGAGAACGTGTGGTTTGTTTTCACCCCAAAATCTTCCACCCTTTCAGTGACAAGCTCGAAGGTTCAATATGAAGCTGTGGATGAGTAATAGATTTACTTGTGATTCCTGTTATTTTTATAGAGTTTCCTCACCTTTGTTGCTTTAAGTTTTATTTTATCCAGAGGGATAGGTATTGCATTCGAGTTTTATATTGAATTTATTTGTATAACACTTATTATTATTAATAATTATGTGATTATTATTATTTGAAGATCTTTTATATATAATTTTAATTACTAAAAACAATTTTTTTAGAGTTTTCTATAAAACTGAAACACGATACCGAACTAAAGGCTCAATATTAAATTGTTAAAAAGGAAAACAAGTTAGTAATGCCTTACTTTTGGCACGATCATGACGTGCTAAAAGTTAGGGTGTTACATTATGGTATCAGAGCAGTTCATTCCTATTAGAGCCTTGGGAACGGACTGAGTATGCTTTGCTGCATACTCTGAGTGTCTGTCATGCTTAGTGACTTGTTCTGATAACAAGAATTTAGATTTGATATGCATGTCTATCTGATGATTAACGCTGTTATTCTACCATTGCATACCTCATGGTATTTGGTCTGGCCAACCTAATACTAATGATTTATGTGTACGGGAACACTAATGGGTTGTCATGGACGAAATAGAAGTAATAGGTAACGTGAATCGTGGGTTTTGGAAATGTTAGGAGTTAATTTCTTGATGCTACTCAACTACGTATTTATTCTTTCATAGTTTGCCTTGAGGTTCTAGTTCGAAATTTCTCTCCTGAAGAGAGTTAACTAATTATTCTCCAACCCTATTTCCTTGTTCATTTGATCCTGACTGTATATGTCTTCTTAAATTTCTTGGATATCTGCCTTGTATGGTTTAAACTCCTCTTCTTGACTCGTATATTCTTTGATGTAATTTGGACTTGTTTAATGCATCAAAGTGAATCATTGGAATCTTTGTGAACCTTGTCCGAGTTGCTTGTCCTTTCTTTGAGGTATTGTATCTTTATAAGTGACTTGAGATTAGATTAGTGTGTAGATGTTAAGCTTGTCGTTTTAACTCCATGCATGTTTTATAACCTTTCGTTGTCTTGCCTTACCATCACATGATTAAACCATGTTATCTTTTGCATCGAACCTCCCTTGTTACTTTTGCTTGCAACCACACTTTTACCCTTGTATCTTTATGCCATATGACTATCAAAGTATTTGAAAGTTGTATATATGTATATATGCTGAGATATTTCTGCTTCTTCTTTAAATGTGTTTAAAAAAATGAAGTGATATGAAATATCTTTTATTTTGTATCAATTTTCGAGGACAAAAATTTTTGTAAGGTGGGTAGGATATAACACCCTGATTTTTTAAAAAATTAAATAATGATATATTATTTTATTTAAAGAATATTATTCTTCTAAAAGTAATTAAATTAAATTTTATGATAATTTGAGTTTAAAATTTATTAAAATTTTTAAATTATTTTTATTATTATAATAAGATATTTTAAAAAAAATATATATATATATAAGAATTATTATTATTATTATTATTATTATTATTATTATTATTATTATTATTATTATTATTAATGTTTAAAAGAAGAAGAGGAAGTGGCGGAAGCCATTTAGAACAAAATAAAGGAAATAAAGCATAAGCTATGTATATATACATATATATAACTAATGCCACCAAATCACCATTTATTATATTCATTACCTTAGTTCCATATATATATATAACCGTGAGCCTTTAAGGAAATCAAAGAAAAGAAATTGAAACGTGGCTCATATGTATACATCTACACATATATAACAATGACACCTCACCATCCTCACTAATCAAAATCTGTACCTAACTCCTTTCATTAATTCATTATTGCCACGAACAGGGAGAAGAAAGAAAGGCCGAGAGAGAAAGAGACCGTGGGTGAGGGAGAAACCATGACTCTCTTTGATTTTTCGGCTTCGATTTCTTGAGATCCATAACTCCAATAAAAAATCTAATTCGATAAAAGTGTTCGTATCTTCTTCCTCTACATGTTGGCGTTACTTTTGTCCGGTAGAAGTCGACGATGACGTAGCTCTCTTGCCCCTTGAGTTCGGCTAACTAAAGTTCTAGGAGGCACATATGATTTCTGACGCTTTCTCTTCAGCTGCTCGGTCAGAAAGTTTCTCCGAAACTTTCGTTGATTTTGATTTCATACGGAGGTAAGGGATTTTATTTTGAAATTAACTATTTTAAATTATGAATGCCACGGAAGTCTAGTGGATATTTGCAAATAATTTATGATTGCTTGGAAAGACTGAATGATGAGTTTGAATTGAAGCTGTGATTGATATTGATTTTGTGATTGATATTAGTTTTCTGATTTTGATGGAGTTGTTGAAATTCTGATTTTGTGTGATTATGATGAATTGGTTGAGTTGTGGCTGTAAAAGGTGATTAAATTAGTGTTACTTGTTAAATTGTAATATGATGAGTTAATTATTGAAGAAATTATCGTATTGATAATTGTTGAATGGAGTTGGATTTGAGTTTGGTTTGGAAAGTGATGAATTTGAGGGAGCTCGCATGGGTGGTGAAGTCCAATTTTTAAGAGGGATTCTGCCCAATTTTATGTAAAAGTAACCGAAAACGTAGTTTTATTTCGAAAATTTGATTTATAAATTTATTTTGAAACATTATTTTATAGTGAAAAATATGTTATTTACATATTTTCTCATATTGAGAAACGGATTTTGTATTGAAAATTTGTTTTATTAGTAATGAATTGAGAGTTAGAAAAGGTTTTGACATTGAAACTAGTTGGATTTTCAGCTTTATTCATGTTTTGGATATTGGACTTGACTTGCTGGTTTATCAAAAATATTTTCTGAGAATTAGAAATGATTTGTTAAGAAAAAGAAAGAATGAGAAAAGAACATAGCACGCGTGGTTATGAAATGTTTAAAAGGTCACGAGAGGGTGACGGAAGGTAAATGGTTATGGTGCTGATGGGAAAATGTTAAGCTGTGGGCTTTATATGTGTATCAATGTGCGGGGACGCCCGTGTGTATGGAATGGCTTCCAGGAGAAAGTGGCACATACTTCAGCTGGAGAATCAACGTCTGCAAATACTTGCAGAGGTCATGTTCGGCATACTTCAGCTGGAGAATCAGCGCCTGCAAGAAGTAGAAACTTGCAGAGGTTATGCCGCTGGAATGCCTTATCTGACTTGCGAGTCGGATTGCGTCGGGTGCGGGTCGAAACCGACAAATGAGCTCATTACCTGCGATAGGACCAGACATGCATCATCATTATTTGCACATTTGCATTTGATTGTGTTTGCTTATCTTGTCTCTCTGTGATTGTGCTGTTTGTCTTATTGCTATTTGTTTGTGTATTGAGGTAACTGAGAACTGAGATTGTGATTGAGATTTGTCTTAAACTCTGAAATTTAAAAGAAAGTATTTAGTTACCTAAAGTAAAATTTAAAAGTATTTTTAGGGGTTGGTTTTCTTGAATAAATGGATTATTTGCATTTTAATCTCTACTTTTACGGCATTTCCATTCCCTACTGAGAACGTGTGGTTTGTTTTCACCCCAAAATCTTCCACCCTTTCAGTGACAAGCTCGAAGGTTCAATATGAAGCTGCGGATGAGTAATAGATTTACTTGTGATTCCTGTTATTTTTATAGAGTTTCCTCACCTTTGTTGCTTTAAGTTTTATTTTATCCAGAGGGATAGGTATTGCATTTGAGTTTTATATTGAATTTATTTGTATAGCACTTATTATTATTAATAATTATGTGATTATTATTATTTGAAGATCTTTGATATGTAATTTTAATTACTAAAAATATATTTTTAGAGTTTTCTATAAAACTGAAACGCGATACCGAACTAAAGGCTCAATATTAAATAGTTAAAAAGGAAAACAGGTTAGTAATGCCTTACTTATGGCACGATCATGACGTGCTAAAAGTTAGGGTGTTACATTATGGTATCAGAGCAGTTCATTCCTATTAAAGCCTTGGGAACGGACTGACAATGCTTTGCTGCATACTCTGAGTGTCTATCATGCTTAGTGACTTGTTCTGATAACAAGAATTTAGATTTGATATGCATGACTGTTTGATTATTAACGCTGTTATTCTTCCATTGCATACCTCATGATATTTGGTCTGGCCAACCTAATACTAATGATTTATGTGTACGGAAACACTAATAGGTTGTCGTGGACGAAATAGAAGTAATAGGTAACGTGAATCGTGGGTTTTGGGAATGTTAGGAGTTAATTTCTTGATGCTACTCAACTACGTATTTATTCTTTTATAGTTTGCCTTGAGGTTCTAGTTCGAAATTTCTTTCCTGAAGAGAGTTAACTGATTATTCTCCAACCCTATTTCCTTGTTCATTTGATCCTGACTGCATATGTCTTCTTAAATTTCTTGGATATCTGCCTTGTATGGTTTAAACTCCTCTTCTTGACTCGTATATTCTTTGATGTAATTTGGACTTGTTTAATGCATCAAAGTGAATCATTGGAATCTTTGTGAACCTTGTCCGAGTTGCTTGTTCTTTCTTTGAGGTATTGTATCTTTATAAGTGACTTGAGATTAGATTAGTGTGTGGACGTTAAGCACGTTGTTTTAACCCCATTCATGTTTTATAACCTTTCGTTGTCATGTCTTACCATCACATGATTAAACCATGTTATCTTTTGCATCGAACCTTCATTGTTACTTTTGTTTGCAACCACACTTTTACCCTTGTATCTTTATGCCATATGACTATCAAAGTATTTGAAAGTTGTATATATGTATATATGCTGAGATATTTTTGCTTTTTCTTTAAACGTGTTTAAAAAAATGAAGTGATATGAAATATCTTTTATTTTGTATCAATTTTTGAAGACGAAAACTTTTGTAAGGTGGGTGAGATATAACACCCCGATTTTTTAAAAAATTAAATAATGATATATTATTTTATTTAAAGAATATTATTCTTCTAAAAGTAATTAAATTAAATTTTATTATAATTTGAGTTTAAAATCTATTAAAATTTTTAAATTATTTTTATTATTATAATAAGATATTTCAAAATATATTATTATTATTATTATTATTATTATTATTATTATTATTATTAATGTTTAAAAGAAGAAGAAGAAGAAGTGGCGGAAGCCATTTAGAACAAAAGAAAGGGAATGAAGCATAGCTTATATGTATATATACATATATATAACTAATGCCACCAAATCACCATTTATTATATTCATTACCTTAGTTTCATATATATATATAACCGTGAGCCTTTAAGGGAATCAAAGAAAAGAGATTGAAACGTGGCTCATATGTATACATCTACACATATATAACAATGCACCTCACCATCCTCACTAATCAAAATCTGTACCTATCTCCTTTCATTAATTTATTATTGCCACGGACAGGGAGAAGAAAGAAAGGTCGAGAGAGAAAGAGACCGTGGGTGAGGGAGAAACCATGACTCTCTTTGATCTTTTGGCTTTGATTTCTTGAGATCCGTAACTCCAATAAAAAATCTAATCTGATAAAAGTGTTCGTATCATCTTTCTCTACATATTGGCGTTATTTTTGTCCGGTAGAAGTCGACGGTGACGTAGCTCTCTTATCCCTTGAGTTCGGCTAACTAAAGTTCTAGGAGGCACATATGATTTCTGACGCTTTCCTCTTCAGCAGCTCGGTCAGCCGAAACTTTCGTTGATTTTGATTTCATACGGAGATAGGGGATTTTATTTTGAAATTAATTATTTTAAATTATGAATGCCACGGAAGTCTAGTGGATATTTGCAAATAATTTATGATTGCTTGGAAAGACTGAATGATGAGTTTGAATTGAAGCTGTGATTGATATTGATTTTGTGATTGATATTGGTTTTCTGATTTTGATGGAGTTGTTGAAATTCTGATTTTGTGTGATTATGATGAATTGGTTGAGTTGTGGCTGTAAAAGGTGATTAAATTAGTGTTACTTGTTAAATTGTAATATGATGAGTTAATTATTGAAGAAATTATCGTATTGATAATTGTTGAATGGAGTTGGATTTGAGTTTGGTTTGGAAAGTGATGAATTTGAGGGAGCTCGTATGGGTGGTGAAGTCCAATTTTTAAGAGGGATTCTGCCCAATTTTATGTAAAAGTAACCGAAAACGTAGTTTTATTTCGAAAATCTGATTTATAAATTTATTTTGAAACATTATTTTATAGTGAAAAATATTTTATTTACATATTTTCTCATATTGAGAAATGGATTTTGTATTGAAAATTTGTTTTATTAGTAATGAATTGAGAGTTAGAAAATGTTTTGACATTGGAACTAGTTGGATTTTCAGCTTTATTCATGTTTTGGATATTGGACTTGACTTGCTGGTTTATCAAAAATGTTTTTTGAGAATTAGAAATGATTTGTTAAGAAAAAGAAAGAATGAGAAAAGAACATGGCACGCGTGATTATGAAATGTTTAAAAGGTCACGAGAGGGCGATGGAAGGTAAATGGTTATGGTGCGGATGGGAAAATGTTAAGCTGTGGGCTTTATATGTGTATCACTGTGCGGGGACGCCCGTGTGTATGGAATGGCTTCCAGGAGAAAGTGGCACATGCTTCAGCTGGAGAATCAGCGCCTGCAAGTACTTGCAGAGGTCATGTTCCGTATACTTCAGCTGGAGAATCAGCGCCTGCAAGAAGTAAAAACTTGCAGAGGTTATGCCGCTGGAATGCCTTATCTGACTTGCGAGTCGGATTGCGTCGAGTGCGGGTCGAAACCGACAAATGAGCTCATTACCTGCGATAGGACCAGACATGCATCATCATTGTTTGCACATTTGCATTTGATTATGTTTGTTTATCTTGTCTCTCTGTGATTGTGCTGTTTGTCTTATTGCTATTTGTTTGTGTATTGAGGTAACTGAGAACTGAGGTTGTGATTGAGATTTGTCTTAAACTCTGAAATTTAAAAGAAAGTATTTAGTTATCTAAAGTAAAATTTAAATGTATTTTTAGGAGTTGGTTCTCTTGAATAAATGGATTATTTGCATTTTAATCTCTACTTTTACGGCATTTTCATTCCCTACTGAGAACGTGTGGTTTGTTTTCACCCCAAAATCTTCCACCCTTTTAGTGACAAGCTCGAAGGTTTAATATGAAGCTACGGATGAATAGTAGATTTACTTGTGATTCCTGTTATTTTTATAGAGTTCCCTCACCCTTGTTGCTTTAAATTTTATTTTATCCAGAGGGATATGTATTGCATTCGAGTTTTATATTGAATTTATTTGTATAGCACTTATTATTATTAATAATTATGTGATTATTATTATTTGAAGATCTTTGATATGTAATTTTAATTACTAAAAACAATTTTTTTAGAGTTTTCTATAAAACTGAAATGCGATACCGAACTAAAGGCTCAATATTAAATAGTTAAAAAAAAAACAGGTTAATAATGCTTTACTTTTGGCACGATCATGACGTGCTAAAAGTTAGGATGTTACATAAAATAATTGGTTATACAATTTTAGTGTGATTGAATTAGAAGCAAACTGAAAAAAAAAAAGACACAGACTATGAACTAGAAACACAATATAAAATTAAATATTAATATTAGGATTGACAGTGGTATTAGCTGCCAGAGTAGAAAAAGGTGGTGATGTTAACAATGAATATTATGTAAAAATAAATTAAAAGGGCATTTTAACATTTTAAAATCAAATTCAAATTCACTTTCTCATACAATCAAATAATATAAATTAATTTCATAATGATTTTTTTAAATCTCTTTTAAATTAATCTTCAAAAGGTTATTATGTTCTCTTAAATTAATAATTTCTAACATAGTTAAACGACTTTTTTATAAAAGAGTTTTTTAGCCTTTTTAAGATTAATATTTAAAAGTTATCTTATTTTTTAAAAAAGTAAATATAAGAGTACTTAAATCTTTTTAATATTAAATTAAAGTTTTAATTTTTAATACAATCAAACATCAATTTTAACTAATCCTTTATGGGTAATTTAGTCATTTTAAAAAAGGATATTTTAGTACTTCAAATATAAACAATAAGAGTTGTCTTTTTAAAATTAATGTTAAAAAAGTCTTTTAATCTCTTGAAATGAATTATACAAAAATTTAGTCTTTTTATAATTAAATTTAATTTTAATTTCTAATACAATTAAACATGTTTAAATTTAAAGAGAATTTTAGTCTTTTTAAAATTAATTCTAATTTATTTTTGAGTTTTAAAAAAGATACTTTAGTCATTTAAAATGAGCAAAAAGAATATTTTATCTTTTAGCGTATTTTAGTTGTTTTAAAAAATCAAATCTACAATTTATAATATAATTAATCAATCTTTTATTTTAATTACTTTAAGATTAATCTTAAAAATTTATTTTGGTATTTTAAAAATTAATTATAGATAATTTAGTATTTTAATAATGAATTAAATTTCTTTATTGCTAATAAATAAAAAAATTAATTAATCCGACAAAGATATTTTAGTAATTTTAACATTATTATTTAAAGGATACTTTAATCTTTCTAAAATTAATAATAAAAAATGATATTTTAATATTTTTAAATAAAAATTAAATTTAATTTGTAATGTAATTAAACATCTTTAAATATAAAAGAGTATTGACAACCAAAAAAATATATATAAAAGAATATTTAAAAAAAAATACTTGATTGTTAGACTAATTCTCAGATTACTTGAGGCCAAATAATTAGTCAAGTAACTTTTTTTCACCTTTATTAAGCCAACAGCTAGTAATTATTAGCATACATCTTTTTCAGCAGATTATTTGTGATAAATTCCTTTTTAACATAGGGATAATATCGTCAATTTGTACCTCACTACATGACAAAACAACACTAAACAAACTGATTGTACAATAGAACATCAAAATTTCCGTTTCGTACATAGAACACCGGATAATTTTCACATATATATATATATATATATATATATATATATATATATATATAATGAAATGTTTCCCATATATTAAAGGACTCGCTTCTGCCATAATTATTCTTAACTAATAACTGCTTTCTGCCATCTTCTTAACCATTTTTATTGCTATCACGTGTCATACACTACTCATGCCTGTCATTTTGGATGTATCTTTATTCTTTACCCTCTCTGCAGTGTGGCCCTTAGCTTTTTATGTTTACTTATGTTTTCATCAGTTTTTCTCATATTAAAAACGACTCTTTTAATAAACTCAAATTTTCTTGTATTATATAATTTTTATTTTATCATTTTCAAATTTTAATATGACTTGTATTTTGAAACCTAAAGTTATTTTATTTTAAATTAAAGCAACACCTTATTTTTAGATATATAAAAATAAAAAATAAGATAGCTCTTTATAAGACAGGTCGATAGGGCAAAGGATGTACAAGCATATTCTTTTGTCCTTTTTTTTTTGGGTGACTTCTTTTGTCCTTGGTTGATGGATAGAGCAATATTTCACAGTAAATTTTCAACAAATTCTTAATTAGTTGTCAGAAGATTCAGCTTCGTTCTTTGTAAGAATAAATGCACATGCTGATTCAGTTTTTATTATCTCAAACTGAACGGATTTTTTTCCGTTATAAAATTTAAAAAAAAAATTATTTTTTTGAATATTTTTATTTTAATTTTTGAGATTCAATGTTTTTTACTGTTACACATAAGTTTGTGGTTCTCTTCCACGACGAACATTGTCATTTTAATATAAAGTTTGTCGCACTCTTCGACAAACTTTATGGATTATGTAAAGTTTGTCGTCCTCGACAAACTTCATAGATTATGTGAAGTTCGTCAATAAAATTTCATCGAGTTTGGTTGAGAATCAAAATCATTACTAGTAACTTATCATTCTTCTTAATTTTGATATTCTAATACTCTATATACTGTATGGAATTCTATTGTTATCTATTCATTATAATGGTTAAATAGTGTATGATGAAGTGGAATTTATGGTGTTTAATTCCGCTAAACTAGTATTTGCATATATGGCACCTGAAATCGAAAATCTAACAGTGTTGAAAAATTTGATATTGTATGTCATTGACCAACAACATAAGACAAGAGAAAAAAAAAATCTAGTACAGATATCCGTCCGAAGTAGATAATATTTTGTTTTATAAAAGGTATATCATAGATTAAAATTGTGATTATTATTTTATTATTATTTATTCTAAATCACTTTTTTTATAAGATTTTTTGTTTTCGTGAATTAGGTATCGATTACGTGATGACGAGCCTTGGCACAACCGTTGGACAAATGTCTATCTGTTGGAATTATTTATTTTCTAGTAAACTTGGGTGAAGGATCATCTGCGAATACTGCTGATGATACCCCTTTAAGTGGAGCAGTTAGAAGAAATATTAGAAGGATGATGGTTGACATAAATATGCCATCTAAAGATAGTCAAGAGGGGTCAAATATCAAAGATTTTAATGATGGTATGATGGAAGTTGATTTTGAAAGTCACGAGGGTTATGCTATTAGAGACCCGACGATGGATCCGTATCAAGTTAACTCTAATGACAATGAAGATGCTGAGACTGAACCAATAGAAATTTCGGATGAGGAGAAAGAAGAGATGAATTATTACAGTGACACACAAATCACTCTGACACAGCCTGTCATTTTTCAACCATATGATCATCCGGATCTGTTTTTCACATTGAATTTTGAGACAATAACTTCAAATTGTTTATTTAGTGAAGGAGGCTCTGATGAAGATGATCTCACAAATGAGTTTGAGATTGGACAATAGTATAAAAACAAGGAGGAAGTTATTATGGCAGTTAAGGCATATAACATTAGAAGGACTTTTTGGAGTATAAGATATTACAGAGTGACAATTGAAATATGTTGTACAGTGTACCTAGTTTGAGTCTGGTTGTCAATAGAACATACGCATAATTTATTGTCGAAAGCAAGAAAAATGGGAGGTGATGAAATACAATGAACCTCGTACTTGCATGCAAATATCAATTGGCCAAGAGCATGAAAGGTTGGACTCAAAGGTGATTGTTCAGCATATATTCACAATGGTCAAAGCAAATCTAACCATCAACATAAGGGCTCTATAAGGAGGTGTGGAGAATCACTTTGGTTACAATGCATCATACAAAAAAATTTGACTTACAAAGCAGAGAATTATTGTTAGGATATATGGAAATTGAAAGGAATCGTACAACGAACTTTTTCATTGGTTATTCGTAATATATATGTAAAAGAAATAGGTCATTCTGATCTCTAATTCTGTTTTTTGTAATAGAAAGTATTTAATTAGCTGTCATATTAAAGTGATAAATTAATCATTATTTAAATTGATCAAAAAGCAATTTGTCTCTAACCAATTTAATAATAATTAAATATTTTTTTCTTATAAATTAACGGTAAAAAAACTATATTATCTTAAAAAAAATAAAAACCGAAATAACTTATTTTTAGATAAAAAAATACATTATCTTTTATAAAAATGAATAGCACCAAGTTAAGTTTTTAATCTACTTTTTCATGTACTAGTAGTTAGTAGAGTAAATAAAATTTAATAACATTGGAAACTGAGATTTAATTAGCTTTAGCCTATAATGGCATGGTTATGGTATGCAAGAGTCAGCCTGTGCTAAAATTTAGGAGCAATCTTTTGCTTTTGATTAAATAATAAATAATCATCTTAATTGCCTATGCATAATTAATATGCACTCAAAGCATAATCATCTTGCTCCCGGCGGGTCTTCATCTGTTTTCAGACCATCCCCCTTTTTTGTCGTCGTTGCTAGAAGCAGATAGAAAACATCCTTTGTTTGTTAGAGTTCTAAGAGAGTAGTGTTTTTCACTTTTTTTTTTATTTTGGGCCGTTTGGACCCCTTTCACCACAAAAAAATATCTAAATCTTGATAACGATATCAAGTTGCTTGCACCTTTTCTTTTTTCAAAAAAATGCTATGATTTTTTTTTCTATATTCTTCTCACAATAACAAGATATTTTATTTATATTAAAATTTTACATGCATATATAAAAATAAGAAAGTACTTTGATACCATATTTTTAGTAAGGGTATCATCAATACCAATTTTTGTGTTTTAGTTTTTAATATAGCTTATGTTTTGTAGTTGTACTTCACAAATGTTTTCTTTATTTTAGTCTAAGTATTTCATAAAATGTGCTATTTAGGTAATTAGGCATTAATCGTTAAACATCTATATGTTAGAGTGGGGAGGGTCTGGCCACAAAACTAATTACATACAAAATACAACGAGCATTTGTCTTAGACTCTTAGGTGGTCTCATAGTTACTATTTCTCAAAATGTTATAACTTATAACATACTTTTCTTCAATTCTCATTTATTCAGATGCGTATTTTTGCTATTTAAAAAAATTAATATAATACTGCATTTAGAAAAAAGATGAAGATTAAGAGACTGAAATATAGATATTGAAAGACAGAAATTAAATTAAGTCTTTATATTATGTTTGGTATAAAATATACTGAATTGAGTTATGTCTCAATATTATATTTAATTTAAGATAAATATAGAGATTGAAGACTATATTTAGAATTAAAGAGTTAAATAAGGGTATTATTTTTGAAAAGAAATATTATTAATAATTTAGTTTCTATCTCAAAAAATTTCAATCTTTTGTGCTCTTTCTTTTTGAAAATAGTGAGATATTGAATAGATTTCAAGACTAAAATTTCAGTTCTAGTCTTTTATCATCAAACACAATACTAATTTTTAATTCTCTAGTCTCAGTCCTAGTCTCTGAAAAGTGAAAACAAATGCTACCTAAAAATATATTTGAAAATAATATAAAATAATTTTATTAAAATTTATTAAAGATATTACTTTTTTATATTGATAATATATTAAAGAGTTTAATTTTGATGTACTAATAGTGTAAAATGTTTTACATAGTCGTACAATTACAACTATTCTTTTGAATAACTATTCAAGCGGTCAATGTAAAAGAGAATTATTTTTTCTAACGTGATGTTATATGATTGGATGCACGTGTAAAATAATTTTACAGCATCAAAATTAATTTTATATATTAAATATATAAATTTTTTTAGAAACGTTATTATGATATTATTAAATTTGTCTTTTAACGCATAAATGAGCCAAGTCTTCAAAGAAAGAAAGAAAGAGCAGTTTTCACAGAATGGACCTTGGGCCTTTTGCTCCATTATTTATTTTTGACCCAAAAATAATTGGGTGGAGCTTTAATAATTTCGAGACCGAATGTACCAATGGGCACTTGGGCAGTGCCCCAAGCTTTGGAGATAAGACACTATTGGAGTCTCGTTACCTAGTCTAGCTTGTCACATGGTCACGATATATAACTCTAGAAGATTATTTCAGGTTTTTTTTTTAAGAATTTAATTTTAAAAAATAATTATTTTTAGAGTAAATTACTAATTATGCCCCCAAATTTGTAAAACGCTGACATAAATAATCCTAATATTTGTTAACGACAATCATACTCTCGGAAAATTTAAAAGCGCTACAAATCTGCCCAACCATGAGGAGAACCCTTCTCCGTTAAACGGAGCTTGGTGATGTGCCAAACGGAATTCCAACGTGGCATCCTTATTAGGATCTCAATCCCTTTTCTCCCTGTATCCCCAATTCATCAAACTGTAATTGCACAATTCAAATGAAATGACGAAATTAACCTTAAGTGAAACACCATATTTAACTAAGACTATGTTGAACGCGCGAAACTAAAGAGTTTCTTGGTAGTGGTCTCTGTTTGTCTTCGTCTGTTGTCGCTTTATATTCGTCTGTTGGATTTGGTAACGTCACATGCAGTGTCATGATTGGCGTTGATACGGAGTGAAGAAATCGCCGTCGAACAACCAAGATTTTGGTAAGCATTTTATGTTTCCGCTGTTCTTATTATCAGTCGTTTGGGGTTTGCAATGGAGGTATGATGATGGTGTTTTCATGTGTTGTGTTAATTAACTCTTGCTGTTGACTGTTCTCATCTGTTGATGCTTGGAATGATGTTGTCTTCGTAGGTGGGACACAATTCCAGGACATGTCCTGATAAGAAGAATCATGTTGCAGCTGAGGAAGATGCAGATGCACAACAAGCACCTCAAGCAGGTCAGCCGGCAACAGGAGGAATTGTGCCACCCAGTGGCTTACAAGACATGTCAAACTCAGAGCAGGAGATGTTTTGGGAGGAAACCATGGATGCAGTCGAAGAGGAGCTCACCCAAGGCCACCCACACTCTAAAGCTGATGAAGAGGTAGCACATTTCTCAATACTTGCTGTTTACACTAACTTCACATGTAGTAATTAGAGTTAATTTATTGTAGGCCAACATGAACACATCCGGTTCAACAAGTCACAGTGAAGGAAGGAGAGCTGCTAGATCCAACCTTGCAAGGAGAGCCCAAGAGTGCTGCAACAACTCCTAAAACTCCCTCCAATACTGCTGTGGCTGCTGCTGCATCTACTAGCAGGGAAAGAACCAGTGTAAAGATGCCTATTATGAGACCCCCCTTAGTTCAACCGCATCTGAGACCCACAGCTACAGCTCCAGTAGCCCAACCCCATGTTAGGCCCACAGCTCCAGGCCCACCAGCCACTCCAAGACCTAACCCACCATTTAGGCCCCCACAATAAGGCACGTTGCACCTGCTACAAATGCTGCTGTTGGTTCAGGAGTTTCAGACTCCACAAGGACTCCACTTGTATCAAATGAAACCATGAATGGAGCATTTAAAGTAACCACTTCTAGGTTCTCAAAGTTCATGCCAAATCAGTCAGCTTGAAGGAGACTTGGCTGTATAATTAGCTCATCTTTTGGGTTATAAGTTGATATTTAGTTGCAATGGTTTATCTAGTTCTTGGGTTGTATGTTGATATTTAGTATGGTTGGTTATTGTCCTTTGTTGGACAATTTGAATATTTTGGTGTCTGGTATTAAGACTGATTAGCCAGTATACAGTATTTTGGTTGGAACAATTAGTACTAATGCTTAATGTTATGCAGACCAATTGTTTCGGTTTTAATCTTGTTCTTTTACCAATTTTGATTTCTTAGGTCTATTTGAACTTAGTTAACATATCTCACTTACCTTTTTAGTTAGTTGCACTTCACTCCATTCATGCTTTTGTTAGTGATGCAATCGAATTCAAGACACAGATCCAATTCATTAACAAGTAAGTAAATAGCCACAACAATGTCAACATAACTTCTACCCAACAATAACACATAACATTCATTAATAAACCCTGTCCTACATGCATCCCTTGTCCTATCTAACCAAACAAATCAAACTCATACTCAAACTCAGTACAAGTCCACCCAGAATGAAACACAGAAGCAATTCAACTCTCTTCATCTACTCTATCAACATCTTTTGATCTCTGTCTATCGTCTCAGCCTCAACACTGGTAAACCTCCCTTTCAAGACTCCACATGCATTGCATACTACTATGTCATTCTTAGAGCATTTCTCCACCCCAGCAGATTTCTCATTAATTTCGTCTATCCACTGAAAATAACGGCACCCAGTGTTCTTCTTTTGCCCAACACAAAAAGTATTCATCAAGCTCAATTGTCAACCCTGAGGGGGGGGGGGGACAAATGAAGCAGAAAAATCATACATACCTTCCACAAAGGACACCTGAAAAACTATCTTCCTGGGTTTCTCCTCGTCTTCGACTTCAAGGCCACTACCTGAAGACGGCAGAAGCATGTCCCATCATATGGCTTGCTCACATGTTCTTCGAGCCCTTCGGAGCTACTATTTTTCATAGACTGTGTCCTTGGATTACAACCGGACATGACTCTACTTCCACCATGCATGGCAATGGTTAGAGTTTTGCTTTTTGCTGAAATTGGGAAAAACGTTCTCTCTTAATTCTATATAATAGAGAAAAGGGATTGAAGGCTAATACGGATGCCACGTTGAAATTCTGTTTGCCACATCATCAAGCTCTGTTTAATGGATAAGGGTTCTCCTCACGGTTGGGGAGATTTGTAGCATTTTTAAATTTTTTGAGGGTATGATTGTCGTTAACAAATATTAGGATTATTTATGTCAGCATTTTACAAATTTGGAGACATAATTGATAATTTACTCTTATTTTTACTAACATAACATTATGTGATTAGATATATAGAAAAAAATATTTTATACTAAACAATATTTTATTAATTAATAATAAATTCTTACATAGAAGTATAATTTACTTAGATTAGTTTTTAGTCTATCATATTAAAATATATCATAAAATATTAAAATTAAATTCATATTATAAACTAAAAAATTCATTATACAGTCTAAATATTTTATAAAGTAAAAAATATACTTTTTTATTTTTTCTTATACTCGTTATATTACAAATTTATCATAATATATTATAAATATTATTAATATTAGGATAAACAAAGAAATAAAATAAAAATTAAAGATTTGTTTGAGTAAATTTTTTAAAAAGCCACTTAATTTTTTAAAAATATTTTTTGAAAAAGCAAAAATAATTTGATATTTGGATATTTTATATAAAAATATTTTTATTTATTAATAATAATTATGTTTGAGTATATTAATATAAAAATATATTTTTTATTTTTTATGTTAATTTTTTTAAATAAAGAAGATCATTTTTAAAGATATAAAATTGTAATTGCTTAAGAAGATATTTGAAAATATTTTAAAAATATTTTTTAGTATATTTATTTTCATTTAAAAAATTTATCAAACATACTAAACATTTTTATAAAAACATTTTTCTATTAAAAATTTTTTTTACAACCAAATGGAGTCAAAATTGTTATTATTGTTAGAAACAAGAGACTAAACTAGAGAAAGGATTTGTGTATTATTGACTGTATTCATATTGTCTACTCAAGTTGTTTAGAATGATACAATATGAAAGAATATTTATAGGTACTAAGAGAATCGTAATAATAAAGACGTAATCTCCTATAATAAATATTCAGATATACTAAATAATACTAATTGATCATAATTGATCCTAATTATATTCTAACAGATACTATTCCGAGGGTTACTTGAAACTGTGGGCCGATCTCGGATGAGATCTTCTGTGTTGGTCGGAGCCGACGTGTCCGGCAGGTGTACGACGGCCGGAGCGGGTGTGTCCGACTTGTTGGACTTGGTGGTGGTGCTGATCCTTCGTCCCCGGAGGGTGGGGGGTACCTGCAAGGGACTCCGATGCTTAAGTTAGCAAGGGTATTAAGCAGGTATTGAGTAGAATCAGAGTATGAGTTATACCTGGGTGCTCCAGTGTATTTATAATGGTGAGATGTGGCCTTCTGTGGATAAGATAAGTTAGTTATCTTATCTTATCTTATCTTTAAGTGAGGTCATCTTATCTTTAAGGGAACCGCCCTTCTCTCTGTAGGCTTGGGCCGCCTTAGGATTTGGGGCGTGTTCCTCTATTTGGGCCCTTTGTTTGGGCTTTCCTATGATTTTGGCCGAGCTCTTTGAGAAGAGGTCGGGTTGTCCTTACCTGAAGAGGTCGGTCGCTTTGCCTGTAGAACATCCCGGGTCGGACAGCTCGACCCAGGGTATGAACAGTGCCCCTACTTGAGCTCGGTCTTCTCTTTTTGAGGCCGAGTCCTTGACTTCGGTCCTTCTTCGGTGAAGCCGAACTCAAGCATTTTGTCGATTCCTTTGCAGCAGCTTTTGAATGTAGAACGTTTCCTCTAAAGGCGCGCGCTTTTATATCGGCGTTTTGGGAACGTGCGAGGGTTTAATGCTTTCCTTAATTTTAGCATTAATTGCCCCGTTTCCTTTTGGCTCTTTATTTTGATTTTTGAAAGCCCAGAAATGGTTTCTCTTCTTTTGCCCTTTTCATAACTTCTCTTCTCCGTTCTCTTCGCTCTTCTATTTTCTTGTTTTGCGCTTCTCATTTTTTCTGTGTTCGCGTCGTCGTTTTGGCGTTTCTGGAGCTTCTGTTTTTGCCTGGAGTTTTACGTTTCTCCCTGCGACATTGCTCTTTGTTCGCGTTTTTTGTGAGAAGGTGTTCCCAGATTTCCATCTTCAGTTTCTTTGAAGCTCGCTGCCCTTTCCAGGTTGGTACTAGCTTTCTTGCTTCTTTCGTAGCTTCGTCTTTAGTTTTTTGGTGAAGTTCTGTTTTCGCATGTTTGAAAGCTTTGAGCCTTTTTGTGATCTTTGCTTTTGTTTCCTTTGCTGTAAACGTGTTTTGCTTTCTTTCATGCTCTTTTTGGCATTTTCGTCGAGGCTTTTCTAGGGTTTTGTTGCTTCTGACAGAGAATCTGCATCTGTTCCTTGTTTTTGGAGGTTTGCTTTTTGCCTGATCTTTGAAAAAAGGTTGCATCTTTAATGGTCTCTGCTTGTCGTGTTTGATGTTTGGGATTGTTTGGCAGGCTTGTAATGATTTGCTGTGTTTTTCTTTGGTGAAAAGCGTTTGTTGTTTTGAATCCTTTTTGAGAAATGCTAGGATGTAAGCTGTAGAGTATTTCTGGAAATCTTGCTTTGTTATTGCCTCCAAAGGATGCCCCAGGACTTTTGGTTTGAGTCCTGGGGTTTTCCTTTTCGCTGTTTCATCTACTGACCGAGTTGTTTTCTCCCTTTGTCCGAGATGTTTGTAGTAACCCTTATCTTCTTTTCTTACTTTGTAGGATTAGTTGGCCTCATGTCTTCTCGCAATAACATTGTAGAGATGTCTTCCAGAGTTCCCGAGGGGATGTCTGATTGGCTGCACTCCCTTGTTTTGTTGTGTGTTTCTGTTGTGGATGCTGAATTTTGCACAGAGCTGAGGAAGCACCATAGGATTTGTGGTAACATTGCCCGTGAGGAGGATTACGAGCTTGTTGCCCCTGATTCTGACGAGAGAGTGTGCTTTCCGACTTCTTTTGAGGGAGAACGCCCCTTCTTTTATGCTTATGAATACTTTTTTAGCCAGTTGAACGTTTCTTTTCCTTTTACTGCTTTTGAGACTGATCTGTTGTGGTCGTGTAATATTGCTCCATCCCAGCTTCACCCCAATTCCTGGGGTTTTATTAAAATTTTCCAACTTCTCTGTAATGAACTAGATGTAACACCTTCCCAGACTCTTTTTCTTTACTTGTTTGTTTCTGCCAAGCCTGGCGGTTCTTCAAAAAAGAAAGCTTCTTGGGTTTCTTTCCGGTCCGCCCAGGGCCATAAAGTGTTTGCAATGTATGATGAGTCCTTTAAGGACTTCAAGAACTATTTTTTTAAGGTTCGAGCTGTTGAGGGGGCCCGCCCCTTTTTTCTTGATGAAAATGATGAGCCTGCTTTTCCTCTAGAATGGCAAAAGAATGTAAGAGTGCCACGTTACACATGGGAAATGCTTAGTGAGGTTGAGCAGGCTTTTGTAGTTGTTCTTGAAGATTTGTGGGGGAAGCCTCCCCATCTGGATACGAAGAGATTTCTGAATGATCCGTCCTTGGTTCGGCCTGCTTTGGGTATTTGTTTGTCTATTGGCCCGACTTGCCTCTATATTTATTTCCTTTTTTGTTCCTCTTTTGTAACTCTTTGTTGTGGTTGTTTTGTATTTGCAGAGATGTCTAAGAACAATGACTCCATGAAGGCCTTCAAGAAGGCGAAGAAGGCAACTGCTGCTTTAAACATTTCGGCCAAAGTGGTCGGCGAGGGTTCTTCCCAGGCTCCAGTTAAACCTCCTATTCCGAGTTTTCCTGGGCTGAGGAAGGTAATTCCTATTCCTCGGGTTCGTCTGGTCGATCCTCCACAATCTTCTACAGCAGCTCCTGGTGCCCCTCCTAGCAAGAAGCAAAAAACATCCGAGCCTTTTAACTTGGATGCCCCGGATTTTGATGCCATTGAGTTTGTTGACCAGCAAATTGCCCCTTATGGTGGGTTTTCCATGGACGACGTGTCTCTTCTAAAGCATTTGTATTTTATTACCCAAAATAGTGTGAAGATGGCCCATATGGGTGCGGCTATTTTTTGAACAATTCAGGGGATTCCGGTTCATGCTACCAAATCTTTTATGGAGGAGGCCAAGTCAGAGTTTGATCGAATCAAGGGTCTGAAGGAGGAGTTGGAGGTGAAGTTGGCCAAGGTGGAGAAGGAACTGGAGGGTGAGAAGGCCAGCTCTATTGCCCTTGCCGCTTCTCTGAAGCTGGCCGAAGACATGGCTTTGAAACATAAGGATAGCTATGTCTCGGCTTATAGGGAATTGATGCGTCTTCGGGTGGAGTTGGAAACAGCTCGGGTTAATTATAGTGAGCTTCAGGGTCACCTTGTGGGTAGCGTAACTGCTGCCTCCGAGAACCTGATGGAGCAGTTTCAGGTTGTTGCTCCTGATGCCGACTTGACTCTCATCAGCCTGGATAATGTCGTGAGAGATGGTAAGATTGTCCCTGATGACCAGGATGATGAAGAGACTGATCCTCTCCCAGTGCCTTCTCTTAAGGTATCGACCTCCTCTGTTCCGCCCATTACATCTGATCCGGATTGCTAGATTCTGAACCGGGATGATGGAACCGTAGATGCCGTGCCCCTTCAGACTCGTCCGCCTTCTCCTCATACTGATGCTGCCGAGAAAGCTCCCGATCTTTAGCTGATCTTTTTCTGGATATTTTGTGTAAATAGCCCGGTTTGTGGGCTTTTGAACTTTGTTTTGTTTTGACGCTTCTAGTTTGTCTGTCTTGCAACTCTTTTTGAAAAACAAAAGTAGTTTCTGAGGTTGGTTTTGTGGTGACCTCTTGAAGCTTTTGCCGTATTATGCATGATATCTGTTGAAATTTTGCTGTTCTGGCCTCTTTAGGTTGTTAGCGTGCTTTATCGTTTGTAGCTTGGATCCTTTTGAGGCCGTGCTTGTGGGGGGGTCCGACTTGTTTCTCGGTTTCCTCGCTTTTTGTTTGTATTTTTAGCGCCTTATGACCGATTTCGTTATGTAGGTCCCCTCAAAAGTTATATTTGTGATCCCCTTTTCTGGGCCTTTACTCGGTCTTTTTCAGGGATTATGTTGATAACTTTTTAGTGGTAGGAGTCCGACCTGGTTATGTTGGTCTCCTTTAAGTTATTTTTCGTTGTCCTCTTTTTTGGATCTTTGTCAGATCTCTTTCAGGGACTACTTGTATAACTTTTTTAATGGTAGGAGTCCGACTTGGTTATGTCGGTCTCCTTTAAGTTATTTTTCGTAGTCCTCTTTTTTGGATCTTTGTCAGATCTCTTTCAGAGACTACTTGTATAACTTTTTTAATGGTAGGAGTCCGACTTGGTTATGTCGGTCTCCTTTAAGTTATTTTTCGTAGTCCTCTTTTTTGGATCTTTGTCAGATCTCTTTCAGGGACTACTTGTATAACTTTTTTTAATTTTGGGCTGACTTTGTTATGTCAGGCCCTTCTAAGTTAAAGTAATCCTCTTTAATAGGGTTGGCCAGACCTCTTTCCAGGGTTTACTTATAACTTGGGTTGACTTGGTCCGATTTCTGAACGTCGGCCAGTCTTTTAAGTTATTATATTAGCTATCCGTAAGACCTCGTCAGGTTCTTTTTGGATTGCTTTCGATAACTTCTTACATTATTCTGTGTTCATCTTTGCCGATTTGTAGAAAATGGTTGGCGTCTTTAGATCGTCTTTTGGGTGAATCGCGTTTTCACCTTTATCGGACGATTGTCTTTATCGTGGTCTGACGATTGGATTTTTGACAGTTTAGAATTTCTCAAATAAAATCTCGTTGAAGTATAGTTTCTAAACCAAGCAATAATCCTTTCATACAAAAAGTTGTTTGTCACTAGTACAAACCCCTAGAATTTATAAACCGAAGTATTGGACCTCGGGTCGTCTCTCAAAGGACTTGCAGGGTAGTGTTCTTGTTATTGGTTATGGATTTATTTATTTTGGGGTTTTAGATGAGAAAAATGAATAGTAAATGGTAAGAAAACTTTATTAACAAAATGGTCTTGGCAAGATTTGGTTGTCAAGGGTCTTCATCATTATCACTAGCCACAAGTATGGTAGTTGCAAGGATTAATCCCACTTAGTCATCCTTAAATCAATTAACAAAGGAAAGTCAAGTGAGTTATATCAATCCTAGTCCATAAGTCCTAGCTTTCCACTAATTGGATTAATGAAGGCTAGAGTTAATGGCTATCAACTAGCAATCAATTGGACACTAGTGACTCAAGAAATCCTAAGTTACCTTCTCAAGCCAAGAACATAAAATCCTACTCTAACATCCTCTCAAGCATTTCATCAAACACTTGGAGGGTAATGAAAGAAAGCATTTTTATTTGTAAGAATAAAAAGAATCAACAATCAACAATTACAAAGAATTAACAAAACAACAATCAACAACATCACAATCACATGAATTATCTCAAATTGCATTATTAAAAGGAAACAAAAGAACAAGAATATCTCAATTACAA
Source organism: Arachis hypogaea (assembly GCF_003086295.3). Classification (NCBI taxonomy): domain Eukaryota; kingdom Viridiplantae; phylum Streptophyta; class Magnoliopsida; order Fabales; family Fabaceae; genus Arachis; species Arachis hypogaea. The sequence goes on from NC_092038.1 coordinate 12,160,521, forward strand.
AACCTAGAGACAAAATAAGGGAAATTACAACAAGAGGATAGGGATAGAAAGAAGAACCAAAGTGTAGCAATCACCACTTGAAGGTAGAAGTAGAAGGAGACTTGAATTAAACCTAGAACTATGAGATCCTAATCTAACCCTAATTCCTAATCCTAGTTCTAGAGAGAAGTGAGAGCTTCTCTATCTAAAAACTACTTCTAACTACTAAACTATGACTAATGATCTAAAGTATGAAAAGTATGTTGATTCCCCTTCAATACTTGACTTAAATAGCATCAGAAATGAGTTGGATTGGGCCCACAAGGCTCCTAAAACCGCTGGGGACGATTTCATTAAAGTGGGCCACGGACAGAATCGGCGCGTGCGCGCAAAGTGCGCGTACGCGCCCCTGAACGCGAAGCAACATATGGCAAAATTTCTATCATTTCGAAGCCCCGGATGTTAGCTTTCCAACCCAACTGGAACCGCATCATTTGGACCTCTGTAGCTCAAGTTATGGTCAATTAAGTGCGAAGAGGTCAGGCTTGACAGCTTTTTGGTTCCATCATTTCTTCATGAGTTCTCCAACTTTACATGCTTTTTCTTCATTCCCTTGATCCAATCTTTGCCTCCTAAATCTGAAATCACTTAACAAACATAGCAAGGCATCTAATAGAGTCAAGGTGAATTAAATTTATCTATTTTGAGTCCTAAAAAGCATGTTTTCACTCTTAAGCACATTAAAGGAGAATATACAAAACCATGCTATTTTATTGAATAAATGTGGGTGAAAGGTGATAAAATCCCCTAAAATCAATACAAGATAAACCCTAAAAATGGGGTTTGTCATGGTCGCGCAGTGAATTTGTTTTTCACTTTCTGCCGACCTGTTGCTTTATAATCGAACGATGAATACTTCAGATTAATGCGTCTTGGAATCTTGTAGAATATCTAAATAAACTTTATTCAAAGAAAAAATGCAAATATATACATGTGGGAATTTCCTTGTCCCTTTAAGTCGGGTATGATCTAGGTCTCGATATGGTGCCTCATTAAAAAACCTTTTCAGGAAAAAGAGCGCATCCATTTAGTGAGATCCTTTACCTTTTCTAATTGTAGTACCTTCTTAGGTTGCAGGCATGCCATAATCGGGGAAGCTCTCGTCCATCAAGCTCGGACAGTCTGTAGTAGCCCTTCCCCAGTACTTCAAGGACTCGGTAGGGTCCTTTCCAGTTTGCTGCCAGCTTTCCTTCTCCGGGTCGAGTTGTTCCAATGTCATTTCTGATTAGGATGAGATCATTCTATGCAAAACTTCTCGGCACTACCTTTTGATTATATCTGGAAGCCATTCGTCGTTTTAGGGCTTCTTCCCTGATCCGAGCTCTTTCTTGGATTTCGGGTAACAAGTCGAGCTCTTCTCTCTGAAGTTGGGAGTTTGCTCGTTCATTGTAGTGGACTACTCGGGGAGATCCTTCTTCGATTTCTATTGAAATCATTGCCTCCGTTCCGTATGCTAGTCGGAATGGTGATTCGTTTGTAGTGGAATGTGGGGTTGTTTGATATGCCCATAGGACCTGTGGAAGTTCCTCGGCCTAAGCTCCCTTTGCTTCTTGTAGCCTCCGCTTTAACCCAGCCAATATGACTTTGTTGGCCGCTTCGGCTTGTCTATTGGCTTGGGGATGTTCGACGGAGGTGAACTGGTATTTTATGTTCAAGTCGGCCACCAGTTTTCTGAAGCCTGCCTCTGTAAATTGGGTACCGTTGTCTGTGGTGATGGAGTATGGTACCCCGAACCTCGTAATAATGTTCCTATATAGGAATTTTTGACTTTTTTGAGCGGTGGCGTTGGCTAGGGGTTCTGCCTCGATCTATTTTGTGAAATAATCTACTCCTACTATGAGGAATTTTACTTGTCCCGATCCCTGTGGGAAAGGTCCGAGAAGGTCGAGTCCCCATTTCGCAAATGGCCAGGGTGAGGTCACGCTGATGAGCTTTTCTGGTGGGGCAATGTGAAAGTTGGCATGCTTCTGGCATGGTGGGCATGTCCTTACAAATTCTGTAGCCTCCTTTTGTAGAGTTGGCCAATAGAATCCCGCCCGGAGTATCTTTTTGGTGAGAGCTCGCGCTCCGAGATGATTACCACAAATGCCGCTCTGTACTTCCTCCAAGACTTCCTTTGTGTTGGAAGTTGGTACGCATTTTAGTAAAGGTGTTGATATCCCTTTTTTGTACAGCGTGTTGTTTATGATAGTGTAATACTGTGCCTCCCTTTTCAACCTCTTTGCCTCCTTTTCATTTGTAGGGAGTTCTTCTGTTTTGAGGTAGTTTATTATGGGGGTCATCCATCCTTGATCCTGACCTATTATGGCTAGGATTCTTTCTTCTTCTTCTATTGACGGGTTCTGTAATACCTCTTGAATGAGGCTTCTGTTGTAGCCCCCTGGTTTGGTGCTGGCTAATTTTGAAAGGGCGTCAGCTCGGGCATTTTGCTCACGAGGTATGTGGTGGATCCTATGTTCCCCGAGTTGTCCGAGCTGTTCTATGGTTTTATCCAAATATTTTTTCATGGTCGGATCTTTAGCTTGGTAGCTTCCTGTTATTTGTGAGGTGATGACTTGTGAGTCACTGTAAATGTTGAGTTTCCGAGCTCCAACTTCCCTAGCCAGCTTCAGACCAGCTAATAGTGCTTCGTATTCTGCCTGGTTGTTTGAGGCCGGGAATTCGAATTTAAGGGAGAGCTCAAGTTGAGTTCCTTGGTTGCTTTCAAGTATCACACCCGCACCGCTTCCTGTTTTATTCGAGGATCCGTCTACGTATATGTTCCATTCTATTGGGATTTCCGGGATGTCTGTAAATTCTGCGATGAAGTCGGCCAGGTGTTGCGATTTGATTGCTGTACGCGCCTCGTATTGGAGGTCGAATTCGGACAACTCGATTGCCCATTGTAGGATTCTTCCTGCTAGATCTATTTTCTGCAATATCCCTTTTATGGGTTGGTTGGTTCGAACCTTAATGGTATGCGCTTGGAAATATGGGCGAAGCCGCCGGGATGTGAGGATCAGGGCGTAGGCAAACTTTTCTATTTTCTGGTAGTTCAGCTCGGATCCCTGTAGTGCTTTGCTAACGAAGTAGACGGGTTTTTGCCCATGTTCGTCTTCTCTGACTAGTGCTGAGGCTATTGCCCGGCTCCCTACTGCGAGGTATAATATGAGCGGTTCTCCTTCTCGTGGTCGAGATAGGATAGGTGGCCGTCCTAAGAACTCCTTGAAGTCTAGGAAGGCTTGCTCACATTCTGTCGTCCATTCGAACTGTTTTCCCTTTCTTAAAGTAGCATAGAAGGGAAGAGATCTTATCGCAGCTCCTGCTAAGAATCGGGATAGAGCGGCCAACCTCCCGTTGAGTTGTTGTACTTCTTTGATACAGGTTGGGCTCTTCATGTTGAGTATGGCTCGACACTTGTCTGGATTTGCTTCAATCCCCCTTTGTGTGAGCATGAAGCCCAAGAATTTGCCGGCTTCTACTGCGAAGGTGCATTTTGCGGGGTTGAGCCGCATGTTGTGTTTTCTGATAGTGTAAAACACTTGAGTCAGGTCAGATAACAATGTATCTTCGCTTTGTGTCTTTATCAACATATCATCTACATAAACTTCCATAATTTTTCCGATGTGATCTGAGAAAACTTTATTCATTAGCCTTTGATAAGTAGCTCCTGCGTTCTTGAGACCAAAAGGCATCACTATGTAACAGTAGTTTGCTTTCGGTGTTAGGAACGATGTTTTTTCTTGATCTGGTGGATACATGGGGATTTGATTGTACCCTGAATATGCGTCCATGAATGAGAGATACTTATATCCTGATGAAGCATCCACTAGAGCGTCGATACTTGGGAGTGGGTAGGGATCTTTTGGGCAGTCTTTGTTGAGGTCGGTGTAGTCAGTGCACATTCGCCACTTCCCATTTGACTTTTTCACCAAGACGACGTTTGCTAGCCATAGTGGATATTTGACTTCCCTTATGAACCCGGCCTCAAGTAGTGCTTGTACTTGTTCTTCTACAGCCTGAGCTCGTTTTGGTCCAAGTTTTCTTCGTCTTTGTTGTACCGGCCGGGATCCCGGATAGACTGCCAATTTGTGGCTCATTAGTTCGGGATCAATACCTGGCATGTCGGCGGCTTTCCATGCGAAGAGATCGACATTATCTCGTAGGAACCGTATTAGTGATTCCTTTATGTCTCCTTTTAGGATCGTGCCAATATTAGTTGTTTTATCCGAGGTGTCTCCGATCTGGATTCTTTCTACTTCTCCTTCGGGTTGTGGTCGGAGTTCTTCTCGCCTCTGAACTCCACCGAGCTTGATTGTGTGGAACTCTCCTCCTTCACCTCGGAGGTTTAGGCTTTCGTTATAACAGCGACGTGCCATCTTTTGATCTGCCTTTATTGTAGCTATTCCTTCCGCAGTTGGGAATTTCATACATAGATGTGGAGTTGAAACTATTGCACCGAGTTGATTTAACGTTGTCCGACCTATTAAGGCATTGTAGGCTGAGCTTACGTCGACCACGATCTAGTCTATCTTGAGTGTTCTGGATTGGTTCCCCTTTCCGAAGGTTGTATGCAGCGATACGTATCCCAGCGGTTGAACTGGGGTATCTCCTAGTCCGAACAGGCTGTTCGGGTACACTCTTAGCTCTTTTTCTTCTAGACCGAGTTTGTCGAAGGCAGTTTTGAATAAGATGTCGGCAGAACTTCCCTGGTCAATTAGTGTACGGTGAAGGTTGGCGTTTGCCAGTATGATCGTAATGACCATGGGGTCGTCATGTCCCGAGATGATTCCGGATGCGTCTTCCTTGGTAAACGTGATTGCTGGGATGTCTGGGGCTTCCTTTTTTCCTTCGACGTGGTATACCTCTTTGAGGTGTCGCTTGCGAGATGATATGGAGATTCCTCCCCCAGCGAATCCGCCGTGTATCACGTGGACATGTCTTTCTGGTGTGCGAGGTGATCGTTCAGATCGTCCGACGTCCTCATCCCTCCTTCTTTTCCTTGGTTCTTCGTCCCGGTTGGCCAAGAACCGATCTAATTTTCCTTCTCGTACTAATTTTTCTATGATGTTTTTTCAAATCGAAGCATTCATTGGTAGAATGCCCTCGAAGTCGGTGATATTCACAGTATTCATTCTGATTTCCTCCTCCTCTTTTACCTTTAAGTGGCCGAGCTGGAGGGATTTTCTCTGTATGGCAGACTTCTTTGTAAACATCTACCAAGGATGTCCTAAGAGGAGTATAGTTATGATATTTCTTGATTTTCTCTCTGGAGCGATCTTCCTTTTTCTTGGATTCTTTATCTCGGTAGGCAGAACCGAACCTTGAGGTTTCGCTAAGTCGAGAGTTTTCTTCCATATTGATGTATTTTTGCGCCCGTTCTTGTACTTCGTCTAAGGAGGTCGGGTATCTCTTTGATATAGATTGGCTAAATGGTCCTTCTTGTAGGCCATTTATGAGGCCCATAATGGCAGCTTCTGTTGGAAGATTTTGTATGTCCATGCATGTTTTGTTGAATCTTTCCATGTAGTTGCGAAGGCTCTCCCGATCTCCTTGCTTGATCCCTGGTAGGCTAGGTGCGTGTTTGGCTTTATCCTTTTGTATGGAGAATCGGGCCAGGAACTTCTTGGCCAGGTCATCGAAACTCGAGATGGATTTCGGAGGTAGGTCATCTAATTTTGAATCTAATTTTAGATTTCTTGGTTAGAGTTGTTGGAAAGGCTTTGCAGCGAATTGCATCTGAGGCATTAGTGAGGTACATTCTACTTCTGAAGTTGCTGAGATGATGGTTGGGATCCGAGGTGCCGTCATATAGAGTCATATCCGGAAGCTTGAAATCTTTTGGAATTTTGGTTTTCATGATTTCTCTGGTGAATGGATCTTGATCTTTCTGAGAGCTATCCTCTGTGGATGGTCGAGTAGCTTTAGTTTTGAGATCAGCTTCGAGTTTTATAAGCTTATCTTCTAATTCTCGGCGCCGCCTTATTTCCTGGCGTAGATCTTCTTCTTTTTCTCGTCGATGTTGGGCTTCTTTCTCAAGTTGCTCTAATCGATATGTATGTCTATTCAAATTGTCTAAAATGATACAATATAAAAGGGTATTTATAGGTATTAAGAGAATCGTAATAATAAAAACGTAATCTCCTATAATAAATATTCAGATATACTAAATAATACTAATTGATCATAATTGATCCTAATTATATTCTAACAATTATGAATTTATTTTTGGTGTTATTCTCGAAAATGAGAACATGGAATATTAGACCGAGAGATGGTGGGCTCACCATTTTCGTACTCTGCGAGATACTGAATTTTTTTTTTAAATATTGAAAAGCATCTTCCACTATGCGAAAATATTTTTTTGTTTTTTAAAAAATTTGGAAAAAGATTCTCGTTAGAGAATTATTTTAAAATTTTCTTTTTAATTTTAAAAACAATTTTATGGATAGCAAAACGGTTTTTGATTTTTTTTAAATGGTTGATTAGATATTTCTGATCTTTTGTATATTGCGAGAGAAGTTACTTTTATCAGATCAAATTGACCAACTCAGCCTCTAATTTTATATAAAATATTAATAGTTTAATATTATTTTAAATAAAATCTTACTATTTTGTGAAAAAAATAAAAAATTAATTTTTATTTCAGTATAAATAAATTAGCCTCGCAAAAGTGAATTACTCTAAATTAAGATAAGATGTAAAATTGAAAAGGCTAATTAGGAGAATTTTATACCTTGAGATCGATGTTGGAACGTGAAGTGAGAAAATGTGCGAATTGAAAATCTTTGAGAATCTGCTTCTGATTACCTATTTTCGATTTGTTCTTTTTTCTTTTTTGAATTTTTCAGCTCAATGAATTCAATTTAAGAGAAATTGAAGAGTTTCTTCTAAAGCTGTGGAGATAATCAAGACTTCAATAGTGACGTCTGTGTTATAGAGTTGCCACTAATAGCTTAGAACAGTGCAGTACTGACCAAGGACAAAGGACGACGACAGATGATCACGCCACCAAGGACGACGACAATGTAGATGGACGACGACACCATCGAACAGAGGAGAAACGCCACTGACTTCAAAACACAAGTACTGGCTAGAGTTCTACAAAATGTCAAGGATAGTTTTGGGATTTTGAAAAATTGGAGGTGGGTTTAATTTACTTTTTTAACCCAATTATAAGAATATTTGATTTTTTAACAGAATATTCTGTTATTTTAAACGATTTTATCACGGTAGGGACTAATTTAAAAAAGATTAATATCTAAAAATCCAATTAAAAAATATATATATAAAAACTTAATTGAAAATTCAATAAAACTATAGGAATATACAAAATAATTAAACCATATATATACATATGTGTATTTACACTATAAATGAAATTGTTACACGCTTAATGAAATTGTTCCCGTTATATGTGTGTATCAATACGTATATATACATTACATTATATATAAAACGTATTTCCTCCCTGCTGTTTTGGGTTGCTTTTCTATATATATATATATATATATATATATATATATATATATATATATATATATATATATATTACATGTTACGCATATATGTATACTGTAGGTAATTTATTATATATATAACTTTTTACTGTATACAATATGTAATTACTTTTAAGGTTAATGTTGTCTCAGTTGCATTTTTTTAATATATGTGTATACGGTCAAATAAATATTTTTTTATCATGTGTTTTTTCGTATATTATTGTAATCGTATACAATTGGTATTTAATTGTGTGTGCCATTAATTTGATGTAAAATTAATTGATTATTCTTTTAGATATAAGAATTATTATATATATATTATTTATGTGAATATTAATTTATCCAAATGAATATTTATATTTAGTCAAATTATGTATACACATTAATAATATTTGAATAATAAAAAATAATATTTATTATTTATACAAACAGTCAGTCCAAAGAAAGTTTATTGTTTGGCTAAATAATGAGCATTACACACTTTTATTTATTTTCTATTAATTATGCGATCAATAATCGGCCAAAAGGAAAGTTATTATTTGGCCAATGGATAGAAAATATATGCAATAATAAATAGGTTGCAAAGTTTAAGTTTCCATGTACGCATTCAGTCGGTTCAAAGAAATGCTTAATGTGTGACAGGAATTTTGACAATATTTGATTACTATAATGAGAGTATCACTTACAGTTAATTTTTCTATCCAAAGATTAAAAATTAATGTTGTTCTAGATATCTCAATATGAATTTTTTTTCATTATTTAACTAATGTTTACTGCATTTTTTTTTGTTCTAATCCAGAAACTATGGCTTCAGCTGTCAATATTTCTGCACACATTAGCAGTATTCCTGTGCTGAATGGTTCAAACCAAGGTTGCGAGAACCGGACCGGTCAATAAACCGGTGAGGCCACTGGTTCTATAGTTCACTAGTTCGACCGGGGTTCAACCGGTTTAATTAAATATTAAATAAAATTATTAAAAAATTTAAAATAATCTTAAATATATAAAGTCAATGATCTCTAACTTAATAAAATTTAATATTTCACATAATAAATTATCCATTACTTAATATTAGAGGTTCACAAACAACTTCAAACATCAAAGTTTATAAGTAAACAAAAAATAAAACGTACATAATGACAAACCCATAATGTTCTACATTCAAAAGATACAATTACTAGCAAGTTTTCAACTAATCAAAGGTGCAACTCATCAAAAATCATAATTATCATTAAGTGTTCCAATATCTCCATCATAAACAGGTAATCCAAAGCCACCATAATCAGAAGTACCACCAAAAGAAGCTGTATTTGAAGAACCAGATTTACCTCTGTAAAATACTACCAAGCTAGATCAGATTTACCTCTGGATGAACCAGTTTGAGAATCTTGTGGCTGTGGGTTACTTTGTGATTGTTCCATCTATAACAATTAGAAAACCAAAGACCAGAAAACAACTTTAGAAAACCATGAAAATAATCAAAATATTCATCATGAAGCAACAAACAGAAGCAGCAAAATATATTCAAAATCAATAACAGCAATGATGAAAATAATGAAACAGCAAACAAAAGCAAGTAACAGAAGCAGCAATGCAAAACAGAAGCAGGTAACAGAAGCAGCAATGCAAAACAAAAGCAGCAATTCAAAACAGAAGCAGCAATGCAAAACAGAAGCAGCAATGCAAAACAGAAGCAGGTAACAGAAGCAGCAATGCAAAACAGAAGCAGCTAACAGAAGCAGCAATGCAATATTCATCATGATTCATGAAGCAGCTAGAAAATCAAAATCCAAAATCAAGCATGGAATAGGCGAGCTCACAGAACAAGATCAGAACCTCAGAAAATCAAAATCAAGAAGCATAGGTGAAAGAACAGAGTCTTACCAAATTCAAAAGGAGGTGGGCTCGGTCGGTGGTGGTCGCGGCTGCTGTGGATGGTTGTGGGTGGTGACGAGGAGGCGGGATCGGCCGGTGGTGGTCGCTGTTGCTGTCGATGGTTGTGGGTGGCGACGAGGAGGCGGGCTCGGCCGGTGGTGGTCGCGGGCTCGGCTATGGTTGCCTTGGTGGCCTTGATGGCTGTGGGTGGCTATGGACGCTGGCGCCGAATCTCATTTAGGTTAGGGGAAAGGGGAAGAAAAGGGAAGAAAGGGGGGAGTATCAAATTAGGGTTAGTGGTTTCGCGAACGGCTTTCTCCTTTTTTTTTAAAAAAAATGCCAAAACGATGTCGTTTGGCATCTGAATTTGCAAACCACTGAACCGCAAAAAAACCGGGCGGTTCTTCCAGTTCGCCGGTTAACCGCCGGTTCGACCATTTTTTGGCCGGTTTTTTGCCAGCCAGTTATTAGTGTTACCCGGACCGGTTAGGTGACCGATTCCCGGTTTTTCCGGTTGAATAGGCCGGTCCGATCCATTTTTCAGAACCATGGTTCAAACTTTAAAGTTTGGAAGGATACTGTGAAGATTGTCCTTGGTTGTATGGATCTGGATATAGCTCTTTGAGAGGAGAAACTCACTTTCACTTCAGAAAATCCCAATGAGATTAAAATAGAGAAGTGGGAGAGATCCAATCAAATGAGTATTATGATCATGAAACGCTCAATTCCTGAGGCGTTTCGGGACTCAATTACTGAGGATAAAGATGCCAAATTGTTCGTGAAAGATGTTGAAAAATTCTTTGCTAAAAATAAAAAAAGGCGGAGCTAGATAGTCTTTTGAGTAAACTTGTCTCTAAGAGGTATAAAGGTAAAGGAAACATAAGGGAGTATTATAAAAATGTCTCATCTTGCTTCTAGATTGAAAGCACTAACGTTAGAGTTGTCTGAAGATTTACTTGTACATTTCATTTTGATCTCTCTTCCTGCACATTTTGGACAATTCAAAGTGAGTTATAACACTCTGAAGGACACTTGGTCCCTAAATGAGCTTATATCTCACTGTGTGCAAGAAGAAGAAAGGTGGTAGTAAGATAAGACTGAAAGTGGTCACATGATTTCATCTTCTCAGTATAAAAGAAAGCGTGATACTACTGCGGATGCACCTTCTCAGCAGAAAAAAGTTAAGAAACAGCATCAAGTTTTAACTTGTTTCTTCTGTAAGAAGGTAGGACACATGAATAATGATTGTACCAAATATGCGACTTGGCGTGTAAAGAAGGGTATGATTCTAAATTTCGTTTGTTTTGATGTTAATTTAAGTTATGCACCTGTTGATATTTGGTGGGTAGATTTTGCTGTTACTACTCATGTAAGTGTTACTATACAGGATTACCTGTGGAGCCGACTGCCAAGTGATGATGAAAGATACATTTATGTGGCAGACGACAATATAGTTGCAGTCGAAGATATAGGAACTTTTAGATTATGTTCAACGAGTGGATTTTACTTGGATTTATTTGAGACATTTTATGTACCATCATTTAGACAGAACTTAGTTTCTATTTTTCGTTTGGACAAATCAGGTTATTTTTGTTCGTTTTGAAAACAATAAAGTCAGTCTCTTTTATAATTCAAATAATATTTGCTCTGGTCGCTTGGTGGATAATCTATATAGGCTTGATTTGAATTCCTATAATAATGAAATACTGCAAATAGGTACAAAACAAAAACTAAATGAGAATTTGACATCATTATGGTATAAACACCTAGGTCACATCTCTAAAAAGAGAATTCAGAGGCTCGTGTCGAATGAAATTCTTAAACCCCTAAATTTGGCGGATTTTGAAGTTTGCATTGAGTGCATAAAGGGGAAAGGACAAACGAAAGAAAACTAGGTGCCGAGAGAGCTAAAGATGTCTTAGAACTGATACATACCGATATATGTGACCTATTTCCTACTGTCTCTTGGAATGGACAACGGTATTTTATTACGTTCATAGATGATTACTCTCGTTACGGGTATCTATATTTAATTCATGAAAAGTTCCAAGTCTTGGATGTTTTCAAGTCTTTCAAAGCTGAAGTTGAACTTCAACTTGGGAAAAAAATTAAAGCTGTCAAATCTGGTCGTGGTGGTGAACACTACGACAGATATGACGATTCAGGTGAGCAACGTCCCAGGCCTTTCACTCTTTTCCTAGAGGAGTACGGTATTGTTCTGCAATACACCATGCCATGCAAATCTAGCATGAATGGTGTTGTAGAGCGAAAGAACCGAACTCTTAAGGATATGGTGAGGAGTATGATTAGTCATTCTTCCTTACTTGAATCATTCTGGAGAGAAGTCTTAAAGATCGCAGTGTACATCATTAATAAGGTGTCAAGTAAAGCAGTTAACAAAACCCCTTATGAAATTTGGACTGAAAAAATGCCCAGTATAAAGCATTTGCACATTTGGGGATGTCCAGCTGAGGCGCGACCTTATAGGCCGCATGAAAGAAAATTGGAGTCAAGAACAATTAGTTGCTACTTTGTTGGTTATGCTGAGTGTTCACGAGGGTACAAATTTTGCAATCCTACATCAAGGTCTATTTTTGAAATGGGAAATGCGAGATTTCTTGAGGATGTTGAGTTTGGGGAGGAGGAAATATTAGAAACGTTGCTTTTGATGAGGATTCTGTGACTGATAATGATCAGGTCTTTGTACTTATTATTGTTCAAGATACAGTTATAGTACCAGAGCACAATGAGAATTCTACCATAGATCTAGTTACAGTACAAGAGAACAATGAGAATATCGTTGTTGCTCAAGATGCTGCTACAGTACAGAAAAATAATGAAAAGTGTTATTAAGGAGATCCAACAGAGAAACAAGAAGTGCAATTTCAGATGAATATGTAGTCTATCTCCAAGAACTTGAGGATGGCATTAGTTTGACAAAAGATGACCCAATCAATTTTTCCAAACCATGCCAAGTTCTAACTTTGAAAAGTGGATCGATGCCATAAAAGAAGAGATGAAGTCTATGAAAGACAATGATGTTTGGGATCCCTAGAATTACCTGAAGGTGTGAAACCAATTGGTTGTAAATGGATATTTAAAACCAAAAGGGATTCTAAAGGTAATGTCGAGAGATATAAAGCTCGTCTAGTCGCTAAAGGCTTTACTCAAAAGGAAGGCATAGGCCATAAAGATATTTTCTTTCCGATATCATCGAAAGACTCTTTTAGAATCATAATGGCACTAATAACTCATTTTGACTTGGAACTACATAAAATGGATGTAAAGACAGCATTTTTCAATGGTGACATTGATAAAACGATGTATATGGTACAACCAGAAAATTTTGTATCAGGCGATTCAAAATCTATGGTTTGTAAGTTAAAGAAATGCATCTATTGTTTCAAACAAGCTTCCAGTCCATGGTATCACAAGTTTTATCAAGTCATTATCTCATATTATTTTGAGGTAAATATCATAGATGAGTGTGTATACCACAAGTTCAGTGGGAGTAAATACATCTGGTCTTATATGTTGATGACATTCTACTTGCCAGTAATGATATAGGCTTGTTGCATGAAACTAAGAAATTTCTATCAAACAAATTCGAAATGAAAGATATTGGTGATGCCTCTTTTGTATTAGAAATCGAGATACTAAGAGATTGCTCTCAAGGTATTCTTGAATTATCACAAAAGAACTATATCAAAAAGATTTTAAGTAGATATGGCATGGAAAGTTGTAGACCACTAGATACTTGAACAATCCTGGCATGGATCATTAGATGGCTATTAAATGTGTAATGTGTTATCTGAAGAGAACAAAGGATTATATGCTTACTTATCGGAGATCGAAAAATTTAGAGATCATTGAGTACTCTGATTCCGATTTCATGACATATGATTACGAAACTTTGTCATTGAGCTTCGTATAGTAGATGACATTGAAAGGTCATTGAAGATATTTTGTAACAATAAGTTAGCAGTACTATACTCCAACAACAATAAGAGCTTGACAAAATTGAAGCATATAGACATCAAATTCTTAGTTGTCAAGGAGAAAGTTCAAGAAAAACAAATTTTCATAGAACATATAGAAATAGAGTATGTGCTAGTAAACCCATTAACCAAGGAATTAATCTCTAAAGTCTTTTATGAGCACACTGCTCGGATGGATGTCAATATTTGTGATGTCTTAGTTTAGTGAGAGTTTATTTTATACTATATGTCCTATGATAGATATTGAATCATTTTTCTGCATAATTAAGTTGATGGTTTATTTCATGTTATATGAAATGTTCATTTTACAATAGTTGTTTTGTGTTTGATCTCAATAAAGTTTTTAAAGTTGGACCAGCTGAAAATAGACATGCATTGTAAGACCCGGTTAATTAACGGCTAATTAATCCACAAATGAAAATTTATTCTAGAAAGCCCAAAATGTGATTTTTATGGCTAAATGTGATAGAGGAGATTGAGACGAGAATTTCGGTACCAATTTTATAGAATTCGGACCAAGATTGGACCAAACGGGCCAAATCGGGCCAACCGAACCCAAAGTGGGCCCTTGGCCAAACATAACTAAACCAAAACCCTAATTTTCAGCATTCTTTCTCCTCATTAAACACACACACACGCTGAAATGGTGGAGGAAGGGAAGGACACTCTCTCAAGTTCTCTCCCTTGGTTGATCTTCAAACCACCATAACTTTTGATCTAGAGCTCTGATTGTCGCACCGTTTGTGGCCACGCGTTCACCGTGGAGAGCTCTACAAAACCCATACAATTAATCTTGAGGTAAGCCACGTTTTGCTCTTCGAATTTCCAGCTTTGATTTCGAGTTTCATGAGCAAAAATGTTGAGATTTTGGGCTCTTTGATGTTATAGGACCCAACTCTCTTGAAGGAGAAGGTTAATCTTGTCTCCTTGGACCTTGGGTGTGGTAAGATTCTCAACCCTAGTATAAATTTTTGTTCTATGATGTTTGGGTAATGAGATGTTGTGTATGTGTGAATATTGGGGCTTGATTGGTGATTTTGGAAAGCTTAAAAAAGGATTTGGTGGTGAAAAACCTGTTCTTGGAAGTGTTGAGGCCTTGAGAGCTTGAGAAAAAGTGGTTTGGAAGTGCTCTGGTTGAGCTTGGGAAATCGGCTAAGGTATGATCTCGGTTTCCCGTATCTAATATGTAATGTGGTAGGAAATACTTAGGCTAGAGGCCCTAAGATAGGCATTGAATTGTTGATGTTGTTGAATGGTTGAAATATATGATATGGTCATATATGTGATGATGATTATTGATTGCCTTAATGGTATGATGTATGAGAAATATGCATGTTGTGATATATGCTTGATGATTGATTATGGTTGAATTGTGGGTGGAACCATGTTGATGGTGAGTATGATATTAATTGTGTACAATGATGATTTATTAGAATTGGTGTTGTTGATAATTGGCATGAGGAAGAGTATATGATGTGTCAATTTGTTTGAGTTTGAGCCACTTGGGTGAAGTGGGTTAAAATGATGTGATAGTGATTTTGGTGAATTGTGGTAAAGTGTCAATATGTGAGTTGAGGAGGCTTGATGTTGAATTTGATATATTTTGATTGATTTCAAAGAAAAGGGATGAAATTGGCATGTTTTGATTGATTTTGAAAAGAGTTGAAAATGGCTTGTTTTGAAAATGGCACTTGGTGGTTTTGTATGAAAAACATGGTTTTTTGGCATACTTTGACGGAACATAACTTGGACTACGGATCTCTATTTTGTGCCAAATCTATTTAGAAATGAAATTGGATTCGGGATGTCCATGCCGTTTGAAGAACGGGTAAAAAACGATTTAAAATGAGAAAGTTATGTCCGTTGGAAGATTGGGGGTTGAATCTGTGAATTCTGCAGCTTTTAACTTAGAAAATTTTTAGCAGAATGACCCCCCGCGCGTAGGCGCACTTGGCGCGTACGCGCCGTTCTTCTAGAAAGCGCCATCCACGCGTGCGCGTGGTGTGCGCGGGCGCGCCGATGTGCTGCACCCAATGCCCAGCCATTTTCCAGAAAGTTGTGCCAGAACTGTGCCAGATTTGTGCCTGGGGCACGAGAGCACCCACGCGTACGCGTGGCTGACGCGTGCGTGTCACTTGGCTATTTTTTAATTCACGCGTTAGCGTGCATGACGCATACGCGTCGATGAGTTTTGTGGCCATCCACGCGTGCGCGTGGAGTGCGCGTACCCATTGCTATGTTTTCATCCCAAAGTTGATTTTTGAGTTTTAAAAGTCAAATTTTGTACTTCTAAGCCTCCGATCTCAACACTTATGTCTTAAATCATTATGATATGTCTAGCAATGAGAAAAGGGGCTAGGGGATGTGGTAACTTGCAAGTGAAGCAAGGGAAAGATGAATGATCAATGAGGATCAAAGATGATTATGTGAGATGCGGAGGATGGCGGTGGAATTGCTTGTTATGCCATGGGCCGAAGGGCCGTAATTGTTGATGAATTGGCTGGTTATGGATTTTGCCGTGAGTCGGATGGCTAGATTATTGTCGTGTTACGGCGGAGCCATGATTATGGCTATGTATAAATGCATATATGCTGTTGAATGAATTGTGAATGTTGTACTTCCACTGTTGGAGATGAGAGTTTCCCTGGGGGGAAGCAGTGGCTAGCCACCACGTGCTCCAGGTCGAGACTCGAAGCTCTTTTGACCCTATGTCGTAAGTGTGGCCGGGCACTGTGAAAGACCCGGATGATCTCGCCCCCGTAAATATTCACCAATGAAGGTTATGGATATAGATCATGATTATGATCAAGTTTATGATGAGTATAACTCGAGTTAGGGATGCGTGACAGAGGGACAGTCCAATGGTTAGCTACCAGGACTTGTCGGGTTGGCTCTATAACAGACAGATGATATCATCAACCACTAGGGATAGTCATTCATCATATGCATACTATATGAATTATTTGAGATTGCCTATTTGACTGCATATTATTTGCTAATTGTCTAAATGCCTTATTTGTTCCTATTTGTATATTCCTTGTTTGATATAACTGTGTTTGCTACATTATACTCCTGCTGGTGGTTGGGAGGTGTGAAGGAATTGGAAAGGGAAGTATTAGTTAGATTGAAGAATCTTTAGTCAGTCGCCACATATGGTTTAGCTTGTTTATAAGCTTTGAATTGTCTGGAGGAAGTTCTAGGATTGCCTTCGGCTTTCCTCTATTATTATGTATTATATATGTGGAAGCTGTTACCATGCTGGGGACCTCTGGTTCTCACCCATGCAGATTTTGTGGTTTTCAGATGCAGGACGTGAGGTTTCCTGCTGAGGCATGCTGGAGACTTCAAAATTTGCGAAGATCCTTTGTTCTCGGGACTATGTCTTGGTTTATATGTTTTGCTTAGATACTTTTATCTCCATTAAATAATACAAACTGTGATGACTCCTCCTATGAGAGATTTTGGAGAATAGGTTTCTGTATTTGTGTCCCTTTGGGTTTCCTTTGGGGTTTTCCTTATTTTATCATATGTATATATTGCTATGCTCAGACCGGTTATATTCGCAGCCGGATTTTGAGTCTTGATATTCCTATTTTTGACACTCCTTTGTATATATATAATCTCGCGTTGGTTTATCCTTGTTCGTTACGTTATCGATCGGAGTGTTGCGCTTTTGAGTTGCGATTTTTGTTTACCCATTTTTCTACAAAGGCTCCTAGTTATAATCAATCATTCATACTACTACACGTACTAAATTTTTATTTTAGAGGTCGTAATACCTTGCCATCTCTGAATTATGACTTAAGCATAAGACTCTGTATGGTAGGGTGTTACATTATGGTATCAGAGCAGTTCGTTCCTGTAGAACCTGAGGGACGGACTGACTATGCTTCTGTGCATTCTCTGTATGTGTGCTATGTGCTATTAGTATATCTGCTTGATATAATTGGCATAAACATTCATGAGCATGCATTTGGGACCTTGAAGTACTAGACTTCCGATATTGAGACTGATCAACTTAATATCGATTGTTTGATGTGTATAGGGACCAGATGGCGCCTCGTGGAAGAGGTCGTACGAATGCTCGTGTGCCGGAGAATAACCCTAATGACCCGGTGAACTTTATGACTGCGTTGGAGAACATGGCTGCTGCTATGCAAGCCACTGCTGAGGCTCTTGGTCAACAGATGAACAACCATGGTAATGATGGAGGTGGAGTTCAGGGCTCGATGACACTGGCAAACTTTTTGAAGGTTAATCCACCTAAGTTCAAGGGAACTGCTAGCCCTACTGAGGCTGATACATGGTTTCAGGCTATAGAGCGAGCACTGCAAGTACAAGTGGTACCTGAAGGACAGCGTGTCGAGTTTGCTACCTATATGCTCACCTGTGAAGCGTCCCATTGGTGGCAAGAAATCCGACGTCTCCTGCAGCAGGGTGATGATTACATCACCTGGGATGTCTTCCAAGAGGAGTTCTATAAGAAGTACTTTTCGACTTCTGCTAGGATGGCCAAGGAGCTTGAATTGTTACAGCTGAAGCAATGTACTATGTCCGTATCTGAGTATACTAACAAGTTTGAGGAGCTGTTCAGATTCTCTCGTATGTGTCAAGGGACTCCGGTGGAATATGAGGAATGAAAGTGTGTTAAGTATGAAGGAGGACTTCGGAGCGATATCTTCAGTTCAGTGGGACCGATGGAGATTAGGACTTTCTCCGAATTGGTGAACAAGTGTAGGGTTGTGTAAAAAGGGCAACCGCTGAGAAAGGGAGTCACAAAGGATCATTCCCACAGAACCGAGGGAAGAGCTTTGCACATAGAGGTCCGCCTTTCAAGAGGGGAAGCTCTTTCAGGAGGCCCAACAACAACAACTCTCAAGGGAAGAAATTTGGGAAGCAGCCTCAGAATGATCAAGCTTGTACTAGATGTGGGAGTCACCATCCGGGAGCACCATGCAAGGCCGGATGGGGTTTGTGCTACAATTATGGAAAGGCGGGGCATAAAGCCGCAAGCTATTCGGAGAAGCAGAAACAAGGTGCTGGGAAAGCACAACAGACTAGTCGGGTGTTCACCACCTCAGCTATAGGTGCCGAGGGATCTGACACACTCATTCGAGGTAACTGTGAAATGGCTGGTCAAACTTTAAATGCTTTATTTGATTTGGGAGCATCGCATTCATTCATTGCATTTGAGAAAGCCCATGAGTTAGGATTGAAGATTGTAACCTTAGGTTATGACCTAAAAGTGTATAATGCTACCCATGAGGCTATGGTAACTAGGCTAGGATGCCCGAAAGTTTCGTTTAGGTTCAAGCAGCGTGATTTTGTCCATAATTTAATCTGCTTACCAATGATCGGTCTTGATCTTATCTTGGGATTGGACTGGTTATCTAAGAACCATGTCCTGCTTGATTGTTCTACAAAGTCGGTGTACTTTATTCCGGAAGATACAGAAGGCCCGGTCGTGGTGAATAATTATTACTTGAATTCGATGATGGTGAACTGTTCCGGAATCGAATGTCAGGGTATCCTGTTGTTAACCACGGGTGTTTCAGGTGATGATCAAAGGTTGGAATAGATTCCGGTTGTGTGTGAGTTTCCGGAAGTGTTTTCCGATGATATTGATGAGTTTCCACCTAACCGAGAGGTTGAGTTAGCTATTGAGTTGGTGCCCGGGGCGGGACCAATCTCAAGCGCTCCTTATAGGATGTCACCGTTAGAGATGGACGAGCTAAAGTCTCAGTTAGAGGATTTGTTGGGTAAGAATTTTATACGACCAAGTGTCTCTCCGTGGGGTGCGCCAGTGCTACTGGTAAAGAAGAAAGATGGGAGTATACGGCTCTGTGTGGATTACAGGCAGCTAAACAAGGTCACAATAAAGAATAAGTACCCATTGCCGAGAATTGATGATCTCATGGATCAGTTACAAGGAGCTGGAGTTTTCTCCAAGATCGATTTGTGATCCGGTTATCACCAGATAAGGGTGAGGGGTGAGGATATCCCTAAGACCGCTTTTAGGACTCGTTATGGTCATTACGAGTACACTGTAATGTCTTTTGGATTGACAAACGCTCCTGTAGAGTTTATGGATTACATGAATAGAGTTTTTCGTCCGATTCTAGATAAATTTGTTGTTGTCTTCATTGACGACATACTAATTTATTCCAAAACTGAAGAAGAGCATGCGGAACACTTGAGGACCGTGTTGCAGATTCTAAAGGAGAAGAAACTCTATGCAAAACTGTCTAAGTGTGAGTTTTGGAAGAGTGAGGTGAAGTTTTTGGGTCACGTGGTGAGTAAGAAGGGAATAGTCGTAGATCCAACTAAGGTGGAGGCTGTGATGGATTGGAAGCAACCAACCACCGTAACAGAGATAAGGAGTTTTCTGAGATTAGCTGGCTATCACTAAAGGTTTATCAAGGGCTTTTCAGAGATAGCCTTGCCAATGACAAAGTTAACCCGCAAAGACACTCCATTTGTTTGGACTCCTGAGTGCGAGGAGAGCTTTCAGACATTGAAGAAAAAGTTGACCACTGCACCTGTGTTAGTGTTACCTGAGCCGAACGAGCCTTTTGAGGTGTACTGTGATGCCTCATTAAAGGGTCTAGGGTGCGTGCTGATGCAGCATCATAATGTGGTAGCGTATGCCTCACGACAGTTGAGACCTCATGAAGTTAGTTACTGTTCCGAGGGTTACCTGAAACTGTAGGTCGATCTCGGTCGAGATCTTCTGTGTTGGTCAGAGCCGACGTGTCTGGTAGGTGTATAGCGGCCGGAGCAGGTGTGTCTGACTTGTGGAACTGAGAGTGCTGCTGATCCTTTATCACCGAAGGGTGGGGGGTACCTGCAAGGGACTCTGATGCTTAAGTTAGCAAGGGTATTAAGCAGGTATTGGGTAGAATCAGAGTATGAGTTATACCTGGGTGCTCCAGTGTATTTATAATGGTGAGGAGTGACCTTTTTAGATAAGATAAGTTAGTTATCTTATCTTATCTTATCTTTATCTTTGAGTGAGGTCATCTTATCTTCAGGGGAACCGCCTTTATCTTTCTGGGCTTTGGCTGCCTTTAAATTGGGCTGTGTTCCTTCATTTTGGGCCTGCTTTGGGCTCCTTTCGCGAGTTGGCTGAGCTCTTTGAGAAGAGGTCGGGCATTTGGCCGAGCTCTTTTGAGAAGAGGTCGGATAGTCTAACCTGAAGAGGTCGGTCGGCTTGTCGCTAAACATCCCGGGTCGGACAGCTTGACCCAGGGTATGAACAGTGCCATTGCTTGAGTTCAATCTTTCCATGAGAACGTGCTTTTCAGAGCTTCGATCTCTTTGGAAGTAGTGCTCAAGCATCTGTCTTGCTTGTTTCTTCATTGCTTTGCAATCTTGCAGATTTTCTAGAGGTTTGATACTTCACAGTCCAACCTCTTTTGAATGGTAGCGTGGGTTTTCTACCCTTGCCTTCTGGATCACGCCTTGCTTTAAGTTTGTGTTGACAACCCTCTGCTTTGGCGAAGTTGTCCTTACGACTTGATATCCAGACTTTTAGTGATTTCTCCAATGACTTTTTAGTGTTCTTTATATAGAACTTTTTTTTTTTTAGTCTTGGATGATGTTCGTAGCCCTGTTTGAGATTGTGCCTTCTTTGAGTGGAGTTGTATCCCTTTTTGCTAAGCACATTTGAGCCTTAAGTTGTTTCCCAACCTTTTGGCTTGTTCTTTTTTGAAGTCGTACTTGCGCCTCTTCTTTAGCTGACGTCGACCTGTATGACTTTGCCCCTGCTTGAGTTTAGACTTTTCCGTGAGACCATGCTTTCAGAGTTTCGATCTCTTCGGGGAAGTCGTGCTCAAGCATCCTGACTTTGGTCGATCTTTGAGTAGTTTCTCCTTGTGCGAGTCTGGTATTGCCCCTTTTACTTTGTTGAGGGGACTTTTCAGCCTTCTTCCGACTTGTTTGTCTTCGCTATTCGGGCTTTTTAGTCATAATCCAACAACTTTTTAGGTAGTGTTCTGATGGGGAACCTTTTTATAGTTTGTTTGGATGACTTTTTAGCTCTGTCTTTGAGGCTGTGCTTTTCGCTTTTTAAGTAGTGTCTTTTTTCAAGACTTCGTACCTTTTAGGAAAACATTCCTGGCCTTCCTCTGGTCGTTTGTGAGATGTCTTTGTCTGTTTTTGTGGATCTTTGTAGAGTGTCGGTACTTTGTTGTCTGACCTCTTTAGATCACTTCTGATTTTGTCCACTTTCTGCTTGGTCGAGGTGGTCCTTGGGGCTAATTTGTCTGACGACCTTTTAGTGTTTTTGTAGAACACTTTTTAGTCATTCTGAACAATTTTGATAGCCTTGTCGTGGAGCCGTGGCTTTTTGGGCAGAGCTATGTCCGTTTTAGCGCACGTTTTTCATTGGTCCGACTTCTTCTTATCGGTCCAAGCTGTAGCTTTCGTTGGTCCGACTTCTTCTTGTCGGTCCAAGCTGTAGCTTTCGTTGGTCCGACTTCTTCTTATCGGTCCAAGCTGTAGCTTTCGTTGGTCCGACTTCTTCTTATCGGTCCAATCTGTGGCTTTCGTTGGTCCAACTTCTTCTTGTCGGTCCAAGCTGTAGCTTTCGTTGGTCTGACTTCTTCTTGTCGGTCCAATCTGTAGCTTTCCAAGTTATTTCAGTAATCCTCTTTCTTGGACCTTGTTCAAGTCTCTTTCAGGGATTACTTTTATAACTTTTGTCGTTTGGGCCGACTTTGTCATGTCGGACTCTTCTAAGTTATATCTGTAATCCTCTTTCTTGGACTTTGTTCATGTCTCTTTCAGGGATTACTTTTATAACTTGTTTTGTAGGAGACCGACTTCGTTAGGTCGATCTCTTCTAAGTTATTTTTGTAATCCTCTTTCTTGGACCTTTGTTAGGTCTCTTTCAGGGATTACTTTTATAACTTGTCTTGTAGGAGACCGACTTCGTTAGGTCGATCTCTTCTAAGTTATAGCAATTCCTTTTTAATAGGGTTGGCCAGACCTCTTTCCAGGGATTTGCTGATAACTTGGGTTGACTTGGTCCAACTTTTTAGTGTCGGCCAGTCTTTTTAAGTTATTATATAGCAATCCATAAGACCTCGTCAAGTTCTTTTTGGGATCACTTTCGATAACTTCTTGCATTATTCGGTGTTCATCTTTGCCGATTTGTAGATGGTGGATTCCGTCCCGGTTTGATCGTCCTTTAGGTGAATCGCGTTTTCACCTTTGTCGGACGATCATTCCTATCGAGATCGTATAGTGAATCTGTTCTTCACTTTCTGTCGATCTGTTACTTTATAATCGGACGATGAATGCTTCAGATTAATGCGTCTTGGGAGTTTGTAGAGCAGTAAATTTTTGTTTTCACTTTGTCGACCTTTGTCAAAATCAAACGATGAATTCGATTTTCATCGTGGTCGGGCGGTGAAGTTGGTTTTCACCTTGCCGACTTGTCGCTTTGTAATCGGACGATGAATTTGGTTTTCCTCTTGCCGACTTTGTCGTGATCGGGCGGTGTTCACACCCTGGGTCAAGCTGTCCGACCCGGGATGTTTAGCGACAAGCGGACCGACCTCTTCAGGTCAGACTATCCGACCTCTTCTCAAAGAGCTCGGCCAATGTCCGACCTCTTCTCAAAGAGCTCCGCCAACTCGCCAAAGGAGCCCAAACCAGGCCCAAAATGAAGGAACACAGCCCAATCTAAAGGCAGCCAAAGCCCAGAAAGATAAAGGCGGTTCCCCTAAAGATAAGATGACCTCACTCAAAGATAAAGATAAGATAAGATAAGATAAGATAACTAACTTATCTTATCCACAGAAGGTCACTCCTCACTATTATAAATACACTGGAGCACCCAGGTATAACTCATACTCTGATTCTACTCAATACCTGCTTAATACCCTTGCTAACTTAAGCATCGGAGTCCCATGCAGGTACCCCCCACCCTCCGGGGACAAAGAAATCAGCACCACCAACAAGTCGGACACAATAGCTCCGGCCGTCCCCCACCAGCCGGACACGTTAGCACCGACCAGTACAGAAGATCTCATCCGAGATCGACCTCCAGTTTCAGGTAACCCTCGGAACATTGGCGCCGTTGTCGGGGAACTTGGAAGTCAACCCACCACCATGGCGGACAACCATGACAACGACCACAATTCAGATCTAGAGGGTAAAACGCCGCACAAAAACACGGACACTACGCCAAAGGATACTCCTCAACTTAACAACGAAAAGGATTCTCCAAATGTGGGAGCCATGGAGGTGCTTCAAGACTGTTTAAAACAACTGGAAGAAGAAGCCCTACATCAATGAAAGGCTGAGAAAGACCTACAAAGGGAGATAAAGCGACGCCAGAAATTGGAGGACAAACTCCCAAAACTCGAAGTCGATCTCAAGGCCAAAGCTAATCGACCCTCTCATGAGGATAGCTCCTGCAAGGACCAAGATCCATTCACCAAAGAGATCATGAAAGCTAAAAGTCCCAAAGGACTTCAAAGCTCCAGACATGACCCCGTACGACGGCACATCAGATCCAAGCCATCCTCTTAGTTATTTCAGAAGCAGAATGTATTTCACGGAGGCCTCAGATGCAATCCGTTATTCTCCATCCAGAAGGACAAAGCCAAACACGCACCGAGCCTATTAGGGATCAAGCAAGGAGATCGAGAGAGCCTTCGCAACAACATGGAAAGATTCAACAAAACATGTATGGGCATACAAAGTCTGCCAACAGAAGCAGCTATCAGGGGCCTCATCAATGGTCTACGAGAAGGACCTTTTAGCCACTCAATATTCAAGAAGCATCCAAACATCTCTAAATGAGGTACAAGAACGAGCAAAGTACATCAACATGGAGGAAAACTCTCGACTAGGAGAGATCTCAAAAACCGAACATTCCTACTCCTCTCGGGATAAGGATAAAGAGTCCAAGAAAAAAGAAGATCAACATAGAGAGAAGCCTAGAAAATACCACAATTACACCCCCTTCGGGTGTGGATGTCTACCGAGAAATATACAACACTGAGAAGATCCCACCACCTCGCCCAATCCAAAACCAAAGAGGTCGGACACGTTAAAGGTCCACCTCACACCAAAGAGGTCGGACGCGTTGAAGGTTCACCTCACACCAAAGAGGTCAGACGCGTTGAAGGTCCACCTCACACCAAAGAGGTCGGACAAAGTTGAAGGTCCACCTCACACCAAAGAGGTCGGACAAAGTTAAAGGTCAACCTCACACCAAAGAGGTCGAACAAGTCGAACGTCTCATACCAAAGAGGTCGAACGAGTTGAACATCCACCTCACACCCCTGAGAGACATGTTCATGGAAGATTCGCAGGAGGAAGGATCTCTAAATCATCTCGCAAAGGACACCTCAAAGAGGTATATTAAGGAAGGGAGAGAGGTTTGAATAGGACGACGGGGTGCAAACAAGCCTTCCGAGATTTTGAAAATTCTTGGGGCAACCACCCATTCTTACCAACCAAGGGAAAGTGAAAAGCTCATATTATACCTTGCAGTGGAAAATCGGGCAATAGCCTCACCACTAGTCAGAGAAGACGAAAGTGGGCAACAACCCGTCTACTTCATCAGCAAAGCTCTACAAGGGGCCAAGCTAAACTATCAAAAGATAGAAAAAGTTCAACAAACCCCCTCATACTCACCTCTCAACAACTCCACCATACTTTCAAGCTCACACTGTCAGAGTTCGGACCAACCCATCCATAAAAGGCATCCTACAGAAAACAGACTTAGCTGGAAGAATCCTACAGTGGGCAATCAAGTTATCCGAATTCTATCCTCGACATGAAGCTTGGACAGTCATCAAATCACAATATCTGGCCGACTTCATCACAGGGCACACCCGGGAACTCCTACAAAATGGAAACTCTACATGGACGACTCTTCAAACAAAACCGGGAGTGGTGCAGGTGTAATTATAGAAAGCGATCAGGGAAGCCAAATCAAGCTAAATGACCAAGCTGAATATGAGGCACTACTGGCTGGTTTAAGGCTAGCTAAGAAGGTAGGAGCTTACCATGTCCAGTGATTCACAAGTAGTCACCTCACAAATAGAAGGGAACAACCAAGCTGAGGATCCCACCATGAAAAAGTAGCTCGGACAATTCGGGGGACCCTGGACAAAACCAGAGAACAGCTCGGACAATTCGGGGGACCCTGGACAAAAACAAAAAATAGTTCGGACATTTTGGGAAATGTGAAGTCCGACACATACCTCGGGAGCAGAATGCCCGAGCTGATGCATTTTCAAAACTAGCCAACACCAAACCAGGGGGCAATAACAGAAGCCTCATCTAGGCTACATTACAAGACCACAACAATAAAGGAAAACAAACCCTCTTCTTAGGGTCTGGCGACACCAACTCATTCTACGGAACCTCCTAAGTCGCATACAAGTACTCAGGGTCAGCCACAGTAACACGCATTAAAACTATGGATTCCAGTCAATCGGACATGCCGTCTGGAATCTTAGTAGACATCTCAGCAATATTTTTTCAAGAAGACATAGGTCAACCGTGGGGTTATTACCAAACAACTCGGACGAATAAGGAAACAACTCGGACAATAACAACAAAACATCAAATGTCAGATACAACAGTAAAAGGGAAACCCCAAGACTCACACGAAAGTCCAGGGGCACCCTTTGGAGGCAACAAGAGAGCAAAACCCCAAATACAAAGTCAAAGCTTTACATCAAAATCATGTTAGCTTCTACGTTGCCCCACCAGAGGAACTCATCAATGTAACATCACCTTGGCCGTTCACAGAATGGGGACTCGACCTTCTCGGACCCCTTCCCTAAGGATCGGGACAAGTCATGTTCCTCATTGTAGGGGTGGATTACTTCACAAAATGGATTGAGGCAGAGGCCCTAGCTAATGCTACTGCTCAAAAAAGTCAGAAATTCTTATACAGAAACATTGTTACAAGGTGTGGGGTTCCTTACTCCATCACCCTCAATTCACAGACGTAGGCTTTAGAAAGTTGGTAGCCGACTTGAAAATAAAGCACCAATTCACACCCGTAGAACACCCATAGGCTAATGGACAAGCAGAAGCTGCCAATAAGGTCATCCTAGTCGGGTTAAAACAGAGGCTACAGGACGCAAAGGGAGTTTGGGCTGAAGAGCTCCTACAAGTCCAATGGGCACATCGAACAACTCCACACTCCACCACAAAGGAATCACCTTTCCGATTAGCTTACAGAATGGAGGCAATGATCCCAGTGGAGGTCGAAGAAGGATTGCCCAGACTGATCCATACAGTGAAGAGGCCAACTCCCAACTTCAAAAGGAAGAGCTCGACCTACTTCCAGAAATCTGAGAAAGAGCTCGGACCAAGGAAGAGGTGTTAAAACGTCAAATGGCCTCAAGATACAATCGGAAGGTAACCTAGTAACGGCGATCTCATCCTAATCTGAAATGACATCAGAATAGGTCGGTCAGGAGAAGAGAAGCTAGTAGCCAACTGGAAAGGATCATACCAAGTTGTTCAGAAGAACTGGGAAAGGTTACTACAAAGTATCCAACCTCGAGTGGCAAGAGCTACCAAGGTCATGGCATGCCTGCAAAAGGCGCCAGGCCGAGATCTAAAAGATTGCCCAACCTAGAAGGGTAAGCACTAACATGTACACACTCTTATTCATATCTTCATTTTATTGTTTAAAAGTTTGCAGATTCCCTAAAAAGTTTCCTACCAAGATGAAAGCCAAATTAATCGTCCGATTACAAAGCGATAGGTCGGCAAGGTGAAAACCAACTTCACCGCCTGACCACGATGAAAACCGAATTCATCGTTTGATTTCGACAAAGGTCGACAAAGTGAAAACCAAATTCACTGCTCAATCAAGACACATTAATCTGAAGTATTCATCATCCGATTATAAAGCGACAGATCGGCAGAAAGTGAAAAACAATTTCACTACACGATCACGATAAATATAACCGTTCGATAAAGGTGAAAACGCGATTCACCCAAAAGACGATCTAAAGATGCCAACCACTTTCTACAAATCGGCAAAAATGAACACATAATAATGTAAGAAGTTATCAAAAGCAATCCAAAAAAGAACCTGACGAGGTCTTACGGATAGCTAAAATAATAACTTAAAGACTGGCCGACGTTCAGAAGTCGAACCAAGTCAACCCAAGTTATAAGTAAACCCTGGAAAGAGGTCTGGCCAACCCTATTAAAGAGGATTACTTTAACTTAGAAAGAGATCAACCTAACGAAGTCGGTTTCCTACAAAACAAAGTTATAAAAGTAATCCTTGAAAGAGACCTGACAAAGGTCCAAGAAAGGAGATTACAAAAATAACTTAGAAAGAGATCGACCTAACGAAGTCGATTTCCTACAAAACAAAGTTATAAAAGTAATCCCTGAAAGAGATCTGACAAAGGTCCAAGAAAGAGGATTACAAAAATAACTTAGAAAGAGGACGACGTAAAAGAAGTCGACCTCCTACAAACAAGTTATAAAAGTAATCCCTGAAAGAGACCTGACAAAGGTCCAAGAAAGAGGATTACAAAAATAACTTAGAAAGAGGACGACGTAAAGAAGTCGACCTCCTACAAACAAGTTATAAAAGTAATCCCTGAAAGAGACCTGACAAGGGTCCAAGAAAGAGGATTACAAAAATAACTTAGAAAGAAGACGACGACCTCCTACAAACAAGTTATAAAAGTAATCCCTGAAAGAGATCTGACAAGGTCCAAGAAAGAGGATTACAAAAGTAATTTAGAAGAGGCCGACATGAAGAAGTCAGCCCGAGCCAATTAAAGCTACAGCTTGGACCGACAAGAAGAAGTCGGACCAACAAAAGCTACAGCTTGGACCGACAAGAAGAAGTCGGACCAACGAAAGCTATAGCTTGGACCGACAAGAAGAAGTCGGACAAACGAAAAACGTGCGCTAAAACGGACATAGCTCCGCCCAAAAAGCCACGGCTCCACGACAAGGCTATCAAAATTGTTCAGAATGACTAAAAAGTGTTCTACGAAAACACTAAAAGGTCGTCGGACAAATTAGCCCCAAGGACCACCTCGACCAAGCAGAAAGTGGACAAAATCAGAAGTGATCAAAAGTGGTCGGACAACAAAGTACCGACACTCTACAAAGATCCACAAAAACGGACAAAGACATATCGCAAACGGCCAGAGGAAGGCCAGGAATGTTTTGCTAAAAGGTACGAAGTCTTGAAAAAAGACACTACCTAAAAAGCAAAAAGCACAGCCTCAAAGACAGAGCTAAAAAGTCATCCAAACAAACTATAAAAAGGTTCCCCATCGGAACACTACCTAAAAAGTTGTTGGATTATGACTAAAAAGCCCGAACAACGAAGACAAACAAGTCGGAAGAAGGCTAAAAAGTCCCCTCAACAAAGTAAAAGGGGCAATACCAGACTCGCACAAGGAGAAACTACTCAAAGATCGACCAAAGTCAGGATGCTTGAGCACGACTTCCTCAAAGAGATCGAAGCTCTGAAAGCACGATCTCACGAAAAGATCCGAACTTAAGCAGGGGCAAAGTCATACAGGTCGACGTCAGCTAAAGAAGAGGCGCAAGTACGACTTCAAAAAAGAACAAGCCAAAAGGTTGGGAAACAACTTAAGGCTCAAATGCGCTTAGCCAAAAAGGATACAACTCCACTCAAAGAAGGCACAATCTCAAACAGGGCTACGAACATCATCCAAGACTAAAAAAAAAGGTTCTATATAAAGAACACTAAAAAGTCATTGGACAAGTCACTAAAAGCCCGGATATCAAGCCGCAAGGATAACTTCGCCAAAGCAGAGGGTTGTCAACACAAACTTAAAGCAAGGCGTGATCCAGAAGGCAAGGGTAGAAAACTCACACTACCACTCAAAAGAGGTTGGACTGTGAAGTACCAAACCTCTAGAAAATCTACAAAGATTGCAAAGCAATGAAGAAACAAGCCAGACAGATGCTTGAGCACGACTTTCAAAGAGATCGAAGCTCTGAAAAGCACGATCTCACGGAAAGATCGAACTCAAGCAGGGGCACTGTTCATACCTTGGGTCAAGCTGTCTGACCTGGGATGTTTAGCGACAAGCCGACCGACCTCTTCAGGTCAGACTATCCGACCTCTTCTCAAAGAGCTCGGCCAACTCGCCAAAGGAGCCCAAACGAGGCCCAAAATGAAGGAACACAGCCCAATCTAAAGGCAGCCAAAGCCCAGAAAGATAAAGGCGGTTCCCCTAAAGATAAGATGACCTCACTCAAAGATAAAGATAAGATAAGATAACTAACTTATCTTATCCACAGAAGGTCACTCCTCACCATTATAAATACATTGGAGCACCCAGGTATAACTCATACTCTGATTCTACTCAATACCTGCTTAATACCCTTGCTAACTTAAGTATCGGAGTCCCTTGCAGGTACCCCCACCCTCCGGGGACAAAGGAATCAGCACCACCAACAAGTCCAACAAGTCGGACACAACAGCTCCGGCCGTCCCCCACCAGCCGGACACGTTAGCACCGACCAGTACAGAAGATCTCATCCGAGATCGACCTCCAGTTTCAGGTAACCCTCGGAACAGGCGGTGAATCTGGTGTTCACCTTGCCGACCTGCCATAGTCGAGCGTCTTGGTAGGAAACTTTTTAGGGAATCAGCAATTTTTTAATAAAATGAAGATAAGAGTGTGTACATTTTAGTACTTACCTTTCTAGGTTGGGCAATCTTTTTGGATCTCGGCCTGGCACCCTTTGCAAGCATGCCATGACCTTGGTAGCTCTTGCCCCTCGAGGTTGGACACTTTGTAGTAACCTTTCCCCAGTTCTTCCGTGACTTGGCAGGGTCCTTTCCAATTAGCTGCTAGCTTTTCCTCTCCCGGTCGACTTGTTCCGATGTCATTTAGGATGAGCTTTTTCGTTGTAGAGGATCGTTTTGGGAGATCCTTCTTTGACTTCTACCGGTATTATTGTCTCCATTCCATAAGCCAATCGAAAAAGTGATTCCTTCGTGGTGAAATGTGGAGTTGTCCGATATACCCATAGGACTTGTGGGAGCTCTTTAGCCCAAGCTCCCTTTGCGTCTTGTAGCCTCCATTTTAACCCGGCTAGTATGACCTTATTGGCAGCTTCTGCTTGTCCATTAGCCTGTGGGTGTTCTACGGATGTGAATTGGTGATTTATTTTCAAGTCGGCTACCAACTTTCTAAAGCCTGCGTCTGTGAATTGAGTGTCATTGTCTGTGGTAACAATGTTTCTGTACAAGAACTTCCGACTTCTTTGAGCAGTGGCATTAGCTAGGGGCTCTGCCTCAATCTATTTTGTGAAGTAATCCACCCCTACAATGAGGAACATGACTTGTCCCGATCCTTGGGGAAGGGGTCCGAGGAAGTCGAGTCCCCATTCTGCGAACGGCCAAGGTGATGTTACATTGATGAGTTCCTCTGGTGGGGCAATGTAGAAGCTAACATGCTTTTGATGTAAAGCTTTGACTTTGTATTTGGGTTTTTTCTCTCTTGTTTCCTCCAAAGGTTGCCCCTGGACTTTCGTGTGAGTCCTGGGGTTTCCCTTTTACTGTTGTGTATGACACTTGATGTTTTGCTGTTATTGTCCGAGTTGTTTCCTTATTTGTCCGAGTTGTTTGGTAATAACCCCATGGTTGACCTATGTCTTCTTGAAAAATATTGTTGAGATGTCTACTAAGATCCCGGACGGCATGTTTGATTGACTGGATTCCATAGTTTTAATGCGTGTTACTGTTGTTGACCTTGAGTACCGTGTGCGACTTAGGAGGTTCCGTAGAATGAGTTGGTGTCGCCGGACCCCGAGGAGAGGGTTTGTTTTCCTTCCTTGTTGTGGTCTTGTAATGTAGCCTGGATGAAGCTTCTATTATTGCCTCCTGGTTTGATGTTGGCTAGTTTTGAAAATGCATCAGCTCGGGCATTCTGCTCACGAGGTATGTGTCGGACTTCATATTCCCCGAATTGTCTGAGCTATTTTTTATTTTTGTCCAGGGTCAATTGAATTGTCCGGGCTGTTCTCTGGTTTTGTCTAGGGTCCCCCAAATTGTCCGGGCTATTTTTTCATGGTGGGATCCTCAGCTTGGTTGCTCCCTTCTATTTGTGAGGTGACTACTTGTGAATCACTGGACACGGTAAGCTCATATCTTCTTAGCTAGCCTTAAACTAGCCAGTAGTGCCTCGTATTCAGCTTGGTTATTTAGCTTGATTTGGCTTTCCTGATCGCTTTCTATAATTACACCTACACCACTCCCGGTTTTGTTTGGAGATTCATCCTTGTAGAGTTTCCATTTTGTAGGAGTTCCCGAGGTTTCGGTGTACTCTGTAATAAAGTTGTCCAGATACTGTGATTTGATGGCTGTCTGAGCTTTATGTTGAAGATCGATTTCGGATAACTTGACTGCCCACTGTAGAATTCTTCCTGCTAAGTCTGTTTTCTGTAGGATGCCTTCTATGGGCTGGTTGGTCCAAACTCTGATAGTGTGAGCTTGAAAGTATGGGTGGAGTCATTGAGAGGTGAGTATGAGGGCGTAGGCGAACTGCTCTATCTCTTGATAGTTTAGTTCGGCCCCTTGTAGAGCCTTGATGATGAAGTAGACGGGTTGTTGCCCACTTTTGTCTTCTTTAACTAGTGATGAGGCTATTGCCAGATTTCCCACTACGAGGTATAATATGAGCTTTTCACTTTCCCTTGGTTGGGTAAGAATGGGTGGTTGCCCCAAGAATTTTCAAAATCTCGGAAGGCTTGTTTGCACCCCGTAGTCCTATTCAAACCTCTCTCTCTTCCTTAATATACCTCTTTGAGGTGTCCTTTCCGAGATGATTTAGAGATCCTTCCCCCTGCGAATCCTCCATGAACATGTCTCTCAGGGGTGTGAGATCGACGTTCAACTCGTTCGACCTCTTTGGTGTGAGACGTTCGACTTGTCCGACCTCTTTGGTGTGAGGTTGACCTTCAACTTGTCCGACCACTTTGGTGTGAGATGGACCTTCAACTTTGTCCGACCTCTTTGGTGTGAGGTGGACCTTCAACTTGTTCGACCTCTTTGGTGTGAGGTGGACCTTTAACTTTGTCCGACCTCTTTGGTGTGAGGTGGACCTTCAACTTGTCCAACCACTTTGGTGTGAGGTGGACTTTCAACTTTGTCCGACCTCTTTGGTGTGAGGTGGACCTTCAACTTTGTCTGACCTCTTTGGTGTGAGGTGGACCTTCAACGCGTCCGACCTCTTTGTCTTTGATTGGGCGAGTTGATGGGATCTTCTCAGTGTTGCATATTTCTCGGTAGACATCCACAACAGACACCCGAAGGGGGTGTAATTGTGGTATTTTCTAGGCTTCTCTCCATGTTGATCTTCTTTTTTCTTGGACTCTTTATCCTTATCCCGAGAGGAGTAAGAATGTTCGGTTTTTGAGATCTCTCCTAGTCGAGAGTTTTCCTCCATGTTGATGTACTTTTCTGCTCGTTCTTGTACCTCGTTTAGAGATGTTTGGGTGCTTCCTGGATATTGAGTGGCTAAAAGGTCCTTCTCGTAGACCATTGATGAGGCCCCTAATAGCTGCTTCTGTTGGCAGACTTTGTATGCCCATACATGTTTTGTTGAATCTTTCCATGTTGTTGCGAAGGCTCTCTCGATCTCCTTGCTTGATCCCTAATAGGCTCAATGCGTGTTTGGCTTTGTCCTTCTAGATGGAGAATAACGGATTGCATCTGAGGCCTCCGTGAAATACATCCTGCTTCTGAAATTGCTAAGATGATGGCTTGGATCTGATGTGCCGTTGTACGGGGTCATGTCTGGAGCTTTGAAGTCCTTTGGGACCTTTAGCTTTCATGATCTCTTTGGTGAATGAATCTTGGTCCTTGCAGGAGCTATCCTCATGAGAGGATCGATTAGCTTTGGCCTTGAGATCGGCTTCGAGTTTTAGGAGTTTGTCCTCCAATTCCCGGCGTCGCTTTATCTCCCTTTGTAGGTCTTTCTCAGCCTCTCGTTGATGTTGGGCTTCTTCTTCCAGTTGTTTTAAACGGTCTTAAAACGTCTCCATGACTCCCGTGTTTGGAGAATCCTTTTTGTTGTTAAGTTGAGTAGTATCCTTTGGTGTAGTGTCCACGTTTTTGTGCGGCGTTCTATCCTCTAGATCTGAAACGACGCCAATGTTTCGAGGGTTACCTGAAACTGTAGGTCGATCTCGGTCGAGATCTTCTGTGTTGGTCGGAGCCGACGTGTCCAGCAGGTGTATAACGGCCGGAGCTGGTGTGTCCGACTTGTGAAACTAAGAGTGCTGCTGATCCTTTATCACCGAAGGGTGGGGGGTACCTGCAAGGGACTCCGATGCTTAAGTTAGCAAGGGTATTAAGCAGGTATTGAGTAGAATCAGAGTATGAGTTATACCTGGGTGCTCCAGTGTATTTATAATGGTGAGGAGTGACCTTTTTAGATAAGATAAGTTAGTTATATTATCTTATCTTATCTTTATCTTTGAGTGAGGTCATCTTATCTTCAGGGGAACAGCCTTTATCTTTTTGGGCTTTGGCTGCCTTTAGATTGGGCTGTGTTCCTTCGTTTTGGGCCTGCTTTGGGCTCCTTTGGCGAGTTGGCCGAGCTCTTTGAGAAGAGGTCGGGCATTTGGCCGAGCTCTTTTGAGAAGAGGTCGGATAGTCTAACCTAAAGAGGTTGGTCGGCTTGTCGCTAAACATCCCTACGCACGATTTGGAACTCGCTGCGATTGTGTTTGCACTAAAGGTGTGGAGGCATTACCTCTATGGGGTTAAGTTCAAAGTTTTCTCTGATCATAAGAGCTTGAAGTACCTCTTTGATCAGAAAGAGCTTAATATGAGGCAGAGGAGGTGGATAGAATTGTTGAAGGACTACGACTTTGAGTTGAATTACCATCCGGGAAAGGCGAATATAGTAGCGGATGCGTTAAGTCAGAAGTCGTTATATGCGGCTTGGATGATGCTTCAAGAGGAGAAGTTACTCAAGGGATTCGAGAGTCTGAAAATTGGTGCTCGAGAAGTATCCGAAACTTTGTGTTTGAGCCGATTAGAAATCTCAAGTGATTTTAAATCTGAACTCCTAAAGGCTCATCAAAATGATGAAGCGTTATGGAAGGTGTTACCGGCTATTGAGCAAGAAAAACAGTGGAGAGTGTCGGAAGAAAAAGATGGGTTATGGAGGTTCAAGGGTAGGATCATTGTGCCGGATGTTGGCACTTTGAGGCAAGATATGTTAAAGAAGGCACACAACAGCGGATTCTCCATTCACCCGGGAAGTACTAAGATGTACCATGATTTAAAGGCGATGTTCTGGTGGCCGGGTATGAAGAATGATGTGGCGGAATATGTTTCAAAGTGCTTAACTTGTCAAAAGGTAAAGATTGAACATCAAAGACCATCCGGGATGTTGCAACCTTTAGAGATTCCACAATGGAAGTGGGAAAGTATTGCAATGGACTTTGTGTTAGTGTTGCCAAGGACTAGGGCTGGTTTTGACACTATCTGGGTGATTGTGGACCGACTGACGAAGTCATCTCACTTTTTACCCATTCGTATGACTTACACCCTTGAGGAGCTAGCACGGTTATACATAAAGGAGATTGTGAGACTTCATGGTGTACCTGCTACTATAATCTCTGATAGAGATCCTCGTTTCACTTCAAGGTTTTAGGGTGCATTTCAGAAAACTTTTGGAACCCGACTAAGCTTGAGCACGGCTTACCATCCTCAAACAGATGGTCAATCCGAGAGGATGATCCAAACACTAGAGGATATGTTGAGAGCTTGTGTTTTGGACCAACCGGTGAGCTGGGATCGGTATATGCCGTTAGTGGAGTTTGCATACAATAATAGTTATCATGCGAGCATCGGAATGGCTCCGTATGAGGCCTTGTATGGGAGAAAATATCAATCTCCGCTATGTTGGTATGAAGCTGGGGAGAAAGGCTTGTTGGGGCTGGAAATGATAGCTGAGACTACTGAACAAGTCAAGAAAATCCAAGATAGGATGCTTACGACGCAGAGTCGTCAAAAGAGTTACGCTGATCAGAGGCGAAAGCCCTTAGAATTTGAGAAAGGAGACCATGTTTTCCTTAAGGTTACTCTGACCACGGGAGTAGGTAGGGCGATTAAAACAAAGAAGTTGAATCCTCGATACATTGGTCCATTTCAGATCCTGGAGAGGATTGGACCGGTGGCGTATCGGATGGCTCTACCACCTCATCTTTCGAACCTGCACGACGTGTTTCACGTGTCGCAGCTTCGGAAGTACACTCCTAATGCTAGCCATGTGTTAGAACCTGAGTCGGTTCAGTTAAGGGAAGATTTGACGCTTCCAGTTGCTCCAGTCAGAATTGATGATACTAGTATCAAACGGTTGCGTGAAAAAGAGGTTTCATTAGTCAAAGTGGCATGGAGTCGAGGCGGTGTTGAGGAACACACTTGGGAACTAGAGTCGGAGATGCGAACGGATTATCCGCACTTATTCTCAGGTAATTGCATTTGAATTTTGTGGGAAAAATTCCCAATTAGGTGGGTAGAATGTAAGACCCGGTTAATTAACGGCTAATTAACCCATAAATGAGAATTTATTCTAGAAAGTCCAAAATATGATTTTTATGGCTAAATGTGATAGAGGAGATTGAGATGAGAATTTCAGTACCAATTTTATAGAATTCGGACCAAGAATGGACCGAACGGAACAAACCGGGCCAATCGGACCCAAAGTGGGCCCTTGGCCCAACATAACTAAACCAAAACCCTAGTTTTCAGTATTCTCTCTCCTCATTAAACATACACATACGCTGAAATGGTGGAGAGGAAGGGAAGGACACTCTCTCAAGTTCTCTCCCTTGGTTGATCTTCAAATCACCATAACTTTTGATCTAGAGCTCCGATTCTCGCACCGTTTGCGGCCACGCGTTCACCGCGGAGAGCTCTACAAAACCCATGCAATTAATCTTGAGGTAAGTCACGTTTTGCTCTTCGAATTTCCAGCTTTGATTTCGAGTTTCATGAGAAAAAATGTTGAGATTTTGGGCTTTTTGATGTTATAGGACCCAACTCTCTTGAAGGAGAAGGTTAATCTTATCTCCTTGGACCTTGGGTGTGGTAAGATTCTCAACCCTAGTGTAAATTGTTGTTCTATGATGTTTGGGTATTGAGATGTTGTGTATGGGTATGATGATTGTGGCTTAGGTTGTGTATGTGTGAATATTGGGGCTTGATTGGTGATTTTGGAAAGCTTAAAAAAAGATTTGGTGGTAAAAAATATGTTCTTGAAAGTGTTGAGGCCTTGAGAGCTTGAGGAAAAGTGGTTTGGAAGTGCTCCGGTTGAGCTTGGGAAATCGGCTAAGGTATGGTCTCGGTTTCCCGTATCTAATATGTAATGTGGTAGAAAATACTTAGGCTAGAAGCCCTAAGATAGGCATTGAATTGTTGATGTTGTTGAATGATTGAAATATATGATGTGGTCATATATGTGATGATGATTATTGATTGCCTTAATGGTATGATGTATGAGAAATATGCATGTTGTGATATATGCTTGATGATTGATTATGGTTAAATTGTGGGTGGAACCATGTTGATGGTGAGTATGATATTAATTGTGTATAATGATGATTTATTGGAATTGGTGTTGTTGATAATTGGCATGAGGAAGGGTATATAATGTGTTAATGTGTTTGAGTTTGAGCCACTTGGGTGAAGTGGGTTAAAATGATGGGATAGTGATTTTGGTGAATTATGGTAAAGTGTCAATGTGTGAGTTAAGGAGGCTTGATGTTAAATTTGATACATTTTGATTGATTTCAAAGAAAAGAGATGAAATTGGCATGTTTTGATTGATTTTGAAAAGAGTTGAAAATGGCACTTGGTGGTTTTGTATGAAAAACATGGTTTTTGGGCATACTTTGACGGGACATAAATTGGACTACGGATCTCTGTTTTGTGCCAAATCTATTTAGAAATGAAATTGGATCCGGGATGTCCATGCCGTTCGAAGAATGGGTGAAAAACGATTTAAAATGAGAAAGTTATGTCCGTTGGAAGATTGGGGGTTGAATCTGTGAATTCTGCAGCTTTTAACTTAAAAAATTTTTAGCAGAATGACCCCCCACGCGTAGGCGCACTTGGCGCGTACACGCTGTTCATCTAGAAAGCGCCATCCACGAGTGCGCGGGCGCGCTGATGTGCTGCACCCAATGTCCAGCCATTTTCCAGAAAGTTGTGCCAGAACTGTGCCAGATTTGTGCCTGGGGCACGAGAGCACCCACGCATATGCGTGGCTGACGCGTGTGCGTCGCTTGGCTATTTTTCAATTCACGCGTTAGCGTGCATGACGCATACGCGTCGATGAGTTGTGTGGCCATCCACGCGTGCGCGTGGAGTGCGCGTACGCGTGGTCCTATTTTTATCCCAAAGTTGATTTTTGAGTTTTAAAAGCCAAATTTCATACTTCTAAGCCTCCGATCGCACCACTTATGTATTAAATCATTATGATATGCCTAGCAATGAGAAAAGGGGCTAGGAGATGTGGTAACTTGCGAGTGAAGCAAGGGAAAGATGAATGATCAATGAGGATCAAAGATGATTATGTGAGATGTGGAGGATGGCGGTGGAAGTGCTTGTTATGCCATGGGCCGAAGGGCCGTAATTGTTGATGAATTGGCTGGTTATGGATTTAACTGTGAGCCGGATGGCTAGATTATTGCCGTGTTACGGCGGAGCCATGATTATGGCTATGTATAAATGCATATATGCTGTTGAATGAATTGTGAATGTTGCACTTCCACTGTTGGAGATGAGAGTTTCCCTGGGGGGAAGCAGTGGCTAGCCACCACGTGTTCCAGGTCGAGACTCGAAGCTCTTTTGACCCTATGTCGTAAGTGTGGCCGGGCACTGTGAAAGACCCGGATGAGCTCGCCCCCGTAAATATTCACCAATGAAGGTGATGGATATAGATCATGATTATGATCAAGTTTATGATGAGTATAACTCGAGTTGGGGATGCGCGACAGAGGGACAGTCCAATGGTTAGCTACCAGGACTTGTCGGGTTGGCTCTATAACCGACAGATGATATCATCAGCCACTAGAGGCAGGCATTCATCATATGCATACTATATGAATTGTTTGAGATTGCCTATTTGACTGCATATTACTTGCTAATTGTCTAAATGTCTTATTTGTTCCTATTTGTATATTCCTTGTTTGATATAACTGTGTTTGCTACATTATACTCCTGCTGGTGGTTGGGAGGTGTGAAGGAATTGGAAAGGGAAGTATTAGTTAGACTGAAGAATATTTAGTTAGTCGCCACATATGGTTTAGCTTGTTTATAAGCTTTGAATTATCTGGAGGAAGTTCTAGGATTGCCTTCGGCTTTCCTCTATTATTATGTATTATATATGTGGAAGTTGTTACCATGCTGGGGACCTCTGGTTCTCACCCATGCGGATTTTGTGGTTTTCAGATGCAGGACGTGAGGTTTCCCACTGAGGCATGCTGGAGACTTCTAAATTTGCGAAGATCCTTTGTTCTCGGGACTATGTCTTAGTTTATATGTTTTGCTTAGATACTTTTATCTCCATTAAATAATACAAACTTTGATGACTCCTCTTATGGGAGATTTTGGAGAATAGGTTTCTATATTTGTGTCCCTTTGGGTTTCCTTTGGGGTTTTCCTTATTTTATCATATGTATATATTGCTATGCTCGGACCGGTTATCTTCGCAGCCGGATTTTGAGTCTTGATATTCCTGTTTTTGACACTCCTTTGTATATATATAATCTCGCGTTGGTTTATCCTTGTTCGTTACGTTATCGATCGGAGTGTTGCACTTTTGAGTTGCGATTTTTGTTTACCCCTTTTTCTACAAAGGCTCCTAGTTATAATCAATCATTCATACTACTACACGTACTAAATTTTTATTTTAGAGGTCGTAATACCTTGCCATCTCTGAATTATGACTTAAGCATAAGACTCTGTATGGTAGGGTGTTACATGCATGAGATCACTTGGCATGTAATTTTCATATTACTCATCTAAATTTGATCTATGTCGTTAAGTATATTAGGATGGTGATTGTCGTGGTTCAGCCACGACATTAATGTGATAAAAGTTGCGGTGATTCCATTTCTAATATATGAGACGGACCAAATTGTTAAAGTAATAAGGGAAATAACATTCAGTTGCGCACATAAAGTTTATAAGATATGATTATGTCAAGAAAGAATATATGTATAGCCTAAGTGGGGAATTGTTAGGAAATTATTTAATTTTTTAATTGGTTTGTGGTAATACATATATTAATTATAATAACAAATTATGTTATTTCAAATTAAATGATTTATATAATGGTGATCTCAATTATTGTTATAAATGCTAAATTGAATAAGTCATAATTACTTTTGATTTGGAATTAAATGAAAATAAAACTAGATATTATCTTTTGCACTTTAGATATATATTATCTTTTGGATTTTAGATATATTATCTTTTGGACTTTAGATACTATTTTTATTTGGGTTTTAGAGTTTAATAGATGTCATGCTCAAATATAAATAGTGCCTTTAGGGTTTCGGTCTCCAATATACCAAAACCGCCTCAGCAACTCCTTTCCCATCAGAAAAGTTATAATTCACCCGTCCTATTAAAAATACAGAAGATTTTAGTTGAGAAAGACTGAGACAATCCTTCCATCAATTTTTAATTTTTAATTTCTAATTTTTATAAATAAAAATACGTTTTTACATTATGATATATTTTATGTGACTCAATATAAATAATATAGATTAATAAAATAATTTATTCTAACAAGCTAAACTCTAATTATTATTACTACTTATCAAAAGTTTGTTAAATTGATTATCATATACAAATATTAATTATGAAAAACACACATACATATTAAAATAATAGATAACATATAGATAATATCTATTCTATTATATAAAAATTGAATTTCTATACTTAATGATGGAGTTGACGTGGCATGCTCTGGAGAGTGTTTTCTGATTTAATTATTTTAACTTATTCAATACAATTTATTACCATGACTTAATTATAGACAATACATATATTAATTATAATCGTAAATTATGAACAATTAGATCAATTAGCATTATTTAACATATCTGAATATTTATTATAGAATATTACGTCTTTATTATTTCGATTCTCTTAGTACCTATAAATACTCTTTTATATTATATCATTCTACACAACTTGAATACACACAAACCTTTTTTCTACTGCTCTCTCTTACCCTTTTTAATAATAATAAATATAATTTAATTTAGTTAGAAGTTCATTATTTTATAGTCTTTTATAAAATAATCTCTTTATCACTTTGGATATTTTAACTCTTTTTTCTTTTTTTTTCTCTTTACATATAATTTTGTTGTGCGTTAACTTTGTTTATTTAATGATGAAATATACTCATGTTAATTCTATCATATAATAGTTTATTTTTCTCATATGTATTTTGATTTGTATAGTTACTATTGATCTTACTATTTTCGATCTTACTATTTTTGTTTTCTTGAATTGTTTTTTATTTTTTAAGTGACTTGAAATTTTTTTTAAAAAAAAAGCAAAGAAAAGAAAAAGAGATGACCAAAGACGAATGTTAGAAGTCTAAAATAACAACATCATTCCTCAACATTATTATTATTAATATGAACTTTATTATTATTTTTTCTAACATTCATTAATACAAGCTTCGTTTCTTTTTCTTAACTATTATTAATACTTTTATTCTTTTCTTCTCTAATTATAAATTTTTTTATAATAATTTTTTGATAGGATATTTTTTGGTCTAATAAATTTTTTTCTCTATTTTTTATCAAAAATAATTTATATTAGAAGAACAAAAAGATACAAATTAAATTTTAAAATTCAAATTTTAATAAGATGTGCAAAGGATAACTATTGAATTTATTTGGTCGATTTAAATACTTTGTATTATCATCATTGAAAATTTTAAATACTATTATAAAATTCTAGATATTTTTATTTTATTGTTCTTAAACTATATATACCGTGTATTTGAAGAGTTTCATCTTTTTTAAAATAAGTATGACATTATATATCTTTTTAGATACAATAAATGAATAATAAAGTTAAAGTGAGTAACAAAATTGATTATATAATAAGATACAAATTTTTAGAATTTCTAGCACAATTAACAAATTTTTAGTTTCAAAATAAATGTTTATTCTATTTTTTATCTTTTATTTGATTTTTTATAATCTTTTCCTTATTTTTTTAATTAATTATGATTGTAATAATTCATCATAAATTTGTATTTTTTAGAAAAAATTTATCAATCATAAAATACAGAAGACTTAACCAAAAAATTTAAAAAATATTGATTAATCACAAAATAAAAAATTATGAATTTTACTTTAATTATGTTGTAAAATACAAGTTGGGAATATTTAAAATTAGTTTTTTTATCATTAATGTTAACTTCAATCATAATAAGGTAAAAAATAAAAATTGTATATAATAATTTAATTTATTATTTATACTACCAAAATTATTTTTTAATGTATTATATCCTATTTATTTTTATTCATTGATGATCTTTAATTGTCTATTTTCAATAAAAATTTGAATTGATTAAATTATTTTTTTTCAATTAATAATATAATTATTGTGATATTTACTTTGTTCAGTAATATTTTTTAATTTATTTAATCTGATTAATCATCTCTTTCTTATTTTATGCTAATTTAACTAATTAAAATTAATAAATTTCAGTTATTTTAATTCTTGCAACTTTTTATTATAATAATGTATTTCTATTAATGTATTAATATAATTTTAATATCTATATGTCATTAATAATAATAACTCATTTTAAAGTGATATTTTATTTTCAATATGTCTAATAGTAGAAAATCTACTATTTTTAATTGTAGAAAATCTACTATTTCTTTATACGATTAGATTAGACATATTTATATTCAATTTATTTGATTATTTAATTAAAATTAATTATATTAAAAGATTAGATTAAGATTATAATAGACTAATTATATTGTTATTAATTAATTATGTAAAAAAATTAAGATTATGATAGATTATCATTATTTTATCTTTTTTATTTTTTGATATTAATTCAGATGTTTAGCTTCTTTTTATTATTATTTTTTATTCTCTTATTCTATATGTTTATTCCCATAAATCTTGTTAAATTAAATAAGGTACTATATATTTTCTTTTTATTATTTTTTTATATACACATAAAATTTATTAAATTATTTCTCTTCCGTCTAATAATTTTGTTTCTCTTCTTTTTATATTTCTTTCCTTCAATATTTTATTGGTTCTTATTTTTCTAAATTTTACTTTAATTTATGTATTTGTTATTACTATACCTAATTTTTTTATTTATGTGTAATATACATTCTTATATATGTTATAGAAATATTATTTGATTCCATTAACTTGCCAAATTTTTTAAAAAAATCTAAAACTGAAGCACAAAAATATATTTATGGATATTTTACTTTAATTTTTTAACTAAAAAATATAATATTTTTTGTCATATTTGTTGGAATTGAAAGTTAAATATGAATATTAATTTTTGAAATAAAATAAATATATTTTAAATTTTTTGTATCTAAAAATAATATTCTATCAAGGTTAGAATTATTTAGATGGATAAATAATAGTGAATATAAAATTATTTAGGATGGATAGAACTAAGTATATCTTTTTATTGAAAATACGAATATAAAAATATTATATTCAATTCTCAATAGTTAACCTCTCATTAAAATATTGTATTTTCAAAAGATTTTTGAAAAAATAAAATAGTTTTAGGTGTATAACTTTTGTAAAAATTTAACTAATTTAAGATATTTATTATCGTTGATTAAAAAAATAATTTGAAATGATAATTTAATATTTCTATATTCTTAAAATATTATTTATTTATTTTTCTAGCAATCTTTATCATCCAATAATCACATTAATATAATTTAATTCAATAAAATTATTTATTATCATTTGATTGAATAAAACTTCTATTTTAGCTGAAAATTTTAGAATTTCTCAACCTCAAGATCATCTATGTTAAATCATTAAAAAATATAACTAAGAGTGCGGAAGCGTCTCTTCATTCGAGAGTATGATTGAGATCAGAGAGCTTGGCTCTTGTGGTTATTTGATCTTCGTCAACCAAAATCTTCTGTATTTCTGATAGGCCTGAATCACAATTTTACTGTGGGAAAATAGCTATGAAGGCAAGTTTGATGTGTTGGGGACCAAAATCCTGAAGTCATTATTTATATTTGAGTGTGACACTCATTAAACCCTAAAACTCAAATAAATAGTATTTATGATTTTAATCTCATTTATCCAAATCAAAAGTAATAATGACTTATTTAATTCAACATTTATGACAATAAATAAGATCACCATTATATAAGTCATTTAATGTGAAATTACTTAATTTGCGATTATAATTAATATATGTATTGTCCATAAATATATTAAGAAATAATAATTTCCTAACAATCTTCTACTTGGGTTATAAATATATATTTTCCTGAGATAATCACCTCTTATAAATTTTACGCGTAAATCTGAATGTTATTTTTCTTATTACTTTAATAATCTGATCTATTTCATATATTAGTTATGAAATTATCAAAACTTTTATCACATTAGTGTCGCAACAAA
Organism: Arachis hypogaea; assembly: GCF_003086295.3. Lineage (NCBI taxonomy): Eukaryota > Viridiplantae > Streptophyta > Magnoliopsida > Fabales > Fabaceae > Arachis > Arachis hypogaea. The sequence goes on from NC_092038.1 coordinate 12,204,608, forward strand.
ACCATGATAATCCCATACTAAAATACTCAACCACATAGATCAAATTTGGATGAGAAAATTCAGAAATTACATGCAAAAATGATCTCATGCATGTCTATTTTTAACTTGAATAAAAATTCTATTTTATTCGATGACAAACTCAGATGAAACTGCAACGGCAACGTCTGGGCTTATAGCGACGGCAACTAAGTGATTGAGTCTGTGGAAGAATAAGAGAAGAACTTAACAGACTCACAATGAGAGAGAGAGATAGAGAGAGAGAGAGAGAGAGAGAGAGAGAGAGAGAGAGAAATTTACCTAGAGAAAAGGGACTCGGCAGGAGAAATGTAGCGATGGGCTCAGCAGCGACGGTAACGGGATGAGCAGCGATGATGACATGAGCTATGATTTTTTGAAAGAAGATGGGAGTTGTGAAGTGGTAGGCGGCGATAGACTCAGCAACAACGATGACAGGAGCTATGCGGTTTTTTGTGAAGAAGCCGAGAAGAAGAAGATTTTGGGTGAGGATGACTGAGTTTATTTTGCATGGCTATAGAATATAGACTGAAGCTATGAATAACTGAATCTATGATGTGAGGTAAATCCTAATTCCTAAAAAGTGTTTATATGAATATATTCGGGGTGGGTACATGTAACACCCTACCATACGGAGTCTTATGCTTAAGTCATAATTCAGAGATGGCAAGGTATTACGACCTCTAAAATAAAAATTTAGTACGTATAGTAGTATGAATGATTGATTATAACTAGGAGCCTTTGTAGAAAAAAGGGGTAAACAAAAATCGCAACTCGAAAGCGCAATACTCCGATCGATAACATAATGAACAAGGATAACCAATGCGAGATTATATATATATACAAAGGAGTATTAAAAACAGGAATATCAAGACTCAAAATCCGGCTATGAAGATAACCGGTCCGAGCATAGCAATATATACATATGATAAAATAAGGAAAACCCCAAAGGAAACCCAAAGGGACACAAATACAGAAAACCTATTCTCCAAAATCTCCCATAAGAGGAGTCATCACAGTTTGTATTATTTAATGGAGATAAAAGTATCTAATCAAAACATATAAACCAAATCATAGTCCCGAGAACAAAGGATCTTCGCAAATCTAGAAGTCTCCAGCATGCCTCAGCGGGAAACCTCACGTCCTGCATCTGAAAACCACAAAATCCGCATGGGTGAGAACCAGAAGTCCTCAGCATGGTAACAGCTTTCACATATATAATACATAATAATAGAGGAAAGCCAAAGGTAATCCTAGAACTTCCTCCAGATAATTCAAAGCTTATAAACAAGCTAAACCATATAAGGGCATCTGACTAAAGATTCTTCAGTCTAACTAATACTTCCCTTTCTACTTCCTTCAAACGTCCCAACCACCAGCAGGAGTATAATGTAGCAAACACAGTTATATCAAACAAGAAATATACAAATAAGAACAAATAAGGCATTTAGACAATTAGCAAGTAATATGCAGTCAAATAGGCAATCTCAAACAATTCATATAGTATGCATATGATGAATGCCTGTCCCTAGTGGCTGATGATATCATCTGTCAGTTATAGAGCCAACCCGACAAGTCCTGGTAGCTAACCATTGGACTGTCCCTCTGTCGTGTCTCCCCAACTCGAGTTATACTCAATATAAACTTGATCATAATCATGATCCATATCCATCACCCTCACTGGTGAATATTTATGGGGGTGAGCTCATCCGGGGCTTTCACAGTGCCCGGCCGCCCTGACGACATAGGGTCAAAAGAGCTTCAAGTCTCAACCTGGAGCACGTGGTGGCTAGCCATTGCTTTCTCCCAGGGAAACTCTCATCTCCGATAATGGAAGTGCAATATTCACAATTCATTCAACAGCATATATATGCATTATACTTGGCCATAATCATGGCTCCGCCGTAATACGGCAATAATCTAGCCATCCGGCTCACGATTAAATCCATAACCAGCCACCCGGCTCACGGTTTAATCCATAACCAGTTGTTTCATTAATAATTACGGCCTTTCGGCCCATGGCATAACAAGCACTTCCACCACCATCCTCCGCCTCTCACATAATCATCTTTGATCCTCATTGATCATTCATTTTTCCCTTGCTTCACTCGCAAGTTACCACATCCCCTAACTCCTCTTCCCATTGCTAGGCATATCATAATGATTTAAGACATAAATGGTGAGATCGGAGGCTTAGAAGTATGAGATTTGGCTTTTAAAACTCAAAAATCAACTTTGGGATGAAAACAGGGTCACGCGTACGCGCACTCCACGCGCACGCGTGGATGGCCACAAAACTCATCGACACGTATGCGTCATGCACGCTAACGCATGGATTGAAAATTAGCCAATCGACGTGCACGCGTCAGCCACGCGTACGCGTGGGTACTCTCGTACCCCAGGCACAAATCTGGCACAATTTTGGCACAACTTTCTGGAAAATGGCTGGGCATTGGGTGCAGCACATCGGCGCGCCCGCGCACACCACGCGCACTCATGGATGGCGTTTTCGAGAAGAACGGCGTGTACGCGCCAAGTGCCCCTACGCGCGGGGGTCATTCTGCTAAAAATTTTCTAAGTTAAAAGCTGCAGAATTCACAGATTCAACCCCCAATCTTCCAACGGACATAACTTTCTCATTTTAAATTGTTTTTCACCCGTTCTTCGAATGGCATGGACATCCCGGATCCAATTTCATTTCTAAAAAAATTTGGCACAAAACAGAGATCCGTAGTCCAATATATGTCCCATCAAATTATGCCCAAAAATCATGTTTTTCATACAAAACCACAAAGTGCCATTTTCAAAACAAGTCATTTTTAACTCTTTTCAAAATCAATCAAAACATGCCAATTTCATCCCTTTTGTTTGAAATCAATCAAAATATATCAAATTCAATATCAAGCCTCCTCAACTCACACATTGACACTTTACCACAATTCACCAAAATCACTATCCCATCATTTTAACCCACTTCACCCAAGTGGCTCAAACTCAAACACATTGACATATCATATACTATTCCTCATGCCAATTTTCAACAACACCAATTCCAATTAACCATCATTGTACATAATCAATATCATACTCACAATCATCATGATTTCACCCACAATTCAATCATAATCAATCATCAAGCATATATCACAATATGCATATTTGTCATTACATCATACCATCAAGGCATTAATAATCATCATCACATATATGACCACATCATATATATCAACCATTCAACATCATCAACAATTCAATGCCTATCTTAGGGCCTCTAGCCTAAGTATTTCCTACCACATTACATATTAGATACGGAAAACCGAAACCATACCTTAGCCGATTTTCCAAGCTCAACCGGAGCACTTCCAAATCACTTATCCACAAGCTCTCAAGGCCTCAACACCTCCAAGAACAGATTTTTCACCACCAAACCCTTTTCAAGTTTTTCAATGTCACCAATCAAGCTCCAATATTCACACATACACAACCTAAGCTACAATCATCATACCCATACATAACATCTCAACATCCAAACATCATGGAACAACAAATTACACTAGGGTTGAGAATCTTACCACACCCAAAGTCCAAGGAGACAAGTTTAACCTTCTCCTTCAAGAGAGTTGAGCCCTATAACATCAAAGAGCCCAAAATCTCAACATTTTTGCTCATGAAACTCGAAATCAAGGCTAGAAATTTGAAGAGCAAAACGTAGCTTACCTCAAGATTAATTGTATGGATTTTGTAGAGCTCTGCGCAATGAACGCGTGGCCGCAAACGGTGCGGTAATCGGAGCTCTAGATCAAAAGTTATGGTGGTTTGAAGATCAAGTGAGAGAAAGAACTTGAGAGAGTATTCTTCCCCCCTTGTGCCTCCAATTTCAGCGTGTAAGAGTGTTATGTAAGGAGAGAGAGTGCTAAAAACTAGGATTTTGGTTTAGTTATGTTGGGCCAAGGGCCCACTTTGGGTCCGATTGGCCCGGTTTGGTCCGTTCGATCCAATCTTGGTCCGAATTCTATAAAATTGGTACCAAAATTCTCGTCTCAACCTCCTCTATCACATTAAGCCATAAAAATCACATTTTGGGCTTTCTAGAATAAATTCTCATTTATGGGTTAATTAGCCGTTAATTAACCGGGTCTTACAGTATACCCTAAACCCGACCATGCCCTGTCCTGACTCCTGAGCAAATCTGTCCCCGACTCGGGTCAAGTTATTATCCTCTCCATCTCAGTATAGACGGGTTGGGTACCCGCGTATTCAGAAACTCCTGCCAAGTCTAACCATATATTGATACTCCATTTATTAAGAGTTTATCGCTAGCCAATAGATTGCTATATACACAAGGCGAGATTCTAACTCCTAATAATTATTTAAGAGGACGAGTGAGATGATCACTTAACAAACTCAAATTAATTAAGACAAATACTAATTTTTTTAATATTTAATATTAAAAAATTCTGAAAATTTGATTTTAATTATAATTTTATAAAATATTTATAATAATAATTACTATATATATTATTTAATTTTTTAATAAATTTTTTATGTAATTTTGTGTATTATTTTGTACAGAGTATAGGAACATACACTAATTTATCGAAAAAAACAGCATATTAAGTTTTCTCTTTCTCTTTTTAGGCTTGCAATATGTAGAGTAACAATAAACACCATTAATTATAGCTACTATTAAGTATTAAATTTGGCAGCAAAAGTTAAAAATGCATTGGTTATAATAGTCTTATCTTATAGACTTATAGTAGTAAGCTAACACTGAACACCCTATACATGTGACATTTATGTTTCGCTTCTCTTGGATGTTGGAAACTGTTGATGTTAACAGCAATTATTTATTTATTTCATGTATTAAGTGACCAAACTACATTAATTATGTTGTTAGCGCTGGTCGCTTCCTTTATTTTAAGCTCTTTCAACCATGGAAAAGTATACGAAGCAAGTATGTAATCAGTTAAAAATTGAACAACTTAATTAATTATAATTATTAATGATTAATTTTAAATTTTTTAAATTAAAAATTTAAATAATTAAAAATTAATTAATTAAATTTAATTAAAAATTATAAAAAAAATTTCTTTTCTTTTATAATAACCTGCACATTCTCCAACAACAATACACACAGATTCTCTCTCTTAAAGTATTTGTCGTCGAAAAAACAAAACCTGAAAGATAAGAAAAAGGAAGAAGCTTTTTTATATCTAGAGAAGTGGGTTGGGGTGTGTGCGTCTTCTTTTTTCCGTGATTATGACTGTTGCTGAGAACAAGGCTCAAGTGGGTCAGATTCAAAATAGATTTGATGGAAACAGTGTCCAAAGTCAATAGATGGTGGTCAATGGTCAACAATGATGGATATGTTGGGATTAATGTGATAAGGAATAGGAAAAACTGTGGTGAGAGTTATAAGAGGGAGATGAGGGATTTAGATGAGCTTTTGTCAAAGTTGAACCCCATAGTTGAGGAGTTTGTGCCGCCGTCGCTCGTCAACAGTCACGATTACTTGGCTGGTCCTGATGGTGCTGCTGGTTTTGGATTCGCCAACAATTTTGCGATGCCGATGGAGGTGGTGTAGTTTTGCGAAAAGTACAATCTAATTCAGTTTCAAGAGTTGTTCAAGGAAGAAGGAGTGGTGGAGTTCGGACTGTTTTTTAACAATCGTAAAAATATATAAAAAAAACATCCATTTAATATTTAAAAAAACATTCTAATACTTAACAAAAGAAATGCCTTGCTATAAGATTTAAAAAAATCATATAATTTTTAAAAAAATAGAAATATCCACATCATTAATACAAAAAATTCAAAAAATATATTAAAAAATATCTATTTAGTATGAAAAAGAAACTTCATAATGTTTAACAGAAAAAACATTCATGTATATCAACTTACATTTGTTAAGATGTGTTTCGAAATCAAATCCATTAAAAAGTTGGCAGAAGTTGGCTGAACTCTAATTGATTCTCTAGGAGAATTCTTCAATTATACATAAACTCTACATGTTATACTTAAGTTTTTTAATTTCATTCATCCATCATTTTTTATTCAAAAATACTATTTATATATTAAAATTAACCACTAATATTAATTATTATATATTTATATATAAAATATATATATTGTTTAATTTATTTTTAATATATATTTTATATTTTTAATATATATTTTATATTTTATTAATTTATTGCAACTTTTTTTCTCAATTTTTTTTCCGTACATCTACCATGATATTTTTCTTATTGGTTTGGTTATTATTAGGATTTTCAAAGGAAATAAAAACTAACAATTTTTTATTCATCAATAGATGCATTAAAGTTTAAAATTTTTAATTTATCGATACAAAATTGATCCTTAGAAGCTTCAACAAGTGTCTTTTTAACTCTAGAAATCTGATTCTCAAGAAAGACAAGATATCTGAGAACAGAAATGTAAACCTTGGTGACATTTTTTCTACTAGTCTATCTAGCCTTATTATTAGAAGAGTTCTCAAGCACTCTATTTGATAAATTAAATATCTCAAAATATAAAATATAAATAATAATAAATATTTGTGTCTCCACCGTGGTATCAGAATATTTCTATATACCGAATAAAAAAGTTCTAACATACACAAAATATAGGGAGACAGAATATTTCTATCCTTCTCCAATTGTACCACCTTGTTTTGCCTTTAGGCATTTTTGCACGTCGAAGTAAAGCAAATGAGAAATTCTTTGTACTAATTTATTGTCAATGAAATATCAATGTTTGCTAAAAAATAAAATAAAATAATATCCACGAGGAGGTGTAGCATAAAATTTTCTATTTTTATATGGTGTGTGTGTTGTTGGAAAAATTTAAAAAGTTATCGTTTTTTTTTATTATACTTTCTTGTCCTGCCAGCTATTCTAAGTATATATGCATGTGTGCATGTCCAAGTTATCTGCTTTAATTAGACAATGTTATTTCAAAAACCAAATTATGATTTTAGCAAATAAATTTCTTTTATCTTATCCACTAAGTATCTGTCATCATCCGTCTAGTTTTAAAATTAATTATATCAATATCAACTATTATATTAAAATGAAATAAAGAAAATACTTAGTCTCTTTGCATAAAATTTGTGTTACTTTTCGATTGAGGGATAAAAAGTTACACATTTAAAAAAAAAAATATTACCAAATCATAACGCGATTACAAAATTCAACATTGCATTAGGTTATTAATTGGAATAAGTATTATTTTAGTCCCTAATATCTAGGGTCAGAATTGAAATCGACTCCAACCTAATTTTTTATTTAGAGTCATTTTTAATATTTTATTTCGTATTAAAATTATTTTTTTAATAAAATTTTAATTTTATTACTAAATTACTCCTATTCTAATAAATAAAAAAACAAAAGAACGTGAGGGGAGAGGGGAGGGAAAAAGGAGAAAGGCGGGGAGGGAGAGGAAAGGAAAAGGGAGAGGGGGAAGGGGAAACGGGGGACGGCGCCGACAAAGTTTGGAGTTGCCATCGTCGAAAGAAAGAAGAAAGGAGAGAGGGGCTGCGACCGAGGAGAAGAGAAGAGGGAAAGGAGATGCGCCGGTGCTGCTAGAGCTCGCCGCAGTCGTCGCATCGTCATCGGGCCTTACTGCCTTGGAGGGAGACCACGCCGCTGAGCCGTCGCCGCCGATTCGCCCATGAGCTGCCGTCGAGGAAGCGCCGGTGGTTTTGCTTTGGCTTCTGCATCTGCTCCTTCTGCTGTTTCTTCTGTATCTGTATCTGCATCTACTTCTTCTTCTGCTTCGACTTCTGCATCTGCTTCATCTTTTGCATCTGTATTTTCTTTTGTTTCTATATTTGCTTTTGCTTTGTTTCTGCTTCTGATTCTGATTTTGTGTGTTGATTTTGTTGTTGAATTTAATGTTGTTGATTCTGAATTTGATGTTATTGAATTGGGTACTCGTTAAATTTGATATTGTTTCTACTTCTGAATTTGATTCTAATTCTGATTATTAGTATTTGATGGGAGTAAAGAAGGTAGTGGTGGTGGAGTAAGGGGTGTGCTGGTAGTGGTAAAGGGTATTTTTATCCTTTAAAAGTTAAAAGGATGATTTTAATACGAAAAAAAACGTTAAGGATAATTCTAAATAAAAAATTACGTTGGGAATGATTTCGATTCTGACCCTCAACGTTAGGGATAAAACAATGCTTATCCCTTATTAATTTGAACAATTAAAAATAAAAGTAATTATCTAAATCAGTCTTTACAAATTTTAAAAGTGAATATTTTAGTGTTAAAAAAAATTAATGCACTACAAAATAAAACATTCTTAAGGTTTTATTTTGGCAGATAAATTAGTCTCTAGTCTATTTTTTAGAGGAATAATTATCTAAATCAGTCTCTAAATATTTTAAAGTGGACATTTTTGTCTCCAAAAAAATTAATACACAGATCAATCTTTAACGTTTTTTCTATTAGATATAACAGTCTCCGTTCTATTTTTCGACGTAACTCACTAATAAAAAATACAAATTTAAAATACTTTTTTTTGTTAACATGGTTTTTGCAAATATTACAAATCAAAGAAAAATAATATGTCTGTGCCACCTAGATGTATATGTTAAATTAGTCTAGTAGAAATTTAGTTAATTTTTCACTTTTTTGAGTTAATTGATAATTTAGTGATCAAGTTGAGATTCAAGTGAAAATAGAAGAATAACTTTTTGATTATATTTAATTTCTAAGTATCATACCAAGCTAAGTTATATTAAAAATAAAAATATTAAATAGTTTTAATGTTGAATTTTTTGTAGGATAATTTCTAACAATTTTATTGAACAACGTTGTTATTATTATTATTGTAGTTGTTGTTAATAATAATAATAATAATAATAATAATAATAATAATAATAATAATAATAATAATTAGAAATTAGTTTAAAAAAATTCAAGATTAAAATTATTTGATATTTTTATATTTAATATAACTTAGTTTGATATGATTGTTGGAATTTTCTCAGAATTTCTTAACCCAACGATCATCCATGTTAAATCATTAAGAAGGGAAATATTGAATGCGGAAGCATACCTGAATTCATAAACATGAATCATACGATCGGAAGAATTTGAATCTTGTGGTTCTTTCGATCTTCTTCAACCAAAGCCTTCTGTATTCCTAGGCGGCTAAACTGTAATTCTTTTGATGGGGAAAGAGCAACAAAGGCGGCTTTGGTATATTGGGGACCGAAACCTGAAGGTCTATTTATATTTGAGCATGACACCTGGTGCACGAAATTGCAGTCACACTTTTGCAATTCCGCACAACTAACCAGCAAGTGTATTGGATCGTCCAAGTAATAAACCTTACGCGAGTAAGGGTCGATCCCATAGAGATTGTTGGTATGAAGCAAGCTATGGTCACCTTGTAAATCTTAGTCAGGCAGACTCAAATGGGTATGATGATAAACGCATAAAACATAAAGATAAAGATAGAGATACTTATGTAATTCATTGGTAGGAATTTCAGATAAGCGTATGAAGATGCCTTCCCTTCCGTCTCTCTGCTTTCCTACTGTCTTCATCCAATCCTTCTTACTCCTTTCCATGGCAAGCTTAAGCAAGGGTTTCACCGTTGTCAGTGGCTACCTCCCATCCTCTCAGTGGAAATGTTCAACGCACCCTGTCACGGCACGGCTATCCATCTGTCGGTTCTCAATCAGGCCGGAATAGAATCCAGTGATTCTTTTGCGTCTGTCACTAACGCCCCGCCCTCAGGAGTTTGAAGCACGTCACAGTCATTCAATCATTGAATCCTACTCAGAATACCACAGACAAGGTTAGACCTTCCGGATTCTCTTGAATGCCGCCATCAGTTCTAGCCTATACCACGAAGACTCTGATCTCACGGAATGGCTGGCTCGTTTGTCAGGCGAGCACTCAGTTGTCAGGCGATCAACCATGCATCGTGTATCAGGAATCCAAGAGATATTCACCCAATCGAAGGTAGAACGGAGGTGGTTGTCAGGCACACGTTCATAGGTGAGAATGATGATGAGTGTCACGGATCATCACATTCATCAAGTTGAAGAACAAGTGATATCTTAGAACAAGAACAAGCGGAATTGAATAGAAGAACAATAGTAATTGCATTAATACTCGAGGTACAGCAGAGCTCCACACCTTAATCTATGGTGTGTAGAAACTCCACCGTTGAAAATACATAAGAACAAGGTCTAGGCATGGCTGAATGGCCAGCCTCCCAAAGAGGGTTCAATCATAAAAACATGATCAAAAGCTTTAAAGATTTCTTAAAGATCAAAATACAATAGTAAAAGGTCCTACTTATAGAGAACTAGTAGCCTAGGGTGTACAGAGATGAGTAAATGACATAAAAATCCACTTCCGGGCCCACTTGGTGTGTGCTTGGGCTGAGCATTGATGCATTTTCGTGTAGAGACTCTCCTTGGAGTTAAACGCCAGCTTTTATGCCAGTTTGGGCGTTTAACTCCCATTTTGGTGCCAGTTCCGGCGTTTAACGCTGGAAATCTTGAAGGTGACTTTGAACGCCGGTTTGGGCCATCAAATCTTGGGCAAAGTATGGACTATCATATATTTCTGGAAAGCCCAGGATGTCTACTTTCCAACGCCGTTGAGAGCGTGCCAATTGGGCTTCTGTAGCTCCAGAAAATCCACTTCGAGTGCAGGGAGGTCAGAATCCAACAGCATCTGCAGTCCTTTTCAGTCTCTGAATCAGATTTTTGCTCAGGTCCCTCAATTTCAGCCAGAAAATACCTGAAATCACAGAAAAACACACAAACTCATAGTAAAGTCCAGAAAAGTAAATTTTAACTAAAAACTAATAAAAATATACTAAAAACTAACTAGATCATACCAAAAACATACTAAAAACAATGCCAAAAAGCGTACAAATTATCCGCTCATCACAACACCAAACTTAAATTGTTGCTTGTCCTCAAGCAACTGAAAATCAAATAAGATAAAAAGAAGAGAATATGCAATGAATTCCAAAAACATCTATGAAGATCAGTATTAATTAGATGAGCGGGGCTTTTAGCTTTTTGCCTCTGAACAGTTTTGGCATCTCACTCTATCCTTTGAAATTCAGAATGGTTGGCTTCTTTAGGGACTCAGAATCCAGATAGTGTTATTAATTCTCCTAGTTAAGTATGATGATTCTTGAACAAAGCTACTTATTGAGTCTTGGCCGTGGCCCAAAGCACTCTGTCTTCCAGTATTACCACCGGATACATACCTGCCACAGACACATAATTGGGTGAACCTTTTCAGATTGTGACTCAGCTTTGCTAGAGTCCCCAATTAGAGGTGTCCAGGGTTCTTAAGCACACTCTTTTTGCCTTGGATCACAACTTTATTTCTTTTATTTTTCTTTCTTTTTCGAATTTTTTTTTTTTTGGTATTCACTGCTTTTTCTTGCTTCAAGAATCATTTTTATGATTTTTCAGATCCTCAGTAACATGTCTCCTTTTTCATCATTCTTTCAAGAGCCAACATTCATGAACCACAAATTCAAAAGACATATGCACTGTTTAAGCATACATTCAGAAGACAAAAGTAATGCCACCACATCAAAATAATTAAACTGTTATAAAATTCAAAATTCATGCAATTCTTCTCTTTTTCAATTAAGAACATTTTTTATTTAAGAGAGGTGATGGATTCATAGGACATTCATAACTTTAAGGCATAGACACTAAGACACCAATGATCACAAGATACAAACATGGACAAACATAAGCATTAATTTTCGAAAAACAGGAAAATAAAGAACAAGGAAATTAAAGAACGGGTCCACCTTAGTGATGGCGGCTCTTTCTTTCTCTTGAAGATCCTATGGAGTGCTTGAGCTCCTCAATATCTCTTCCTTGTCTTTGTTGCTCCTCTCTCATGATTCTTTGATCTTCTCTAATTTCATGGAGGATGATGGAGTGTTCTTGATGCTCCACCCTTAGTTGTCCCATGTTGAAACTCAATTCTCCTAGGGAGGTGTTTAGTTGCTCCCAATAGTTTTGTGGAGGAAAGTGCATCCCTTGAGGTATCTCAGGGATCTCATGATGAGTGGGGTCTCTTGTGTGCTCCATCCTCTTCTTAGTGATGGGCTTGTCCTCATCAATAGGGGTGTCTCCCTCTATGTCAACTCCAACTGAATAACAGAGGTGACAAATGAGATGAGGGAAGGCTAACCTTGCCAAGGTAGAGGACTTGTCCGCCACCTTATAAAGCTCTTGAGCTATAACCTCATGAACTTCTATTCCTTCTCCAATCATGATGCTATGAATCATGATAGCCCGGTCTATGGTAACTTCGGACCGGTTGCTAGTGGGAATGATTGAGCGTTGGATAAACTCCAACCATCCTCTAGCCACGGGTTTGAGGTCATGCCTTCTCAATTGAACCGGCTTCCCTCTTGAATCTCTCTTCCATTGGGCGCCCTCTTCACATATGACTGTGAGGACTTGGTCCAACCTTTGATCAAAGTTGACCCTTCTAGTGTAAGGGTGTTCATCTCCTTGCATCATGGGCAAATTGAATGCCAACCTTACACTTTCCGGACTAAAATCCAAGTATTTCCCCCAAACCATAGTAAGATAATTCTTTGGATCCGGGTTCACACTTTGATCATGGTTCTTGGTGATCCATGCATTGGCATAGAACTCTTGAACCATCAAGATTCCGACTTGTTGAATGGGGTTAGTAAGAACTTCCCAACCTCTTCTTCGGATCTCATGTCGGATCTCCGGATATTCACTCTTTTTGAGTGAAAAAGGGACCTCGGGGATCACCTTCTTCAAGGCCACAACTTCATAGAAGTGGTCTTGATGCACCCTTGAGATGAATCTCTCCATCTCCCATGACTCGGAGGTGGAAGCTTTTGCCTTCCCTTTCCTCTTTCTAGAGGTTTCTCCGGCCTTGGATGCCATAAATGGTTATGGAAAAACAAAAAGCAATGCTTTTACCACACCAAACTTAAAAGGTTTGCTCGTCCTCGAGCAAATTAAGAAAGAAGAGAGTAGAAGAAGAAGAAATGAAGGAGATGGGAATGACTTTTGTTTTCGGCCAAGAAGGGGTGAAGTGGTGTGTATGTTGTGTGAAAATGAAGGAGTGAAGGAGGGTTTATATAGGAGTGGGGGAAGGGTAGGGTTCGGTCATGTATGGGTGGGTTTGGGTGGGAAAGTGGTTTAAATTTGAATGGTGAGGTAGGTGGGGTTTTATGAAAGATGGATGTGAGTGGTGAAGAGAAAGATGGGATTTGATAGGTGAAGGGTTTTTTGGGGAAGAGGTGTTGAGGTGATTGGTGAAGAAGAGAGAGGGTGGTGGGGTAGGTGGGGATCCTGTGGGGTCCACAGATCCTGAGGTGTCAAGGAAAAGTCATCCCTGCACCAAATGGCAAGCAAAATTGCGTTTTTAGCCATTTCTGGCGTTAAACGCCGGGCTGGTGCCCATTTCTGGCGTTTAATGCCAGCTTCTTGCCCTTTTCTGGCATTTAACGCCAGTCTGGTGCCCCTTTCTGGCGTTAAACGCCCAGAATGGTGCCAGACTGGGCGTTAAACGCCCATCTGCTAACCTTACTGGCGTTTAAACGCCAGTAGGTGCGTCCTCCAGGGTGTGCTATTTTTCTTCCTGTTTTTCATTCTGTTTTTGCTTTTTTCATTGATTTTGTGACTTCTCATGATCATCAACCTAAAAAATATAAAATAACAAAAGAAAATAGTTAATTATAAAACATTGGGTTGCCTCCCAACAAGCGCTTCTTTAATGTCATTAGCTTGACAGTGGGCTCTCATGGAGCCTCAGAAATGCTCAGAGCTATGTTGGAACCTCCCAACACCAAACTTAGAGTTTGAATGTGGGGGTTCAACACCAAACTTAGAAGTTGGTTGTGGCCTCCCAACACCAAACTTAGAGTTTGACTGTGGGGGCTCTGTTTGGCTCTGTTTTGAGAGAAGCTCTTCATGCATCCTCTCCATGATGACAGAGGGATATCCTTGAGCCTTAAACACCAAGGATTCTTCATTCACTTGAATGATCAACTCTCCTCTATCAACATCAATCACAGCCCTTGCTGTGGCTAGGAAGGGTCTGCCAAGGATGATGGATTCATCCATGCACTTCCCAGTCTCTAGGACTATGAAATCAGTAGGGATGTAATGGTCTTCAACTTTAACCAGAACATCCTCTACAAGTCCATAGGCTTGTTTTCTTGAATTGTCTGCCATCTCTAGTGAGATTTTTGCAGCTTGCACCTCAGAGATCCCTAACTTCTCCATTACAGAGAGAGGCATGAGGTTTACACTTGACCCTAAGTCACACAAGGCCTTCTTGAAGGTCATGGTGCCTATGGTACAAGGTATTGAAAACTTCCCAGGATCCTGTCTCTTTTGAGGCGGTTTCTGCCTAGACAAGTCATCCAGTTCTTTGGTGAGCAAAGGAGGTTCATCCTCCCAAGTCTCATTTCCAAATAACCTGTCATTTAGCTTCATGATAGCTCCAAGGTATTTAGCAACTTGCTCTTCAGTGACATACTCATCCTCTTCAGAGGAAGAATACTCATCAGAGCTCATGAATGGCAGAAGTAAGTCCAATGGAATCTCTATGGTCTCATTTTGAGCCTCAGATTCCCATGGTTCCTCATTGGGGAATTCATTGGAGGCCAGTGGACGTCCATTGAGGTCTTCCTCAGTGGCGTTCACTGCCTCTCCTTCCTCCCAAAATTTGGCCATGTTGATGGCCTTGCACTCTCCTTTTGGATTTTCTTCTGTATTGCTTGGAAAAGTACTAGGAGGGAGTTCAGTAATTTTCTTGCTCAGCTGACCCACTTGTCCCTCCAAATTTCTAATGGAGGACCTTGTTTCAGTCATGAAACTTTGAGTGGTTTTGATTAGATCAGAGACCATGGTTGCTAAGTCAGAGTTATCCTGCTTAGAACTCTCTGTCTGTTGCTGAGAAGATGATGGAAAAGGCTTGCTATTGCTAAACCTGTTTCTTCCACCATTATTGTTGTTGAAACCTTGTTGAGGTCTCTGTTGATCCTTCCATGAGAGATTTGGATGATTTCTCCATGAAGGGTTATAGGTGTTTCCATAGGGTTCTCCCATGTAATTCACCTCTTCCATTGAAGGGTTCTCAGGATCATAAGCTTCTTCTTCAGATGAAGCCTCCTTAGTACTGCTTGGTGCATTTTGCATTCCAGACAGACTTTGAGAAATCATATTGACTTGTTGAGTCAATATTTTGTTCTGAGCCAATATGGCATTCAAAGTGTCAATCTCAAGAACTCCTTTCTTCTGACTAGTCCCATTGTTCATAGGATTTCTTTCAGAAGTGTACATGAATTGGTTATTTGCAAGCATTTCAATCAGCTCTTGAGCTTCTGTAGGCGTCTTCTTCAAATGAAGAGATCCTCCAGCAGAGCTATCCAAAGACATATTGGACAGTTCAGAGAGACCATCATAGAAAATACCTATAATGCTCCATTCAGAAAGCATATCAGAGGGACACTTTCTGATTAATTGTTTGTATCTTTCCCAAGCTTCATAGAGGGATTCTCCTTCCTTCTGTATGAAGGTTTGGACTTCCACTCTAAGCTTACTCAATTTTTGAGGTGGAAAGAACTTTGCCAAGAAGGCATTGACTAGCTTTTCCCAAGAGTCCAGGCTTTCTTTAGGTTGAGAGTCCAACCATGTCCTAGCTCTGTCTCTTACAGCAAAAGGGAATAGCATAAGTCTGTAGACCTCAGGGTCAACCCCATTAGTCTTGACTGTGTCACAGATTTGCAAGAATTCAGCTAAAAACTGATGAGGATCTTCCAATGGAAGTCCATGGAACTTGCAATTCTGTTGCATTAGAGAAACTAATTGAGGCTTAAGCTCAAAGTTGTTTGTTCCAATGGCAGGGATAGAGATGCTTCTCCCACAGAAGTCGGAAGTAGGTGCAGTAAAGTCACCCAGCACCTTCCTTGCATTGTTGGCATTGTTGTTTTCGGCTGCCATGAGTTCTTCTTCTTTGAAGAATTCGGTTAGGTCCTCTATAGAGAGTTGTGCCTTAGCTTCTCTCAGTTTTCGCTTCAAGGTCCTTTCAGGTTCAGGATCAGCCTCAACAAGAATGCTTTTGTCTTTGCTCCTGCTCATAAGAAAGAGAAGAGAACAAGAAAATGTGGAATCCTCTATGTCACAGTATAGAGATTCCTTGAGGTGTCAGAAGAAAAGAAAAGTAGAAGACAGAAGTAGAAAATTCGAACTTATCAAAGGAGATGGAGTTCGAATTTTGCATTAAGGAATAGTGTTAGTCCATAAATAGAAGGATGTGAGAAGAAGGGAAGTAATTTTCGAAAATTAAGTAAGAAATTTTGAAAACATTTTGAAAAACACTAATTAATTTTCGAAAATGAAAGTGGGAAAGAAGTAAAGTGATTTTTGAAAAAGATTTTGAAATTAGAAATTAAAAAGATTTGATTGAAAACTATTTTGAAAAAGATGTGGTTAAGAAGATATGATTGGTTTTAAAAAAAATGTGATTGAGAAGATATGATTTGAAAAACATTTTAAAAAGATTTGATTTTGAAAATTAAAAACTTGGCTAACAAGGAAA
Source organism: Arachis hypogaea (assembly GCF_003086295.3). Taxonomy (NCBI): domain Eukaryota; kingdom Viridiplantae; phylum Streptophyta; class Magnoliopsida; order Fabales; family Fabaceae; genus Arachis; species Arachis hypogaea. The sequence goes on from NC_092038.1 coordinate 12,221,224, forward strand.
GATATGATTCAAGGATTAAACCTTTCTCAACAGAAAAGGCAGCATACTTGAAATGTTGAATCAAATCATTAATTGATAGCAAGTATTTTTAAAAATAGAAAGAAATTGATTTTGAAAACATATGATTGAAAAGATATGATTTGAAAAAGATTTGATTTTGAAAAACTTTGAAAACTTGAAAAAAAAATTTGCATTGAAAACAAAATCTTCCCTCTTGTGCCATCCTGGCGTTAAACGCCCAGAATGGTGCACATTCTGGCGTTTAACGCCCAAAATACTACCCTTTGGGGTTAAACGCCCAACCAGGTACCCTGGCTGGCGTTTAAACGCCAGTCTGTTCTTCTTCACTGGGCGTTTTGAACGCCCAGCTTTTTCTGTGCAATTCCTCTGCAGTATGTTCTGAATCTTCAATTCTCTGTATTATTGACTTGAAAGGACACAAATTAAAAATATTTTTGGATTTTTAATAATAAGGAATAATCAAAATGCAACAAGAATCAAATAACAATGCATGCAAGACACCAAACTTAGCAGTTTGTATACTACTGACACTAATGAGAATGCATATGAGACACACAAAACACTCAAGTCAAGAGAATTTAAAGATTAGAGTAAGAAATCATCAAGAACATCTTGAAGATCACTAAGACACATGAATGAATGCATGCAATTGACACCAAACTTAAAATGAAACACTAGACTCAAACAAGAAATATTTTTGGATTTTATGACTTTGTAAATTTTTTTTTTGTGCTTTTTCGAAAATTAAGTAGAAAAAGATATCAAAGTTCTTAATGAGAATTCCAAGAATCAGTGCAATGCTAGTCTAAGACTCCGGTCCAGGAATTAGACATGGCTTCACAGCCAGCCAAGCTTTCAAGGAAAGCTTCGGTCCAAAACACTAGACATGGCCAATGGCCAGCCAAGCCTTAGCAGATCACTGCTCCAAAAGCAAGATTGATAGAAATCAACAAGCTCTTGTGATGATAAGTTGAAACCTCGGTCCAATGAAATTAGACATGGCTTCACAGCCAGCCAGATTTCAACAGATCATCATGAAACTCTAGAATTCATTCTTAAGAACTCTGAAGAAAAAAAATACATAATCTAAGCAACAAGATGAACCGTCAGTTGTCCAAACTCAACAATCCCCGGCAACGGCGCCAAAAACTTGGTGCACGAAATTGCAGTCACACTTTTGCAATTCCGCACAACTAACCAGCAAGTGTACTGGGTCGTCCAAGTAATAAACCTTACGCGAGTAAGGGTCGATCCCACAGAGATTGTTGGTATGAAGCAAGCTATGATCACCCTGTAAATCTTAGTCAGGCAGACTCAAATGGGTATGATGATAAACGCATAAAACATAAAGATAAAGATAGAGATACTTATGTAATTCATTGGTAGGAATTTCAGATAAGCGTATGAAGATGCCTTCCCTTCCGTCTCTCTGCTTTCCTACTGTCTTCATCCAATCCTTCTTACTCCTTTCCATGGCAAGCTTAAGCAAGGGTTTCACCGTTGTCAGTGGCTACCTCCCATCCTCTCAGTGGAAATGTTCAACGCACCCTGTCACGGCACGGCTATCCATCTGTCGGTTCTCAATCAGACCGGAATAGAATCCAGTGATTCTTTTGCGTCTGTCACTAACGCCCCGCCCTCAGGAGTTTGAAGCACGTCACAGTCATTCAATCATTGAATCCTACTCAGAATACCACAGACAAGGTTAGACCTTCCGGATTCTCTTGAATGCCGCCATCAGTTCTAGCCTATACCACGAAGACTCTGATCTCACGGAATGGCTGGCTCGTTTGTCAGGTGAGCACTCGGTTGTCAGGCGATCAACCATGCATCGTGTATCAGGAATCCAAGAGATATTCACCCAATCGAAGGTAGAACGGAGGTGGTTGTCAGGCACACATTCATAGGTGAGAATGATGATGAGTGTCACGGATCATCACATTCATCAAGTTGAAGAACAAGTGATATCTTAGAACAAGAACAAGCGGAATTGAATAGAAGAACAATAGTAATTGCATTAATACTCGAGGTACAGCAGAGCTCCACACCATAATCTATGGTGTGTAGAAACTCCACCGTTGAAAATACATAAGAACAAGGTCTAGGCATGGCCGAATGGCCAGCCTCCCAAAGAGGGTTCAATCATAAAAACATGATCAAAAGCTTTAAAGATTTCTTAAAGATCAAAATACAATAGTAAAAGGTCCTACTTATAGAGAACTAGTAGCCTAGGGTGTACAGAGATGAGTAAATGACATAAAAATCCACTTCCGGGCCCACTTGGTGTGAGCTTGGGCTGAGCATTGATGCATTTTCGTGTAGAGACTCTCCTTGGAGTTAAACGCCAGCTTTTATGCCAGTTTGGGCATTTAACTCCCATTTTGGTGCCAGTTCCGGCGTTTAACGCTGGAAATCTTGAGGGTGACTTTGAACGCGGTTTGGGCCATCAAATCTTGGGCAAAGTATGGACTATCATATATTGCTGGAAAGCCCAGGATGTCTACTTTCCAATGCCGTTGAGAGCGCGCCAATTGGGCTTCTGTAGCTCCAGAAAATCCACTTCGAGTGCAGGGAGGTCAGAATCCAACAGCATCTGCAGTCCTTTTCAGTCTCTAAATCAGATTTTTGTTCAGGTCCCTCAATTTCAGCCAGAAAATACCTGAAATCACAGAAAAACACACAAACTCATAGTAAAGTCCAGAAAAGTGAATTTTAACTAAAAACTAATAAAAATATACTAAAAACTAACTAGATCATACCAAAAACATACTAAAAACAATGCCAAAAAGCGTACAAATTATCCGCTCATCAACACCCATTAAACCCTAAAGCCCAAATAAAATAGTATCTAAAACCCAAAAGATAATATATCTAAAATCCAAAAAAGATAATTATCTAAGGAACAAAAGATAATATCCTATTTTATTCTCATTTAATTCCAAATCAAAAGTAATAATGACTTATTCAATTAGCATTTATAACAATAAATGAGATCATCATTATATAAGTTATTTAATTTGAAATAGCACCATTTGTGATTATAATTGATATATGTATTGCCCACAAATAAGTTAGAAAATTAAATAATTTCCTAACAATCTCCCACTTGGGCTATACATATATTCTTTCTTGACATAATCACATTTTATAAACTTTATGCGCGCATCTGAATGCTATTTCTTTCATTACTTTAACAATCTGGTCCGTCTCATACATTAGATATGGAACTACCGCAGCTTTTATCACATTAAATGCCGTGACTAAACCACGCCAATCACCATCCTAATATACTTAACGACATAGATCAAATTTGGATGAGTAATATGGAAATTACATGCCAAGTGATCTCATGCATGTCTATTTTTAGCTGGTCCAACTTTATTGAGATCAAACACAATACAAATATTGCAAAATAAACATTTTATATAACATGAAATAAACCATCAACTTAGTTCTGCAGAAAATAACTCAATATCTGTCATAGGACATATAGCATAAACTTTCACTAAACCAAGGCATCATAAATATTGACATCCATCCAAACAGTGTGCTCATGAAAAAACTTTAGGGTTCAATCCCTTGGTAATGGGTCTGCTAGCATATACTCTGTTTCTATATGTCCTATGAAAATCTGTTTTTCTTAAACTTTCTCCTTGACAACTAAGAAACTTGATGTCTGTATGCTTCGATTTTGTCAAGCTCTTATTGTTATTGGAGTATAGTACTACTGACTTATTGTCACAAAATATCTTTAATGGCCTTTCAATGTCATCTACTATATGAAGCTTAGTGACAAAGTTTCGTAACCATATGCCATGAAATCAGAATCAGAGTACCTAATGATCTCCAAATTTTCTGATCTCCGATAAATAAGCATGTAATCCTTTATTCTCTTTAAACAACGCATTACGCGTTTAACAGCTATCCAATGATCCATATCCGGATTGCTCAAGTATCTACCTAACACTCCCACTATAAATGATATATCGGGATGTATGTAGACTTGAGCATACATTAAATTCCCTAGTGCTAATGCATAAGGTTTATCATACATTGTTGTCTTCTTAAGATCATTTTGGGGCATTGTTTGAGACTAAACTTGTCTCCTTTAACTACGGGTATGTCCATTGGTCTATAACTTTCTATGACATATCTACTTAAAATCTTTTTGATATAGTTCTTTTGTGATAACCCAAGAATACCTTGAGAACGATCTCTTAGCATCTCGATTCCTAATACAAAAGAGGCATCACCAAGATCTTTTATTTCAAATTTGTCCGATAGAAATTTCTTAGTTTCATGCAACAAGCTTATATCGTTACTAGCAAGTAGAATGTCATCAACCTATAAGACCAAAAGGATATATTTACTCCCACTGAACTTGCGGTATACACATTCATCTATAATATTTACCTCAAAACCATGAGGTAATGACTTAATTAAACTTGTGATACCATCAACAGGAAGCTTGTTTGAGACCATAGATGAATTTTCTCCTTTTTTTTTATTGGGTCTCCTTAATGACACTTCTTGAGGTTGTTGAGCTTGCTGTATGAGTTGGGGTTGATGAGGATTCTCATCATTTTCTTGTATTGTAGCAGTATCTCTAGTAACAACAATATTCTCATTGTTCTCTTGTACTGTAACTGGATCTACAATAGGATTCTCATTTTGCTCTTGTACTATAACTGTATCTTAAACAACAATAGGCACAAGGACCTGATCATTGTCAGTTACAGAATCCTCATCAAAAGCAACATTCCTAATATTTCCTTTCCCCCAAACTCAACATCCTCAAGAAATCTGGCATTTCTCGTTTCAAAAATAGACTTTGATGCAGGATTGTAAAACTTGTACCCCCGTGAGCGCTCAGCGTAACCAACAAAGTAGCAACTAATTGACCTTGAGTCCAATTTTCTTTCATGCGGCCTATAAGGTCGCGCCTCAGCTGGACATCCCCAAATATACAGATGCTTTATACTGGGCCTTTTTCCAATCCAAATTTCATATGGGGTTTTGTTAACTGCTTTGCATGGCACCCTATTAAGGATGTACACTGCGGTATTTAATGCTTCTCCCTAGAGTGATTCAGGCAAGGAAGAATGACTAATCATACTTCTCACCATGTCCTTAAGAGTTCGGTTCCTTCGCTCTGCAACACCATTCATGCTAGGTTTGTCTGGCATTGTGTATTGCGGAACAATACCACACTCCTCTAGGAAAAGAGCAAAAAGGCCCGGGATGTTGCTCACCTGAGCCGTCATATCTTCCGTAGTATTCACCACCACGATCAGATTTGATAGCTTTAATTTTCTTTCCAAGTTGAAGTTCAACTTCACCTTTGAAAGACTTGAAAACATCCAAGGCTTGGGACTTTTCATGAATTAAATATAGGTACCCGTAACGAGAGTAATCATCTATGAACGTAATAAAGTACCGTTGTCCATTCCAGGAGACAGTAGGGAATGGGCCACATATATCGGTATGTATCAGTTCTAAGACATCTTTAGCTCTCTCGTCACCTAATTTCCTTTCGTTTGTCCTTTTTCCCTTTATGCACTCAATACAGACTTCAAAGTTTGCCAAATTTAAGGGTCCAAAAATTTCATCCGACACGAGCCTCTGAATTCTCTGTTTAGAGATGTGGCCTAGGCGTTTGTGCCATAATGATGCTGAATTCTCATTCAGTTTTTGTTTTGTACCCGTTTGCAGTATTTCATTATTATAGGAATTTAAGTTAAGCCTATATAGATTATCCACAAAATGACCAGAGCGAATATTATTCGAATTATAAAAGAGACTGACTTTATTGTCTCCGAATGAACAAAAATAACCTGATTTGTCCAAATGAGAAACATAAACCAAATTTCGTCTAAATGACGGTACATAAAATGTCTCTAATAAATCCAAGTAAAATCCACTCGTGGAACATAATCTAAAGGTTCCTATAGCTTCGACTGCAACTATATTGTCGTCTGCCACGTAAATGTATCTTTCAGCATCACTTGGCGGTCGGCTCCACAGGCAACCCTGCATAGTGACACTTATATGAGTAGTAGCAGCAGAATCTACCCACCAAGTATCAACAGGTGCATAACTTAAACTAGCCTTAGAACAAACGAAAGTGAGAATTATACCCTTCTTCACACGCCAAGTGGCATATTTGGTACAATCCTTCTTCATGTGTCCCACCTTCTTACAGAAGAAACAGGTTGAAACTTGATCCTGTTTCTTAGCCTTTTTTCTACTGAGAAGGCGCATCCGCAGTAGTATCACGCTTTCTTTTATACTGAGAAGATAAAGCCATGTGAGCACTGAAGTTCTTAGTAAAGAATTTCTCAACATCCTTTAAGAACTGTTTGGCATATTTATCCTCAGTAATTGAGCACCGAAATGCCTCAGGAATTGAGCGTTTCATGATCATAATGCTCATTCGATTGGATCTCTCCCACTTCTCTATTTTAACCTCATTAAGATTTTCTGGAGTGGAAGTGGGTTTCTCCTCTCGAAGAGCTGTATCTAGATCCATACAACCGGGGACAATCTCCACGGTATCTTTCCAAACTTTAAAGTTTGAACTATTCAGCATAGGAATACTGCTAATTTGTGCAGAAACATTGGTAGCTAAAGCCATAGTTTCTGGATTAGAACAAATAAACATGCAGTAAACATTAGTTAAATAATGGAAAAAAATCCATATTGAGATATCTAGAACAACATTAATTTTCAATCTTTGGATAGAAAAATTAACTGTAAGTGATACTCTCATTGCAGTAATCAAATATTGTCAAAATTCTTGTCACACATTAAGCCTTTCTTTGGACCGACTTAATGTGCACATGAAAACTTAAACTTTGCAACCTACTTATTACTGCATATATTTTCTACTTGATCACTAAATTATCAATTAAGTCAAAAGTTAATTGAATTTTTACTTCATAATTAGACTAACTTAACATATATATCCATGTGGTACGTACACATTATTTTTCTTTGATTTATAACGTGTGCAAAAACTATGTTAATAATAAAAAGTGTGTGTCAAATTTGTATTTTTTGTTAGTGAGTTATGTTGAAAAATGGATGAGAGACTATTATGTCTGACAAAAAAAAAATGTTAAAAATTGATATGTGTATTAATTTTACTTGAGAACTAAAATGTTTGCTTTTAAAATCTTGGGAGCTGATTTAGATAATTACTCTGTTAAAAAATAAATTAAAAATTGATTTGTCTGTCGAAATAAAATTTTAGAGATGTTTTTGTGTATTAATTTTTTTTGAAGACTAAAATATCTACTTTTAAAATTTTTAAAAATTAATTTAGATAATTACTCTAAAAATAATTATCCCATTTAGTTTCTAAAAGGTATTTAGAAAAGAATTCTAAACTGAAAATGAAATGCATCACAAATCTCATCATATCAACTATCAAGGGTAAAAAGCTATTTATATGGCTTGATAGTTTAGTCTAATATCTTTCCTGAGATTTATATGAATATAGTTTAGGATTTTAATTTTCATACATCAGTATACAAATATTTTATATATTAAATTATTTTTTTGTCCTTTAAAAAATTCAATTTCAGGTAACAAGATTGTCAAAAAGATTTTTTTTATTATTATTAGTTAATGACATCCAGGCATACAAAGACAAAATTCAAAATTCAAAATCTTGACTTTTTCCCATTCCCCTTCCCAATTTTTGGCCATCGTTCATAGAAAAAAGAACCCTTTTAAGAAAATATATATCTTTATATTCAATATATTTTTTAAATAAAATTTTCAAAAATTATAATGGCATTTTTTTTCCTTAAGAACCATTCTATTAACAACCAAAACTTTTAGAGTTGGACTAATAATTTATTCTATTTTCATTTTATACATATATTGTTTTATTCTTTAAATTAGTTTAATAATAACATATATTTAATGAATTAAAATAACAAATATATATGAATATATCTCACATATTTGTCGAATTATATTTATTATTTTGGATATATATTCATATCGTTAACATAAATAATTATTATTTTTGTTAATATAACATTACTTAATTAAATATACATGTAAAACAATTTTATACTATCAGTATATTAAAATTAATATATATTAACAAAAGTTGTATGCTATATTTATGGTTTTAGTAGTTATTTTTAATATCGTTACATAATTAAATATATATATAAAATTATTTTATACTGACAGTGTACCAAAATTAAATTCATATATATAAATATACTACTAACATTAAATGTTTTATACAATTGTATTTTTTTTGGGTTTTAAAGCTCCGTTGTTAATAAAAAAATATTATGTAATTATATTCATCTTTTTAATGATTATTCACACTATCAATTAAAATAGAATAAATAGTTAAATTTGTCTTTAAAAGATTACTCATTCTTCAAATTGGTTCTTAAAAGAATTTTTTAATCAAATTCGTTCTTTAAAGATTAAGTTTATGAAATTAGATCAAATAAAAATTTAATTGAAAAAAAAATTTAAAGTATTAAAATTTTTTAATTTAAAATTGATTTGATATAATTTTATAAACTAATTATATTAATAGTTAATTAGGACTACTAAACATGTGGTGTGATATTATTTAATGTACTATATTAACAAATTTTAACACGATTAATAATGAAAATGGTGAAATGAGTAATATAATTAATTTAAAATGAGACTCAAAAATCAATTTAAAAAATAAGTAATTTTTTAAAAATTAATTTAATTATTTATTTATTAAAATAATAATTATTTTTAATTATATAATATTACCTAATTAAATGCAAGATAAAATAGTTTGTTGGGGGTTAAAATTAAATTGTTATTATGATGATGATATATGAGTTGGCGTTTGGGGAGGACAATTGGCAATTTGGCATGGGAGGTGTAGCAGATAAATTAGAGCTGTGATTGATCGATTGAACTCGGAAGCGAAATGGAAACGGGAAAGAGAGTGATCATCATCGGAGGTGGCGTTGCTGGTTCCCTCCTCGCTAAATCCATCCAATTCCATGCCTATGTCACTCTCATTGATCCGTACATTCTTGCTTCCAACTTTTTCTAATTCCTTTTCTTGTTTTTTTCTCCCTCTTTAATTATGTTTCTTCAGATTTTAGCTAACTGCTGCACTAGTTCCCTCCTTTAATCGCATTTAACTCTTAAGGTTTTTTAGGTATATGTAAGAGAGACCGGGGTTTAGCGGTTTTACAATGTGTGGTTTTTCTTTTTCATTTTTTTGTCCTTTTAGGTCAAGTTTTGGTTAGTATCGAAAGATCAGAAATTTCAAATTAGTGAATCAAGTTGGTCCTCATTGATGTCACGTGTTATCATCTAACTAAGTGTTCTTCTTATGACATAAAATGCAGTGATGATGAGACACAAGACATGGGGAAAGAAATTGTTCCCTTTGGTTTCAATTTTGTATGGACAGAATATAGGAAAAAAATGTATCTTCCAATGTCTTTGTAATTTATTCCTAGAAGAACTTCCCGGATTCTAAAGTTTCAAGTTTGATGTTGATAGGTGATACTAATTAGGGTGTTGTTATTGTTGTTGCAATATGGTTGAATTGGGCTTTACATGCGCATTGTGACATTGTAGTTTTTGTTGCTGTTATTTTGTCATGAATTGAGTGCAATTGAATTGAATCCAGGAAGGAGTATTTTGAGATTCCATGGGCATGCTTGAGGGCAATGGTTGAGCCACCCTTTGCAGAGAGGACGTTGATCAACCATGCAGAGTACCTCACCAATGCCAAAATTATTGTATCCAGTGCTGTCAATGTAACCGACACGGAAGTGTTTACTGCCGATGGCCACCAGATTGTCTATGACTATCTTGTTATTGCCACTGGCCATTCAGATCCTGTCCCTAAGTCTAGGACTGAAAGACTTAACGAGTACACGAAAGGTAAATTTTTGAACCATATATCTTTATCAAGAAGTTTTTTTTTTGTTGCCCACAGTATCCCCCAACCTGACAAGTCAAGGACTAATCTGTCGCGGATCTGAGCTCCATTTAAGGGTCTGCCGCTGGCCAATGGGTTGCTGCATGCACAAAGCGGGATTCGAACCCCCGACACTTGCTTAAGCAGACGAGTGAGCTGACCACTCGACCAACCCAAGTTGGTTATCTTTATCAAGAAGTTATGCACTTAAAAGTTAAAACTGAGTCTACATCTACGACAAACATCATGTTTCTAGGCTACTGTCTTTGGATTAGCTACAAGGGGTTTATTGTGTGATATGAATAAATGATAAACAAATGAACAAAAGGAACATGGTGGAACTCTGTTACAGGATTATAGGTCATTTTGCCTTGTGTGAATGTTCTTGTAGAATGGGTTTTAACCATGGGATGATTCATTGATTTGGTGTAGCTAGTGGATGATTTATGAAGTTCCTTTTCTCTGGCAGAAAATGAGAAGATAAAATCTGCTCGCTCCATTCTGATTGTTGGAGGAGGTCCCACTGGTGTGGAACTTGCAGGAGAGATAGCAGTTGATTTTCCGGATAAGAAGCTTACGCTAGTGCATAAGGGAACAAGGCTAATGGAATTTATAGGGGCAAAAGCTTCTGATAAGGCTCTCAAATGGTTGAAATCGAAGAATGTCGAGGTAAAACTTGAGCAATCAGTTGATCTGAACTCTGCTGTGGATGGAGGACAACACAGGATTTATCAAACTTCTCTCGGAGAGACCATTGAGGCAGATTGTCATTTCTTATGCGTAGGGAAACCGCTTGCTACAGCATGGCTTAGGGAAACTGTGTTGAAAAATGACTTGGATCATCAAGGAAGGATTAAGGTAGACGAATATCTGAGAGTGAAGGGTCAGGACAACATTTTTGCAATCGGGGATATTACAGATGTTCCGGTAAGCGCTTACCTTACCAAAGTTTTACATATATTCTAAATCACACGCTAGGATAACAAACACAACAATTTACTTATTCTTACTCTTTCTTTTCCCTTCCCTTTTCATGTTCTGCATTCATCTTTAAGTTAGGATGAGATATCATACTTTATTGCCTGAATTTTCTCTAGTGTTGAAGACTTGAAGTTCTTCTACTAGTAACTAAAATTAATGTATTGATGTACACCAAGCATGCTGTTTACATTGAATTTTGAAAAGGGACATCTTTGCATACCTATAGATTTATGTGATTGTGCACTTGTGTTACTTTAGGTAAGAGTCTCTTTGATTTTGTCCCAAGTAAATTACTTCTGTTGCTGAAGATATGTGGCATTTTCGATTTCACTACAAGTCAATCTGATAGGAAGTTCATTAATGTCCATCTTACAACAGGAAATCAAGCAGGGGTTTTTGGCACATAAGCAAGCCGAAATGGTAGCAAAGAACTTGAAGCTAACAATGGAGGCAGGAACAGAATGTATGAATAGGATGGATACTTACAAGCCGCATTTGGCATTGGCAATCGTCTCACTTGGGCGGAAAGAAGCGGTGGCACAACTTCCCTTCATGACAATGAGTGGAAGAATCCCTGGCATTATCAAGTCTGGAGACTTATTTGTAGGTAAAACAAGAAAACAGATGGGACTCAATCCTTAAAATAATGGTTCTTCATGTTATATGAACATGCTGTGTGTACAAAATCAATATACATATTTTCAGTTTGTAATTTCCTCAATAGAAAATAAGAATTTATTTGTACCATATTGTACCAAATATTGATACAAACAGTGTTTAACTTTCATGAGATGTATAATTATGTAAGTTGGAAGCAGGATATGGATTTTACTATTTAATTGTTGTATCATTGACAAAACTATATGTTTGAATAGAATTGATTGCATGATTATTATTTGATGTATCTCTCCCACCTAACTGGTAAAGGAGTTAATTTGTTTTTTGTTTGTATTAGTTGATTTTGTGTTCAAAATATTTATATCTTATATGCTCTTCTTACATATCTCAATTTCTTTTCTGCATAATTTGGGTGGGAATTCAGTCATGTTTGTCTCATCTTACTTTCTTATGTCACAAACCTAACCAAACTTCATATTAATAGTGGGATGTGTACCCTTTTTTTTTCTTTATGGATATTCTATGTTCCATGTTCCATTTGTTTATCAATTTGATTGATGAATTCTAACTTGGCGTGGAGGATTCAATCTGCTATATTGAATATTTGAATTAGAGATATTTAGAAAAAAGAAAGAAAAGGGAATCTATTGATTACAATAACATATGATACATTAGTTAGAGGGAAAAACGTTGAGAATTTTCTATTCGTTTGTATTTTTAAGGTTATGGACTTTAGGTATTTATAGTTTTTACCTCTCACTTTTATCAACTATCGTTTCAAGCTTGCCCTATATACATTTTTTCTTTTCTTTTCTTGATTTCATTTTTTATAATATAAAATTCAGAAAATAAGGAATATTGGAGATGAAACTAAACAGGCCTGCTGTCTGGTTCTAGAAGAATCTGGAAAGCTCTTAGGAACAAAAGATTCCATAAAGCTCTGTCACTAATATTATGCCGGACAAAACTGAGTGAGAAGCCAACATTTTCGTGATGACCCTTCAACGTTTTACATTTGGTTACAGCTAAGAAACTTAGATTATCAACAAACAAAGAATTAGAATAAACATTTAAAAATATATTTCTTTGATTACAGCTAAGAAACGAAGATCATCAACAACAAAACAAAGAATTAGAATAAACAAAACTATATATAACCTTCTAAGACAAACTAGCTTTAATCCTGTAGTTACTAGTTCACAAATGAATATTTATACCGCAAAAAGAGAGAATTTTACTACAGGATTTGGATGATAGAGGTAAAAAATAATAATAACAATAATAAAAGTGACAAAGGGATAAGATTCATAATAAAACCAATTACAACCTATCTAGTTGAAAATTGTAATGGCCTAATGGAGGAGAAAAGTCAATTTTCCACGTTATTATTAGTAGTCAAATGCTAATGAAAGTGATGGATTATAATCTTATCCTAAATAAATTGGATATAGACCAAACCAAATAAAATAATTCTGAGTTTGAAATAGGATATTAACAAGTGGGAAATGAATTATTTCTTTCATGCTTACTTATGGAGATATTCCTTTTCTTTTTCTTTCCAAAGAAGTTTTCTGTTCTACTAAGATGATCCTAGAATCTTGACGCCACCATGCGATCACAATTATATATATATTTAATATTTCACAAATAATATTGACAATTATCTTAATATTATTATTAATTGAAAACGAATGATTATAAGAGAACACGTATTGAATAGTTTCAAAAGGCATGTTAGTTTTTCTTTTCACATCGGATCATGCCACATTTTAGGTCCCATGAGAAAGAAAAGATTAATGTTTGAAAATTAAACCAGCCAATTGGTTTAGGAAAAACCAGAGGCTTAGAGATATAAATTTTCTTTTGAGAGGTTTAACAATTTAATTAATATAATAAAATGATATCTTTATGTACAAAATATACATCTTCAAAAGAAAACATTTTTAATCAACTTACCATGTTAATAGTTACTATTCATATAATTTAAGAGAGAAAAAAGATCATATGTAATATGATTTGATTATAATATTTTTTCGTATAAGAATTCTTATATAACAAGCTACAATGCAAGCTGGCAAAATAGACTATTTTCTCTTAATTTATTATTATTATTTTTTTAATTCTCCCACAGGAAAATGTATCTTGATCATGAAACATGATTTTTGAATATTATATTATTGGGCTATTTTTCTTCTAAGAACATTCAGTGGAGACACCTCAATAAGGTTGTGGGAAGTTGACCCTATGGTTTTATTTGTTTTGTCCTTGGTAGTTGTTTACGTCCAAATTCAACATGACAGCATTTTTAATTTACTTTGATGATTGATGCAGTGACGCATGACATCTATATATTTAGTTCCCTTTATCCTCTTTTGAGAGAAGAACACAACAATCATTACAAAGTTTTGAACTTTTGAAACAAAAATGGCTGAGAGGAAAGTTGTGATAGTAGGTGGTGGTGTTGCTGGTGCTATTCTTGCATATACTCTTCAGCATCAAGCTAGTGTCACTCTTATTGATCCGTGAGTTCTGTCTTTTTATATGTTCTTGCAAAATCCACCTTGTCTTTGTAGTTTAATAAAGTGTTTTTTTTGTTTTGTTGTTTACCAATAATGATGTCTTGTTATTTAGAAACAAAAACTGTGAATGGTTCTCTCTTGTCCTACTGTTTCTACTCTTTCTCTTAGGAGGAACAAAGATGTTGACAGAAATCAACAGAAAGTAATCACATAAATTGATCTCATTGAATTTCTTAACAATTTTTTATTCTCTAGAAGTTTTTTAAAATTATTTTTGTCAGATAGATTAATTCTTTTATCGTTTTTAATCAAATTTTTAATATGTGTGTTGGACAAGTAAACTCTTAATAAATTTTAGAAAAATGTTAGAAGATTATCAAAATTTATTATTTTTTATCATCACTTAACTATCAGCAATTTCTTTAGTTTAGTAATCTAACAACATACTTTATTCCATACTTTTAAATATTAATGATTAACTGATAGCAAAAAATAATAAATTCTTATAGCTCTCTAGAATTCTCCTTAATTTTATTATAAAATGATCAATCTGACGGAAGTAATTTTCGAAGACTTTTAAAAAATAAAATTTTGTTGGCACTAAAATATCTTATCTAAAATTTTTCTTTAAGATTAACTCGAGTGTTTATTCTTAAATAGAAAAATTGTGTTTTTGTTTTTATTGTTTTGTCCTCTATTTTTACATTTGTTTGTTATTCTCTAAAGAGTATGTTCTAAAAGAATCAAACAAAGGAGACCTTTAAATTGATGTAATGGTTGCATTGACTTTAGCAATTGACCTAACACAGAAAGGAGTATTTTGAGATTCCATGGGCTGGATTGAGAGCATTGGTGGAACCATCATTTGCAGAGAGGATATTGATCAACCACAGAGATTACTTCAAGAAAGGTGAGCTTGTTGTGTCCTCTGCTGCCTCAATTTCTGAAACAGAAGTTGTCACACAAGATGGCACCCATGTTGCATATGACTACCTTGTTATTGCCACTGGCCACTCAGAACCTCTCCCCAAAACCAGGGCTCAAAGACTTGACCAATACAAAGCAGGTAACACTTTGAGACACAACTTTTTCTTTAGGAATACCTCTCATTTTATTAGACTTCAAATACTATTCTTTCTAATCAAAATTCAAGCATATAATAACTTGCTCTAGTGCTATTTTTGGATTATGTATTGTGTCAAAGCTTTTTCAAGGTATATATCTATTTGATTTTATTGATTAAAGTTGTTTCTCCACTGGCAGGAAATGAAAAGATAAAGTCCTCAAACTCAATCTTGATTGTTGGTGGAGGTCCAACAGGGGTGGAGCTGGCGGCCGAGATCGCCGTCGATTTCCCAGAGAAGAAGGTGACCATAGTCCACAAAGGGTCAAGGTTGCTAGAATACATTGGTACAAAAGCTTCAAGGAAGACACTGAAGTGGCTCAAATCAAAGAAAGTTGATGTGAAATTGGAACAATCTGTGGAGTTGGATAATGTTAACAACTCTGCAGAAGGAAATAAGACATACCAAACTTCAGGTGGTGAGACAATAGAAGCAGATTCCCATTTTGAGTGTATAGGGAAACCTGTTGGTTCTGCATGGCTCAGAGAAACTATATTGAAGGATGATTTGGATGATGAAGGAAGGATCAAAGTTGATGAACACTTGAGAGTTAAGGGAAAGACCAACATTTTTGCAATTGGAGATATTACAGATATCAAAGTAAGTCATCATTTTATTATACTTTCTAAAACTAGGAACAGAAAGCACATATCTTTGTCTCTTTGTATTTGTCATATTGTGTTTATACTTTTTGTCTCAAGAATATATAAACACAAGTATATATGTAATGAGATGCCAAATATAAACTCTTTTATATAGCAATTTAGATGGCTTAGCAAGAGAATCAAATGAATGGAAATGTGGTGTTGATGTGAAATTGCAGGAAATCAAACAAGGGATGTTTGCAAGTGCTCAAGGTGTATTAGTTGCCAAGAACTTGAAGGTGTTGATAGAAGGAAGTGGCAAAGAACCTAAATTGGGAACATACAAGGCACAAGCACCAATGTCCATAGTTTCACTTGGAAGGAAACATGGGGTTGCTCAGTTTCCATTCATGACAATTCTTGGAAGGTTCCCTGGCATGATCAAATCAGGGGACTTGTTTGTTGGTAAAAAAAGAAAGGAATTAGGACTTGCACCCTAATAATTATATTATTATTATTGTTGTTGTTGTTGGGTCATGCATTTGTTTATATATTTGTGTTTTAATTTGTATTATTCTCTTAATACCAATGTGCATGTACTTTTTCTTGTTCTTTCATAATTTTGATGTTGTATAGTGTTGCTACTTTGAATATTGGATCCAAAATCTGGATAACAAACAAGTGCATGTTATTATGATTTTTTTTAAAAATCTATTATATATGTTTTTTCATCTTATTTTCCCATTAAGCATCTTATTTATATATGGTAGAACCTTCTTCAATCTTACATACGAAATCTTATGAGCTATTCTTGATTAATTTACCTTGCTTTAGAGTTATTGGCAGCTAAGTAGTTAACCTTTTTTTTTTAAATGAATTCTTAAAGCACTTCCAATGGGCCTATTTAAGAGTCCTTCTTCCATCATGTATGGTTCTTTATAACATTTTTTACCGTTGGTAAAGTTGGTTTCAGTCGAGAAAGCAGTGTCCCTCTAAAAAGGGACTAGGGATAACTAATGTATACCTGCCTCATGTGGCTAATTTTTTCCTTCATACAGGTGGAATGAGTGATATATTCAACATTTTAATTTTTATTGTTTTATAAAACTGTAAGAGCTACATAAATTAGACTTTTTGATTTGTGTTTAAAAAATATTAAAAAATTTTGAAGTACACAAATCGAATCCGCTTATTTGTATACCTCAAATTTTTTTATTTTTTTAAACATAAATCGAAGGGTTTGAATATAAAAATCAAAAGATCCAGAAATCAGATGATCTGATTTCTGTACTTCTCAAAATCAAACGGTTCGATTTTTATTTCTTAAATTAAATTATCTCACATTTTAAAAAATATCACAACAGTTCACAACTCAAAAAAAATATCGTTATTAATCCAATATCAAAAATAAAAAATTGGCCTCATGTCATTAAATTTTTTTAAAAAAATTTAATATAAGTAAAAACTAAATAATGAACATTGGAAAAAAAAATAGTAATATTTTTTATTCTATAAATACTAATTACACGTATTTTTATTATCACAATTTTTTTTAATATTTTTCAAATTTCTCATGCAAAAAATTTACTAATATGTTTGTTATTTATTATTGTTATTATTTATTAAGTGATTAAAATTTTTTCATATGTTTTTAATTTATAAATTTTGATAATATTATTATAAAATATAATTTAATAATTATATTAATTTATTTTTATTTTTATTAATTAAATAAATAAAACCACAATAAAAATAAAAGTTAATTCCTCTTATGAAAAAAGAAAGAATTACTTTTAATCTCTATTTATTGTTGTTGTTAATAATAATAATAATAATAATAATAATAATAATAATAAGAATGTTCAATAATTTTATTAGAGATTATTTTATAAAAAACTCAAGATTGAAACTATTTGATATTTTTATATTTAATATAATTTAGTTTAGCGTGATAGCTAGGAATTAAATATAATTAAAGTTATTTTTTTATTTTTACTTGAATCTCAATCTACATGATCACTAAATTATTAACTAACTCAAAAAGTTAACTGAATTTTTACTTCATAATTAGATATACACATCTGTATGACACATATACGTTATTTTTTTTATTTATAATGTGTGCAAAAAATATGTTAACAAAAAAAGGTGTGTCGAATTTGCATTTTTCTTTAGTGAGTTACGTTGAAAAATAGACGAAAGATTGTTATGTCTGACAGAAAAAAACGTTGGAAATGGATATGTGTATCAATTTTTTTGGAAACTAAAATATTTGGTTTTAAAATTTTTGAAAACTGATTTAGGTAATTACTCTGTCAAAAAATAGACTAAAGACTGATTTGTCTGCCGGAATAAAACTTTAAAAATGTTTTTATGTATTAATTTTTTTAAAAATTAAAATATTTACTTTTAACATTTTTAAAAACTGATTTGGATAATTATTCTAAAAATAATTATCCTATTTAGTTCTAAAAGGTATTTAGAAAAGAATTCTAAGCTGAAAATGAAATGGACAAATCTCATCATATCAAGTGTAAAAAGCTATATATATGGCTTGATAGTTTAGTCTAATATCTTTCCTGAGATTTATATGAATATGGTTTAGGATTTTAAATTTCATACATCAGCATACAAATATTTTATATATTAAATTATTATTTTATCCTTTACAAAATTCAATTTCAGGTAACATGATTGTCAAAAAGATCTCTTTATTTTTTATTAGTTAATGACATCTAGACACCCACCAAGACAAAATTCAAAATCTTGACCTTTTTTTCATTCGCCTTCCCAATTGCTGGCCATCGTTCATAGAAAAAAGAACTTTTTTAAGAGAATATATCTCTTTATATTTAATATATTTTTCAAATAAAATTAATTTTCAATAATTTAATAATATTATAAAAAATAATTTAATAATTATATTAATTTATTTTTATTTTTATTAATTAAATAAATAAAATCACAATAAAATCTAAAATTAGTTTCTCTTATAAAAAAGAAAGAATTACTTTTAATTTTTATTTATTATTTATAATACAAAACTAATGTAGAATTATTTTTTATAATAAGTGAGAATAAACAAAGACAAAAGAGAATTTATCATTTTTATTTTTTTTAATCATTTTTCCCATCTAATATCAAGCATAATAATGGTAATTGAAAGTATTAAGTATGATTTTGGTCTTTAAGGTACAGGTAAAAAATTTTATCGTCTTCAATCTTTTTTTGCATACAAAATCGTCCTTAAGATTTAACTTGGTTTTAAAATCGTCTTTATCTTAAGGACTAAAATTGTACGAAAACGAAAGTAGCGGCAGAGACAGAGGTGTATCGTGGACAACTTCTTCTTCTTCTTTCCTTTTTCCTTCTTTTTTTTTCTTCTTTTGCAGAAACAGAAACACTCTCTTTCTCTTATTTTTTTATTTTATATTTTATTATGGATAATTTGGTCCAAAATTTTAAGATTTAAGTAAAAAGAAATATTTTAAAACTTGGTTTTAAATCTTAGAAACGATTTTGTATGAAAAAAAAGTTGAAGATAAAAAAAAAATCGGCTTATATATTAGAGATCAAAATCGTACTTAACTCTAACCGAAAAGTTAACCATCTTGTAAAATCAAATAAATAAATAAATAAATAAATAAAGTAAAATAAAACAAACAATGAGGGAGGTATCACTAAGCAAAGATATGAAGAAAATGTTAGGATTCATTTCAGCAACTCAATATATTTAATACTTTTCTCGTTAGAGAAGATAGGGACAAAGAAATGTAAAGCTGGAGTCATGAAAAATATCCATCGCCACCCAATTTTGCCAAATATACACCAAGGATAATAATGTTCACCTTTTTGTATTTGGAAATTTTTGTTTGACTTTATTTCTATCTTTTTATTTTAGTATAAACATGGCCTCCTCCACAAAAGAGAATCTTGTTCAACTGTTCAAGCCTAAAAGATGTGTATCTCTGATTTTTATTGAGTTTGGTTAATCATTGCCTCATTGGTAATGTTATTATAAATTTATGTATATTTATATATATTATTTTATATGTTATATTTTAACAAAATAATTAGTTGTCAAAGTTTATATTTTCTATAGGATTGGTACCTAAACTCTATCTATGATTGGGTTACGTTCTATGTATATCATCCGCCACAGTTACTATATTTCATGAGTGAAAGCATACAATTTATATTTTTTTTTCAATTTTTTCAACATTTATGATTGTCATCATATACAATATATACTATTGTCAAGGTCAAGAGTGACTTTTTCTTTTATTAAATATTTTTTATTCAGAAATATAAGAAATTAAATTATCATAATAAAATAATCAAATTTTTGTAATAATGTAGTAAACTTTTTATGAATACCAAATATTTACTTTTATACGATAAATAATTGGTAGTTATTTCTTTATAGTTTATATCCATATAGCATAATTGGAAAAATGATAGTGTTCTATTTGTTAAATTTTGGTGATGAAATCAATTTGTATCTTTTTTTTGTCTTATACAACACATATCAACTCACACACCCACTTCTATTATTATTCTATTAGCATGGTTCTATATTTTTTCATGAGAATTTGAACCCGTTGCAGTTCCAATAATTTATATTTAGCACATAATAGTTTGAGAATTGGGCTTTAGAAGTAGTGCTCGAAGTGAGTCGAGCTAAGCGAGTTAGACCAAATTCAAGTTCGACTCACAAAAATTGAGCTTGGCACACGACTCGACTCATTAACAATCAAGCATATTTCTTAAGGTCAAGCTCGGCTCACCGAAAACTCACGAGCTGGCTCGAGCTCACGAGCTTGCTCAAATAATAGAAATATAAATACATAATTTATAATTTTATATCAATAAATTATAACTTATATATTTTAAAAAATATTTAAAAAGATCAATTTTATATATTGTTATCTATCAATAAATTATAAATTTTTTATTTATGTCTTACATCAAAATTATATGTAAAAAATAAATATAAAATTTTAAATAATTAAGATCATTAATATATATAATTATATAGTACTATTTCATATGTATATATATAATGGAAAAGTCTAGGGACCAGCAATTCTATTGAATTTTGGCCAGCATGTAACCAGCAGAGAAATGTGAGCCATTGGATGAAATCTCATACCAATCTCACACCATCAAATCATCATTGATGGTTAGTTGATGGCTAACAATCACAAAAGTTGCTGTCCCCTAACATTACTCATATATAATATTAAAAATATAGACTAAATGCATATAGAATATATGTATTAATAATTATATATATATATATATAATCGAGTCAGCTCACGAGCTAATGAGCTGAGTTTATTTAAGCTCAAGTTCGGCTCATTTAATTTATGAGCTCAATTCCAAGTTCAAGCTTGGCTCATTAGCTCACAAGCTTAGCTTATCAAGCTATTAACGAGTCAAGTTCGAGCTAGCTCATGAACTGGCTTGACTCACTTTCACCCCCTAAATTAGAAGTTAACGAAAGGTACAGGTTGTTATATTTCTTAACAGGTAGAGAACAAGCATATGTCACCAATGGCCAAAAAAAATGTAACCCTACATATGCTGCTTAATGATAACACATTACTTGAAAGCCCGAAAGTTTAACCAAACCAAAATTTTCAAGCCCAAGAAAAAGTCAACAGTGTCGTCATTCTTTTTTGGGTCAACATATGTGTTGCATCTAGAGTTCACATTAACTACCAATTTGACAAATTTTGCATGAGTTGAACAAAAGCAAGAGAAAAAAAAAACTCGGATTAATATTTATTTGGATAAAGTAATATTGTCAAATCTTAATTTAGTTATTCATGTTTTTAATATTTTACTTTTGTTTTAAAATTTAATATTGTTCTACGTTAAAATTTGATACAAACAGTTAATCAAATAAGTGACATAGATATTAGCTTATTGTTAAGTTATATTTTTTTTCTTGTGTTAGAGAAATATAACTAAAATTTTTTGTAATATTTTTTCTTTTCGATTTTTTAATAAAAGAATTTCAAAATTTTATTAATCAATCATCAACGATTTAGAATAAAAAAAATTTTAAGTTGGTGATTATTGGTAAATTGATTTTATTTACATACTAAAATTAAATACTATTAACTTTATAATATGCTAATTATTCGTATTAAATTTAACGATGGAACAATATTAAATTCGTTTATAATTTTTTTGGATTAAAATAAAACGTTTAAAACTTTTTGATATTGAAATAAGACGTTTAAAACATGAGAATTAAATTAATTTTTGACCCAAACATTAGGACCAAAAGAATATTTTATCCTATTCACTTTTAAGAGATCAACTTAGTTCATACTCATTTAATTTGCAAATACCAAAACAATTTACTTCCGTAGTTAGGTTATGACTCAAATAGGATACGTAAGGTGGTATATTAGCCTGAAATATGAATTAATTAGTCATATGAAAATAACAATCCTATTAACAAAGTCTTATAATCATTATATTATTAGGGCTTTACCTTTGATTGACATAAAACTTAAGTTGAAGAAAAGCTCAGTCTAGTTTAAAAATTAGAAAGTCTCCAAGTTCATTGAGTTTCTACATGAGTACTTAGTGATAAGGTATGAACTTTATTGCTCCCTTTGGTGAATACATTCAATCTCAAACCCTTGTATTTAGTATAGAAAATGACCTCTGAGAGAAGAGAGAGAGAGAGAGAGTTGAAGATCGTTTGCACCAAAAGAGAATACCTATAAGTTGAGGTGTTTTATTTCTTAGCTAACTTCCATATAGGTCCCCACTACTACATAGGTTCAATGATCTAAGTCCCTTTAATTGATGGAGCAACCTTAAATAAGATCCTGAAAGTTTGGTGATGAAAATGAATTTCAATGCTATCCAAATGGTCCCCATTTGCTAGAGTTTCACCGACAATTTGAATCTTCAAAAATGAAAATAATTATAAAATACTAAAATAAGAGAATAGTTGTTTTTTATTAAATTAAATTATAATTATTGTCTTTCATATACTTTAAACTTTTTTAAACATGATACAGTCAATAAAAATTAGATATTAAGCACTATATTTATCCATATGCTCATCCGAAATACTATTAAAATATTTTCTAAAAACAAGCTGTAGTTTCTGTCTAATTGTCAATGGGCTAATATTTTGTGCAACAGGTTTAAACTATATGAACTCTTGATATTCTTATAAATAACATCCTTCATAACATGAAAAAAAAATTATGTATTCAATACAATGAAACTAACAACCATACAACGGACTTAAGCAAGATTATAAATATAAATTAATATAATATCTTTTATTGATTACATAATTTTAATGGATCACATTGAACTCTAAATCTTTCATACATGTAGTATGAATTCTTGAACTATTAATAAAATCTTGTATTTTTTTTAAATAATAACATTAATATAGTTACACAACATAATTAATACATTTTAAAAGAATTCAAAATCTCAAACCATACAAACAACAAATATATTAAGATTTTTATATAAAAAAACAAAATATGAAAGCTTTGTTTTAATTAGTATACCAAATGATTTAATCTTTCAAGAATCATCTTCTCTCATGAGATCTCCCAACTTTCAAGACAAATTTAATGGATTTTAATGTGTTTCAATCCTTAGTATCTGTTTTTTTTCTTTTTGGAATGACTTTTTTTTTATATAATTAAAATCATCAAGTTCTCAGCATACAAATTCCATATTCTGTGTCACCGTATAATCTCTAACCACTTTTTAAAACAAAACTATCCAAATCAAAACAAATAAAAACAACAACATAAGTAACAATAAAATCAATAACAAATCAACTATATTATAGGATTCTACCTATCTCTTCCACCCCATTTGTTTAGATTTCTCTTTCCTTTTTCCATGCATCTCGCCAATATAACACCTCATTCTTCATCTCATCAAAGTTTAAAATCTTATTTTGAAAAATAATGCTATTTCTTGTTCTTGATATAGTCTATATTGTTACAAAAATAGAGACTTTCATACCTTTTTCTCTCTTTGCTATACCCACCACTGGCCAAGTTTCAAAGCATTGTTTAGTTGTTCCTGACCATATCCAAATTTGTCTCTGAACTCCAATAATGTAGTCCACAAATTTCACGCTAACCTGCAAAAAAAGAAAAAGCAGTGCATATTCTCCGTCTCTTTCCTTGGATCATTCGAATTCCTTTCTACTATCTTTTTTTACTAAGTATCCATCATCAAGCCATTGCATCCTTATTTCGTATCTGCCTCTCCTTTTCTCATACTTGACTCCACTATTTTATTTTTCATATCAGCTCCTCAAGTTTTATATTTTTTCCCCTAAATATCATGTTATTGTTGTTATTAGGAGACAACCTCCCATGAAATAATTGAAATTACCTGCAAGCAATAAAAGTATAGAACTTTTCAAATTTCAACCATCAAGTGTTAGAGAAGACTCCGTATATCCTCTAGGGGTGAGATATGTATGAATTCAAGATCTTTGTACACATAGATCTAAATAATTTTTGTCTCCATTTTAATCACATATATACCAAACACATCCTAAAGATAGCAATAAAATTAATGGTACCACATATAGAATGAAAATTATACCAAAGAGTCTTTGATTGTCTTTACAAGTAAAACTTGAAAAGAAATGATTGCCTCATTTTTTCAAATTTTCACTTGTACCCTTTCTATTTCCAGCTCCTCTCTTTCCTTCATTTGCCGAAGCTCTGTTCTCTCTCCCTCAACGTATCTTGTAAATATTTTGAATATAATTAACATGTCAAATTTTTTTTTTTAAAATAAACTGTTGAGTGAACGCCAGAATATAACTAAAGCAATAAATCAACACAAATAATAGATGTAGAGAATCAGCTACATTATTAAAAAAAAGTTATCTCTGAGATGTATCACAAAAGTGTTAGAGAAACACATTTATATAGGCCGCTCCTCCCTTTTGGCTTTGTTCTCTCATTTTACAGCATGTTCAACAGCTTTTAATTCAGATATATATTTATTGAATAAAATCTCCCTATCTTTGTGTCTCACATATTTATATCTTGGGTCATCTCTTAAACAATAGATTTTTTTTCTGACTAAAAATGCTGTAATCACCGCTACATTGTAACAAAACCTACGGTTCCTATTTCCTAATCCTCGAAATGGGTTATGATTTCATTTTTAATTAGGTTTTGGCTTAAACTGCTTCTTTGGAGGTGAACTTGTGATTCCAGTGATTTTGCATCTTTGCGGAGCAATTTTACACAAACAAAAAATACTCCTCAAAAGGAAGGCAAAAGTGGATGAACATAATGTGCATATTCAATAATTCAAAAAGTTTACACTTGATACACTGAGACCCAATATTCTTATTTTTCAACTTGATATATTAATTAAAAAGATCAAAAATAGAAGAAAACTTTTCTAATTTAATAGAAACATAGAACCTATCATAGCTTCATCACTATTAATATCACCATGGTTCTTCTACCATTGCTATCATCACCATTCACCAATTTCGCGGTGATGTCTTTTACTGCCACCTTTTCTTAATCATGTAATCTCAATGTTAAAATTTAAAACTATATTATAATAATAATGATATTTATCACTATTAGATTAACAAAGATAAATTTCAATTATATTAAGGATATAAGGGTCTATATTCTAAATCAATTATGAAAATAAAAATGAATGCTATAAGATAAGCCATATGAACAACTAATCTGAATCACCATAATCATTAATTTGAGTATAGAACCATGCAAATAAGAGTAGATTTATTACTGCTATCATGCAAATTTAAATATTCATCAAACAGGGATAAAAATACCAAAGTGTGTAAAAGTGAAAAGTTTATAAACAAACATGAGCATAGAACCATAATAGGAAATTATTGATTTGACATCTATATTGACGATTGATTTTTATGTATCTTGTCTAAATCTAACTTCATTTTCTTTTACTTGTTTATTAAGGTTGTCAATAACTTAGTAACTATTGATAACTATTTTTGGTATAGAGAAGAGTGAAAAAGAAAGTGAAAGAGAAAATGGAGTAAGCAACAAGTAAAATAAGTGCATCACCTACTTCGTTGACTCATATGCACTCATTGACTCACTTACTCTCTTTGACTAAAATTTTTTGATATTTTCTCACATCAATGACATAAACAATAATAAAATTCAGCAAACAATGTACCTAACCAATGACATCAAGTTAACAAATTTTAAGTTTAACTTCTATTAGAATCAATGTCGCATCTATAAGAAATAACTAACTATGTCAACTTTAGGCAAAATAACAATGATGCACAATATCCAACACAAATTAAGCATAAGATGGTGATGAAAAGCTTACAAAATTAAAACGACATTAATAATTGGGTGAGGCAGAAAATGTTGACTCATTAGAAGATGACATTATTTTCCACTAATCTGCAAATATATTCAGCTGCTGACCTGTCAAAATAATATTCCAAAGTCATATTGTAAAAAAAAATGTTTGAGTAAAATACATTTACACTCACCTACTTTAGAATTGTCTCACCAAATGGGAATAATTTTGTAAATCAAACAGCACAAGATTTTTTAAATCATACTGATACATATACATCTTTTTTTCTTTTTTCTTATAATATTTTAAGTTATTGATAAAGCATATTAATTTCAACAACAAACAATGCTCAGATATAATGCACAATCACAAAAACTATAAAAATTCAAAGATTATCTTCTTCTACTTACAAATTACAATGGTTTAACAAAAACTCTCAGTAGCTAGAAACTTTGTCATGGCTTCCATTCTTCCTGTCCAAAAGGAATGAAAAATACATAAAAATGCCACAAATCTGAATTAACTCAAAGAAAAAAAAAACATAAAAGAGATTGTTGCAATAAATAAATTTCTATTTTACAACCCTCTAAAACTGCAAAGATATTTTATACCGTTTTTATGGGTTAGCATCAATATCCACACTCCAACTATAACAAAATTTACCACTATTTTTTTAAAATTCACTCGCAATGAATTTTATTGATTTAGGACATACAACTAATATAGTCAAGTGAACCTAAGAGCACAAAAGTCCTCTGAAAGTGCACATATTAAAAGTTTTCACCACAGAAACAATGATATAGCGAAGAAGAAACATAAAAACATAAATGGAAAAAGAGCACCACATATGTTAATTCTTAGTTCAGTATCTAACCAAAACTAACTAAAAAAAAGATTAAATTTCATCAAACTCAGGCAACCCAAATCGCTTTGCCTTGTAAATTGTAATTGTACTTTTTGTATCATATTTCCTTTTTCAACTACTAAAATCATGGAAGCAACACATTTTTCCACAAAAAACACACTGAAAATCATAAATTAGTAAAAATATCATACCTTTTAACAATAAGTTGAAACTCTTGATTCTGTCCCAATTATTGAAATCCCTCACAAGTATCACTAACACTTTTAACAAATATTGATCATCGAAAATTGGAGGGACACAATGAAAAAAATAAACAAAATAACAAAATTTTGAAGAAAATCAAGGATCAGAGAAGTAAGAAATCAAATCAAAGTTGAATAACGTATGAAATTGGCGGTATCATAAGTAAGTTAAGATGGGTTCAATTCCTCTACTTTCGCACCGCGCCAAGGTGGGTTCGATTCCTCACTGTAATCACGTCCCGCCCAAGATGGTTCGACTCCTCTCTCCTATCGCGTTGCCCAGATGGGTTCCTTTCTCTTTTGTTTAGTGCTGCCAAAGTTAGAAAAGTGAATTGGAGTTGGTTGCGATGGAGTTTGATGGAGACAGAAGAGAATGTTAAAGAAGTAGGAGATGCTGCTGTAGCTAACTTGTACAGATTCTTCAGCTGATGAACATACTCATCATTTGAATAGATTGATTCCTCTTGCAGAAACTCAAAATCCGAAAAAGGGTATTTGAGTTTTTCAATAAAAATTTAAAAATAGAAGAAGAAAGAAAGGGTAAAAAAGTAACAGAAATAGAAAAAGAAGTAAAGTAAAGAGTAAGTTTTTACCAACTTCTTTTGATTATTCTCACCAAATTACTTAGCTTTTGAATTTTTAAAATAAAATTTATTTTAAAAAATTCAAAATACTAAAAAAATAAGATGTCAGCACTAACTCTTCTAAGTTTATTAGTATAAAAGATTATAGAAAATCCGTATAACAAGCCAAACAAGTTCTAGTTATCCTCCTCTAGGCATGTGTTTGATGATATCAGCATGTGTTTTTTTAAAAAAATTAGATAAATTAAATACTTTAATAGTTGATTTTTAATAAATTTTTATTTATTATAAATTTTTAAGAGTGATGTTCTCTGTCATTTTTAATTAAATTTTTTATATATCTATTGAACAATAAATTTCGAACAAATTTTATTATAAGAGAATTAAGTAAAAAAATATTACTATTTTAGACAAATTAATTCTCTTTAAAATAACGAAAAAAAATATATATATATATATATATATCTGTTTGATGAAATAATTTTTATAAATTTATAAAGACTATTAACAAAAAACCAAATATATGAAACAATTAATTTATAAATTTTTTGAAACAAATTTAAGTGTTTATTCTTACAAAAT
Source organism: Arachis hypogaea (assembly GCF_003086295.3). NCBI lineage: Eukaryota > Viridiplantae > Streptophyta > Magnoliopsida > Fabales > Fabaceae > Arachis > Arachis hypogaea. The sequence goes on from NC_092038.1 coordinate 12,249,649, forward strand.
TTATTAAAAAATTGGCTTATGAAATTTTAGAATAGGGTAATCAAGGAATCTTATAAGGAATGGAACAAGAAGCCTGTTTTATTTTTTTGCTAAGTATATTGTTTTTTTTATAAATTATATTACATCGATGTAATTAAATTATATTTTTATATTAAATTAAATAATGATATTATATGTATAAATATTTTTGTAATCATGTCTAATTAAGTTGGTATAAGTCAATAAAAAAATTATTAAAAAATACATAAATTTATTAATATAGCATATAATTTTTTGTATATAGTTTAAATTTATTGATATAATATAAAAAATTTTGTATGTAACACATAAATTTTTAATATTATTGGTTGGATCAAGAGTAAGCCAATATTTTAGATATATGATTTTTTAAAAAATTATGAGTTACACATTGAAATTTATGTGATGTGTATATTTTGTTAGTTTGGTATTAATATTTTGTACATATAAATTTTTAAACAAATTTATACTATATATTAAAATTTTTATACGGTGTATCAAATTTTTTATATTGTGAATTAAAATTTGTGTGTGCTAATTTTTTAAACATATATAAAAAATAGAAAAGACAACGAAAACAACTATGAAATAGAATAAGAAAGAAAAAGAATGAGTAAAACAATTAAAATAAGACACTATGACGACCAAAAAAAGAAAAAAAAAAAGAAAACTACGACGATGAAATACGCATATAATAAGTGATACTTGATGGAAGTTGATTAAAAAATATTCGATTACCTAATTTTATTATAAATTAAATTAAAAATTTTTAAATTAACAGATTTAACTGATAATTCACGATTAAATTATTAATCTAATATATTGACCGAGTATATTGACAAGTCGGTTTTAATTACTATGCTTTAGAGATCTATATTCAATTATTCATGCTAAACAATTGACCAGAGGGTACTTTCTAGTTTCCAAGCAATTAAAGTTAAAGATTGTGGTCCAACGGAAGGCAAAGGAAACCGTTAGAACTTAGAAGATGAGCACACTTCACACTTCACAGACTTGGCACTAAAAAGGCTCTCTGTGCATGTGAAATATTCATGCTCTCTTATTGCTTTGCACTTTTTTATTCTCAACTGCCAAATTTTGCTGCCTTTTAAATGTTGAGGTTTGACTTTCCACTAATCTTCGGAATAGTTGACCCTTGAAACAGTTCTTGTATCAATTTCATTCCCACACTCTTTCCAAAATCAAATGAATGTTCAATGTTCTATAACATTTTTTCAAGGACGAATTTAAGAATTTACTGTTATAGGTTAACTCCATTCCGCCATATTCGTTTCTACTTGTTTTATATTTTGACGAATTAAATATAAAAAAATAAAGGAAAATGCCAAATTACTTGTTGACTCTCATAAAGTCATTCAACTAACTATCACGGTCATATTTTGTCAAATAAATGTAGTACAGAAGTTTTCATAAAACCATGGGCCTTTGGCTAGATTATATTATTTCTTAATTCTCTTTAACATTTGTAACTTGATACCTATGTCATTGCTAAACCATTCCATATCATGTAATATATATAAGTAGTTTTAGTATTATTGTGTTACAATAGTTATAATGACTATATAAATATTATTAAAATTAAAGTCATAATTTTTTTTTATATTTTAGTAATCTTTTTGAATAATACTTTTAAAAACATTATTTAATGACAAAAAAACATTACTTTAATAATATAATCAAATATATTAAATTATTTAACTGTTTTTATCTATTAATTTCATACGAAAATAATTAAATCTCCATCCTAAAATAAGTAAACAATATAGAATTTTGACTTAACTTTGTAGTCCCAGAATCATTACTTTGAAACAGATTTTAATTTTTCTATATAGACACTAAAGAAATTGAAACAAAAACAATCCCTGTACCAAAGTATAACTATCTATAATAAGTCAAATTTACAGATATTTATATATAAATAAAAAAAAAAGCAAGAAAAGCATAAAATTGCATGGATATTTTCATCTAGCATCAGCAGAAGTGAATGAGTCAGCAAAACCAGTAGGCTTCGCTGGAATACTTCCCTTACTATCTTCAAGACTAGTGTAACCCAATTCTTTCCCTTCCGCTTCCTTCCAAACCTTCAACATCTGCGAAAGCGGTTGACCGTAGTCAATGTCGCCCGACCCACCGTTGACTTCTTCGTCAACCGGTTGCCATTTCTCCACCAATGCCGACAGCACGTTCACTGCATGGCTCATGTCCGGCCGGTGGTTTGCTTCCCTGGCGGTGCAGTGTCCGGCCAGCTCCGCCACAATGTAGATGCTGTCGAAAATGTCTTGGGTGGCTTTGAGAGCAGGATCTATGGCGGCAAGAAGCTTTTCCTTGCTTGATTTGATTTGCCAGAACCATTCGACTAAGTACCGGTTCTCCTCTGGCCGGTTCTCGTCCAGAGCCATTAGTCCGGTTAGAAGTTCCATTAACACCACACCGTAACTGAACACGTCCACTTTCGTCGTGATTTTACCCATCACTGTAAATCAAAGCAGAAGCAGAAGATTATTAGGAAAAGCAACTTGCATTAATTTAAAAACTAGGAATGCTAAGACTAGTACTTTTGTTAAATTCTAATCAGCACTTAACCATAAAAAAAAATTGAATAATTCTATATTATTAGATGCAATCTAAAAACACAAAATCTGTTAGTTCTTAGACTTTTTCTTTAAAAACATCAATGTTTTTTGTTTTCTATTTTCATTATTTTTATTGTTTCTTTCAAAATCTAAAAAATAGAAAATAAACAGAAAATAAAAACGCAAATCAAATGGATAGTTGAATAAAAAAAAAAAGCATACCTGCGTACTCAGGGGCGAGGTATCCGAAGGTTCCGGCAAGCTTGGTAGCTACAGACTTGTTCCCATCGGGGGCAAGTTTGACAAGACCAAAATCAGAAACCTTTGCCCGAAAATCATGAGCAAGTAGAATGTTGGAAGACTTGAGATCACGATGGATGAAGGTATGGCGAGCAAAACCATGAAGGTACTCCATTCCTCTTGCAACATCAAGTGCTATCACAAGCCTCTGAGACCAACACAGAGGCTCCAATTTCAATCTCTCCCATTCAAATAGATGCTTGCTTAGAGCACCTAAAGGCATATACTCATAAACCAGTAGTTTTTCATTTCCTTCTATTGCGTGGCCTAGAAGCGACACCAAATGCCGGTGCCGCACCTTCGAAAGAACCCCTATTTCCGCCTGGAATTCGTCCACTCCCTTGCTCCTAATAGCTCCATTCTCCATTCTCTTCACTGCTATCTTCGTTCCATCTCCTAGCTCTCCCTTGTAAACGGTTCCAAACCCCCCTCGCCCTAGCTCATTTTCCGCTGCGAAATCCTTCGTCACCTCGCGTAGAACTTGTACTGATATGACAAGGTTTCGAGAATCACTCATATGAGTGTTTTCTGTTTCACCACTCAGGTTACTCACAGAACTTAACCTTGTCTTTGTTGACTTGGTATCCGCATCACAGCTTGAAACAGCAAATTTCAACATTGTTTCTGGGTTATATGTATCATGAGTGTGAGGATTAAGACTGCTAGGAGCCTTCTTCTTCTTCAAACAACATACAAATAGAGAAACAAGCAAAACAGCCACAAATGTAAAGATTCCAACACCAACAAGTAATACTACCAATTTTGATCTTTTCGAGCCATTTGATCTTTGAACCGGAGCAGGGGAAGGCGGCATATCCGAGGGTGTTGGTTTTGGTTTTGGTGGCAGAGAGAGCAGAGGCCGTGGTGATGCCGGATTCGGGGGTGAAGGTTGTGGACTACTAATAGGTGAGGGACTCTTTCCATGTTGATCAGCAAAAAGAGGGTTTCCATCAATAACAACCATCATACCATCATTGAACTTTGGCAATGGAGGCTCAAAATTGTTATAACTCAAATCCAACAAACTCAGTGATTTCAATTCAGTAAAATTACTAGGGACTTTGCCACTTATGTTATTTTGTGCAAGCATAATCTTAACAAGTGAATTCAACTTAGCAATTGAAGGACTCAATGTACCACTAAGATTTCTCCTAGGCAAATTGATAAGAGATACCTCAGAGTTCTGATTGCAGCTCAATCCAATCCAGTTCCCTCCACAAGGATCATTACCAGACCATTGAGAACTCAGAATTGAAGGGTAATTCAGATCATGGAGAAAATCAATGAGTGCATTAACTTGTGGTGCACATTGAATCCCAGGCTTACTCTGACAAAAGAAATTTGAACCATAAGATACTTGTGTAGCAGCCTTAAACTTTGGTATTGGCCCCATTAACATGTTATTGCTTAAATCAACTTGATCAAGGTCCATGTTTGCCATTGATTCCGGAATCAAGCCAGCAAGTTGGTTTCCATTGAGGTTGATCTCCTTCATGGAAGTTAAATTCCCAATGTTGTTTGGAATTTTTCCATTGAACTTGTTTCCATTAAGCCAAAGCTGTGTAAGAAAAGTCATTGAGGCAATAACATCAATAGAACCACTCATGCCACCACCTTCTTGATTGTTAAGCCACAAAACCTGAATTGAAGATTGGCCAAAACTGTTTGGGATTCCACCAGAGATTCTGTTGTATGAGAGCCTCAGATTCAAAAGCGAAGGCAATGTGCCTAGAAATTCAGGCAATGGTCCAACCAAATTACAGTGCACAAAAGAGAGATTGGTTAATTGCAATGATTCTTTCAAGTCCAAAGGAAAAGACCACCCTGTGGTTGCATTCAAAGAAGGATTCATTTCCAAAGACAGGATCCTTATGTTTGTGAGTCCTTTGAAGAAATCAAAAGGGATTGTGTCAAATTCATTGTAATCCAAGAAAGCATATTCCAATTTGGACAATCCATTGAAACTTGGTAAAACCCCACTGAGGTTGTTCCTTTGGAGACCCAAATTCTGGAGTTCTGTGAGCTGGTTCAAATTCTGAGGGAGTGAGCCTTTGAGACCAAGATTCTTTGACTGAATCTGTGTCACCCTGTCACCATTGCAATACACATAAGGCCATGGAGGATTGCCACATGGGTCACCTACTCCATTCTCTGGCCATTTGAGAAGCTCGGGATTTTGCAATCCTTTTCTGAAATCATTCAGAATTTTTAGATCATTTGGGTCTGTAGCACCGTAACACACTGTGATCATCATCACCATGCAGAAGAAGGAGAGAAAGTTGCAAGCTTTGATCCGATGAAGATGAACACCAACCATGGTTTTAGAGAGAAACGGTGATCAAAGTTTGACACTTTTTGAGTAAATTCAGAACCCCATGAATGAGAAAAGATCAAATTCTGACTTCTGTGACTGACATTGAGACCGAAACAAAAAAGGTTGAGAGAGAGAGAGAGAGAGAGAGAGAGAGAGAGAAGAGGTGAAGTAACAACAAAAACAAAGCAGTGTGTTTGAGTTTGTGTGTCTGTCTTGCATTTACCGAGAAATGTGCATAAAAAATGGGGAATTTTTATTATGAAAAATAAAAAAATGTTGAAGGCATAATGCAGAGAGGGAATTGAAGAGTCAATGGCTAAGAAAGAAATGCAATTTGCCGAGTTTTTTGCGTATTTGATAATTGATACATTACAGATATTTACATTTAATTACAATTTACCTGATATATGTGTATCTTTTATTCAATTTTATCTTGACAACTAATAAATTTCTTTAGACACCAAAAAAATTGTAGATTTTTCGTAAACAGTAAATATATGTAATAATAATCAACATGAAATTAATTAAGATAAATTTTTTAATTTTATAATTAATTATTTTTAGTTTAAATCTTAGAAATAAAACAAATTCTTTTAGTAAAAGCTAAATAAGAGAGATTAAAGTATGAGAAAAAACATGAAAAGCAAAAAAGACCAATAATTCCAAGTATTAAATTTTCTTTATTATATACTATTGTATTAATAGATACGTTCACTAAAATGTCTATTAATTTACTTTTTAATTTGTTGTGTATAAAGTTAATAAAAATAAAATTAGTTAAAATAACAAGTAATTTATAATTTAAGAGGTCTTGAGTTTAAATATTAAAAATAATTAAAAAAATATATTTTTTATAAATTATATAAATGAAAGATATTTTAGAAAAAAATTGGACATTAATTCTTGTTATATTTTCATTATGTATAGTATAGAGGTTAATTATTTTTAAACTATGATAGAAATAAAAAATGAGCGAGTTAATATATATATATATATATATATATATATATATATATATATATTAATTCATGTTATTTTATTAATACCACAAAAAATAAAAGAAAAAACGACAATAATAATGGTAATGAATTAATGATAGATGATAATAATGTAAAATTGAGAATAAGGAAGTGAAGAACGCGTAAAATGCTTCTTTCTTTGAGAGAGTCAATTTTCACATGATTGTCTCTCACTATCGATCACTGCTAGTCTGCTAATACTTAATAACTTTCTGCCTCTTTCATTTTCTCAGGGCCCATATAATTTATTTTTTATTTTTTATTTTTTATTATGTTGTAACACCAACATTTAGGTTCTATCTCCTAAGTTCAAACACCAAGTTTTGTTTGGTTGGATGAAAAATGCCAAAAATAGAAGATAGGGGAGGGAGGGGATGCAAGTGGAAACATAATGAAAATTATTAAATTATATCGTCTTTTATTGAAAATAAAAAAGACGTGGGATCCACCTTTATATATTATTTAGGCATATGCTCGTGTGCAGTTTTTTTTTTTTTTAAATTAAGAGTGAAATTTAAATACGTAATTTTTTTATGTGAATACGAAGAGGTTACGTAATTTGAAGTATAATTTGTTGGTATTTATAGAATTTTATTATTCATATTATAAATTATAATTATATTATATAATATATTTTATGTATAATAATATACCTTAATCTATATTGAGAAGAATACGTATATTCAATACAAATTCATTTCATATATGATCATTTGCCTTATATATTTGTATAAATTTGTAAAAAGAAAAAATATTAACATTATAAAAAAAAAAGAAAAATAATAATATCAGTCTTTTTTTCCTACTTTGAAAAAAAAAATATCAATGACACGTATTGGGCCAGATGATCACTGGAGTCTTCGGTTTTCCTTAATTGGAAAAGGAAAATAAATACTAGACACTAGATAATAATAATAATAATAATAATAATAATAATAATAATAATAATAATAATAATAATAATGAAAATTTCTGTCTGAGCTATGCTTTAAGCCAAGTCATTCTTAAACATTACGTGGGAGTGGCTATTGTGTGCCAATTGTAGTCTTTGATTAATGAAATTTTGTGTGCCAGCTGTACAAGAATTTCAATAAGGTTTTAAGACTATAACATTTTAAAATTTTGTGTTATTTATAATAAATAAAAATTTTAAATAAAATGATCAAATTGAAAACCTCTAAAACCATTAAAATATTAATTTTAAATAAAATGATAAATATTGGGAAGTAAATTCGAAAATTTTAGGAAACGGTAAAAGTGAAAAAGAAATATATTTTACCCCAAATATATTTATATTACCAATTAAAATAAATTTAAATTAATCATTTTTATTTATATATTTTACAGAAATTATCCTGTTAAATTCGAATTTGTATTGTGTTCACAATTTTCTAGCTTTCGATTTTGTAGATTTCAATAAAAAAAAATTACCTATATATAAAAAATCATCATTATTTATTGGGTAATTTACATAGCTAAAATAAATAGAGATAAATATTACACAAATATCTTAAACTAAAAAAATTACACGTCCTATTTTAAACAACTATATATAAAATTAAATTTAATTTATAAAAAATAAATATAAATCGAAATAATTACATTTGATTTATTAAGATAGAGAGCAAATCAAAGTAAACCATACTAAGAAGATTCGACTTAGTATGGTGCCAAAATACCGAAACAAATAGTTAGAAGTATTTTCTCCATGTAAAACAAATCAGGTAGTTTCTATTTATGTTTTCATGGGTTTGAAATGATAAATCATTTATTTGATTTACTTGAAGGGTACTAAAATTAGATTTTTCGACTGGAATAAATTTCGGCTGCGAACTAAGTTAACCGTAAGGGACATAAAGATTAAAGAGAGTTGAAGTCAGAAATAGACAATGTAAAAAAAATGATTTGAGCATTAAGATTTTGACTTGATTCTTAGATTAAAAATGAAGAATGTGGTGCGAATTTTGGAAACAAGTTGAAAAAAAATATGGGAGAAAAAAAAATAATTGCCAAAAATTTTATCTATAAATAAAAAAGTTGAAATTAACACAACTATGCATTTCCTTCAATATTCTATTAATTTAATTCCGTTTTCAAAATTTGATATCCTAACTCAATTTAATTCTTTGGTCATTATACTACAAATGACATGGCTAAGTAATTAACAGATCAACAAATGTAAATTATCACAAATGGATGAGAGTGTATATTCTTTAATCATCTCTTTTGAATTTAATATTCACTAAAAAATAAAAATAGAGCTTACTTATTTGAAAAAATTACTCACTTTGTGCCTTAAAATCAAATTGAGTTTTTACTAGTTAAAATTATAGTATAAAATTACGTTAAGAATTATTTCTAAGCTATATTTTTTCACATTAATTTTAAATAGAGGTACTTGCTGAAAATATCCACAACCAATACTATGGTATATATTTTTTGTCGATAACATTATCTTTATGTGAGAAACAAAAAAGATTTAAATCAGAATCTAAAGTTGTGAAAAAGAGTTTTAGAGAAATACGTTTTGCACATATATAAAATATAAGTTTTGTCGATAAACAGAAACAATATTACAGAAATGAAAATTAGAAAAATCATCTTATTGCAAGTAAAGTATTTTAAGCATTTTAAATATAACATATAAGATAATGAAGAGACTGAAAAGAATGTAAAAAAAAATCAATACAATTGGACTGATTAAAATGATAGAGTGTATCTGATCTTATATGCAATAAAAACTACTTTTAAAATTTAAAAAAAATTTTATCGTACTGCCATTAGACAAACAATGTTATATGAAATAGACTATTGGACGACATAAGATAAGCATGAACATAAATTACGGGTAGTAGAAATAAAAATACTCAGATGAATAAATAGTTACATATGAATAGACAAAATAAGAAACGAAGATATAAGAGGAAAAATTAAAAGCACGTTTATTGTAGAGAGATGATAGAATTTTGTCTTAAGTGGTTTAAACATGTGGGAAGAAGATCGACAGAATACTTGATTAAAGGTGGATAAAATAGAAGATAACCAGAAGATAAATAGTAGAAAAAAATTTTTTAAAAAAAATCATACATAAGATGGTCAAAGAAAATCTATATGTAAATATTTTTATTGTAGATATAATATATGATAGGACGCAATAATATCGTTTGACTCATATAATCGATTTCATCTAATGGAATAAAATTTTGTTATTGTTTGTAAAATTATTTTTAAACTAAATTGTTAATGTAATAATGCATGACATTTCTTATTTTCATTAAATTCGACGGTATATAAATTCATACATGCACGCCGTGCCATCCACCGTCACACATGAAATTAGGCTAATTTTTTTTATATTGTATAAATATATGTGTAATACATTGTTATGGGAAGATTAGGTGTTTTTTTTTTATATGGTGGTTTATTCAAATCGGACGGTCCGATTTGTTTAAAAAAAAAGTAAAGTACAAATCGGAGGGTCCGATTTGTTTGATAGAAAAAAAAATTACAAATCGCATGGTCCGTTTTGCATTTTTATTTTTTTTATTTTTTAAAATAGAAATCGGATGGTCCGATTTCAACATTAAAATTTTTTTTTATTTTCAAAAACACAAATCGGACCATCCGATTTGTGATTGTTGATTTAAAAAATGAAACAAATCGGAAGGTCCGATTTGTTCACACCACAACAATGAAAAATTCATCTCTTCTCCCATCATTGTGAGATACACTCACCTCTCTCCCACACAAAAAATAATAAGCGCATGAAATTAAAGTAATTTGGTAATGGAAGTTACCCATTTAATTGGTGAAAGAATTTTTTAATTTCCATTGGCAATATGTATTCTCAGCTCATGATGATGAATATAATATATTTTTAATATTTAATTATTTTTAGTAGACATTTATGTGCCTATAGGATATAGAATATAGGTCCGATACAGATCGATTCGAGATCTTCCTGATCGAGGAGAGGTACCAACTTTCATCAGTGTGAAAAAATCTAATTAATTAAGTGATAAGTGTGGTGTGTTATTTATTTAATGGCATAGATCATCATCATATGTTCATGCAAGAGTACTAATGCATAGCCTTGTTGCAATTTATTATTTAAAAGCTTGTTTTAATTTTAAATAAAATGTGAATGGTTCTGATCCTCCGAATATATTATATATAGATCAGCAATTGCTAGTAGAATATTTAACATGAGGCCTTGTATATTTACTAAGGCACAATATAATTATTCTTCATTGAAATTATTAAGAGCAATTATTTCAATTTCAATTTGAGTAAAGAATCAAAATTTCATTAATTTATTACTGTTTTTATTCTGATATATGAATAAATTGTTTAAATAAGGGAAACTCATTTCGCCCTTCTGATTTTGGGTCGAAATAAAAATCGTTCTTAACTCTTTTTTTATATATCAAAATTATTTTGATGTACGCTAGAAATTTCAATGACGAAATTGGACATTGCTATTATTATTATTATTATTATTATTATTATTATTATTTATTCATTTTTTAAAAGTTAAGGGCATTTGAAACCGAAAAGAATATCACTGCGGTTGTGGCAAAATTGCATGCATTGCTCCCTAAGAAGAAACAAGCTCCATGGCTCTCTTTTGTATTTATACTTTTTCTACTACATAACATGAAGATTCAAGTGAGTGACTATCACACGCGATGATTATGCTTGTCAATTGTCATTTCACATCAATTTGGTCAATAAAGACAATTCACTCGAATCATAACACCCACTTACTATACTCTATATTTTGTTTGGATGTAAAATGAAAAATATGAAAAAAAATGAAAAAAAAATAAAAAAAATTGATTTTTTTATATTATTTAAATAAAAAAATAAATAAATAAAAGTAGAAAAAAAAAATTTTAGACAAAAAAAAATTATAATCAAATAAAATTACATTAATATCTTTATTTATATTATATATAAATTATAATATACTAATGTATTTAAATAATTTTTTAATAAAAAAGTGTTCCTAATTATATTTTAAAATTTTAATATATTATTATTATAAATAATAATATTTTTTTAAATTTATTTTTTTATTAAATATTATAAATTTTGTTTTTAATTTTAACAATAGACATATTAGTAATTTCACTTTTATTTTAAAATTTTCAGCAATTTATTTCGCAAATTTGGAAAGAAAATTTGGATGTAGAGCCCACGTCATTATTTTTCCTTTCCATCTAGTTTCTATGCTGATCCAATCAAGAAAAAATTTTATTTTTCATCAATTTTTCTTTCTTATGTTTTCTTTCCTTCTAATTTCCATTGATCCAAATATAATGTATATGTTAGCATTTACCTCCGTTATTAATTTGTTAACTAATTACTTTGTCAGAATTACTAAACAACAGAAGTTATTCAACGTTTTCAGCTACCACTATGTGCGTCAGGTTTTGTGATACTTGTTTTAAATATCCGTGATATAAAGAATTCAAGTGTTATTTAAAAGATATTAGTTTAAGTTTATATTTTTAGAATGTTTTAATTTAATTTGATATATTTTGATTTTGTTTATTTAATTATTAGAATAGACCTTATGTTTGTGGGTTCATAATTTTCTATATTTTAACCTAATAAAAAATTATAAATACTTCATAAATTAAGGTAGTTATAATATAGAATAATTTAGAGGTTTAAAAACCTCTTTTTAGTTTCGTGATGAAACTATGGTATGGACAATTGAAGTTGAAAAGTTCTTCTCTTAGTTATATCGAAAAATTGGGTAGAAGATTGAGAAATTCTTTCGATTCAATTTTTAAACTACGGTGTTGACAAGTTAGATTGAGATTCATTTTTTTGTGTCAAGAAATTAGGTAGAAAGTAGAGTGATTCTCTTTGTACTCAAATTCAATCTGTCCTTTTTGTTTCTATTCAATTTCGATGTATCTTTTTTTATTCAATTTGAATCTTTATTTTTTTGTTTATCTTTTATTTTTTTATCATTTGGTATCAGAACTTAGATATTAGATTAATTCTTATTAATTTATATTTATTCTTCTTTTATCATAAAAAAAGAATCCAATGTCTATCGCATTTTTCTTTAAATTCTTGTGTTCTTATTTTTGTTTGTGTTTCATTATTATTTTGTCATTATTGTTGATTTTATTATTTAAAAAAATAAAAAAAGCATACCATGCAAAAAAAAAGAAAAGAAGAAAAAGAAAAATATACAAAAAGAAAAAAAAATCTTCCTTGTAGTTATTATCTTTTTCATATACTATTTTTTTTATCTACAAGATTCGAGGACAAATCTTTTTTGAAGAGGAGGAGAATGATTATGTTTCAAATATTTGTGATATGAAGAATTCAAGTGTTATTTAGAAGATATTAGTTTATATTTTAAAAATATTTTAATTTAATTTGATGTATTTTGATTTTGTTAATTTAATTACTAGATTGACCTTATATTTGTGGGCTCAAGATTTTTTATATTTTAATTTAATAAGAGGTTATAAATACCTCATAAATTAGGATAATTGTAGTATAGAATGATTTAAAGGTTTTGAAAATCTGTTTTGGTTTCGTAATGAAACCATGCTGTAGACAATTAAAATTAAGGAATCTCTCTTACTGAGAATTAAGTAAAAAATTAAAGAGTTTATTTGATTCAATTCTTAAATTATAGCGTTGACAAATTAAATTAAAAATTTTTTTTTTATTACATCAAGAAATTAAATAAAAAATAAAATAATTATTTTTTATTTAATTTTAACTTTTTTTTATTTCAATTACAATTTATCTTTTTTATTTGATTTTAATTTTTAGCTTGTTTATCCTTTTATTTCTTTATATTTTGCATACACGTTTTTGTCTTTCTCTAACTGTGTCACCGTTGTGTGTATCGTTTCATCTTTTTCCAATTTTAGTTCTATCAAAGTCTATGAAAGGTTTTATAAGAGAAAGAAAGAGGAGTGAAATCAAGTAAAGATGTGTTTGGACTTTGGAATTCTCAAAAATTGGAATTGATTTGATTTCTAAATTAAATATATGTTTGGAATAAATAAAAATTAAGAATTGATTTGATTTGTCAATATCATGGATTTACAATTAAGTTATGAAATGATTTGGTGTATTGTTCTTGTTTGCTTTTGTTTATGTGCTTCTTATCGCTCTTTCTAAGCGACGGTGAAGACGAATTGAACTTGTTTAAAATTCGAATTTCTAATACTTATTTAAATAGATTAATGAGATAAGTATTAGACCAACTCAAGTTAGATAAATTAAATCAATTCTAATTTTTATAAATTTCAAACACATTATATACATACGTATATATATATTTGCCATGAACTGTGCTTTTTTTTTTTTTAGTTTCTGTGTGGACTAAAAGGTACATGTTGGGCGTTATAAATTTATGAAAGTATAGGCTCTAGAGAGCCCAAAGGTAATGGACTAAAATCTTTCAATGGATTATTTTTTTATACTGAAATTGCGTGGAGGCCCATACGATGCATTGTTCAAAAATAATAATAACGTCAGGTCCAAAATAATAGTAATAATAATAAGGCGGCCAATGAAATCATCAAAAATGACTTTCGCTGAATCTCAAAGCTGCACCATTGGATATTATTTTGGAATTGAAAATTTTATGGACATGTGTCATTTATGATGGACAAGAAATTAAAGTTGGTGTAGCATAATTTTTCTATTTTGGTTCAATGTGTTAAATGAATCTAGTTAAATTGATATAAAAATAAATTGGTTTATAACAACAATTAAATTTAATTTTAATTATTTTTATTAATAATAAATCAGTTTATGACAACAATTAAATATTCTAAATATCATCTCAAGAACAAATTAAATTTTAGTTTTAGGTTTACAAATAATCATACATACATGAAGTGATATATTTCATATCAAAATTATTTTTTAAATTTTATCTTAATCATTAATTTACATAAAATGGTGCTCTAAATTTATTCTAAATCACTAATTTACACTTAATTAGAGATTTAACATTGAACTTGACATTAAATTATGTTCTATATTAAATCTCAACTTTTAATTAATAGTAATTTTTAGTGTAAGAACGAATTTCATATATAATAATATTTTAATTTTGATTGAAATCACTAATTCACACTTAATTAGAAGTGCAAAAGAGACCTTCATATGACTACATCAAATCATACTCTAAATTTGATATTAAAAACTAGTTAACACAATTTTTTGTTGTCATGATTATGAATTTCAAATTAAATTATGTTCAAATTTTTATATGACCATATCACTAATTATCATTTATTTATATATACAAACAAAATTTTCAAATTAAATCATACTCTAAATTTAAGTGAATTTAATAAAAATTTTAAATTTTTATTTTAATAAATAATTAACAAATTATTAAAAATTTAATTTTATAACTTTACCAAAAAAATTTAATTAAAAATTTTGACTTTACCAAATTTAATATTTATTAATTGTAACAATAATTAATAAATATTAAATAAAATAAATTTAAATTATTTTAACTATTTTTTTTTGTTTTTCAAACATTATTATTATAAAATAAAAGGTACATTATACAAATAATTACATAATGTATATACAAAAGCTATAATTTATTTTATTATAATTTATTTATATTTAGATATACTTACTTTTTAGTTTTTATTTTTATTATTGAAGGAAAAAAATTAAGTAAATTTATTAATTAAAATATTAACCAAAAAATATATTAGTATTTTTAAATTTGAATCATATAGTAATTTGGTTCAATACAATTTAATAAAACTGAATCAAATTAAAAAGCAAATCACGTGGGACACTTGTTTCAATCACAATAACGACTTGACTTTAGGAAAAGTCATTTTTAATTACTTCATTTAAGTGCGCGCCTAATAATAATTATAGTTTTAAGACTCTATGTCTTGGTCAATAATTATCAACTATTTACTATCCATGTATGATGTGTACGTTTTAATCTTCAAAAGACGATGAATAGGGAGTGGATTCTCCCTATTAAATATGGTCTCACTTATAAAATTAATGGTGAGAAATCACACTGCATTTTCTCAAATATTAAAAAAATTGGAGAGGATCTATTTTCCAATAAATACTAATGCGTTCTTAAAAAAAAAAATAAGTATAGTATTTTATAAAAACCTACTATTAAAGATAACAAATAATTAGTAAGTTCTGAACCTTTTTTTTAATAACTTTAACAAAAAATGGCTAATTTGATTAATATATTATTCTTTTAAATTTAAATTATTGATATAAATATAATAATTAAATTTTGTTTAATTAACAAGAAGTATAACACTACTTACATAGTTACATTAACCAATTAATCATCACATGTAATTAAGTGTGATTGAGTAACCATTACCCAAATGAATGGTGTCTCCGCATGAAGTGGTGTGGATGCTGAACAAAAAGCTACATGTGATTATTACTAGAATATTAATCTATTAATTTCTCTCAACATTTCCTCTATATGTTCTTAACTTCTTATATATGCCGAGTTCGAAAAGAATCATCTAATTCAACTTTCAAGGTGGCCACACATTCAGATTCGTAAATGAAAGGGATCCCCTACTTATTACAAGTTTAACTTATCAAAGTAATCACAAAGAATTTAGTATATATAAACCATAACAGTACATATTAAATTATTATTAGCAGAAATTTTAAAATTTAATTTTTATAATAAATTTTGTTAACATTATAAAAATCTATTTTACTAAAAAATATTAAAAATATATTATATTTTCAATATACTAGATAAATTAAAATATAAAAAAATATTATTATACTTTTAAAATATTTCGTATAAAATAAGATACTAAATTTCTTTAAGCAAACTTTTTAACTAATGTGTAAAGTAAATACTCAATTTGATCTTTATCTATTTTCATGAAGAATAAAATTATTTCTATCCAAAAAAAAAACACGTTAATCTTTAATTTTTTTATTTTAGGACAATACAATTTTTTTATTAAAAAATCTATTAAATAATAACCAAAATTAGTTTTATAGAAATTTTATTTATATTTTGTGGGATTTTAAATTCTTACAAACTATTTATAAATTTGTTTTTAAAATTTTTTTTACTAATGATAGTTATGTAGAGAAAAATCATTGATGAAAACGACGTCACAGGAAAAATAGTAATTATAATACGAATGTCTTTTAAAGAGAAAATAACATTGAATAAGAAATAAAAGAAGAGAATAATAATGTGATGATACTTATATCAGTGATGACGACGATAAAAGAAGATAAGGATGATAAAGTATGGTTACATAATAAAAATAATAGAACTAGAAGTGATAAAAATGAGGATAAAACAATCAAGTTGAGTTAATCTAGGGATTTGGATCCTCTAAAGTTTGAATTTTACTTTAGAGAGTAAAGTGTGATCTTTTACCTTTGAATAGTTTCTCTTTCATATTTATTTTTGGTCCCACCTATGAAATCAATGGTGAGAGAGCACACTTTACTCTCTAAAATAAAATTCAAACTTTAGAGGATCCAAATCTTTAATCTAATAGTTATAGCTCACTAGTCTGTTTAAACAAGTGTCGGGAGTCTGAATCCTGTACAGCATCCCATTATATTAATAATAGTCATAGTTAGTTATATTATAAAAAAATTGTGAAATTTAAACTCTTATAAAATATAAATAGAATTTTTACAAAATTAATTCTATTATTATTTAATAATTTTTTAATAAAAGATCATATTCTTCCAAAATAAAAAAATTAAAGACTAAAGTATTTGTCTTTTTATACAAAAATTATTTTATCTTTTATAAAAATTAACAAAAACTAAATTAGATCTTTACTCTTAATATGTATTGTAAAACACATACTAACTAAATTCAATTGAAAAAGTAAATAACTAGTTTTAATGCAAGTACCATAAAGAATTTCAATAGTATTCAAGTGGGCTTTTTCTCTACAGAGTTCGGGAGCCTTCTAACTCAACTATTGGTTTTCTTCTTTTTCCAAAAAAAAAAAAGCTTGAAGGTACGATGGGAAGCCTGGCCCATATTTGTTTAGACAGATCCTCTGCTCGAGGCATTGACACATGGCAATTTAATTGTATGTCTAAGTGAAAAATCACACTCGAATTTAAGATTTGACTGAAACCAAATAATGGATAAGAACTTCTTTATATTATTTAAGTAATTTTTTATTTATTCAAATAATTATGGATACGAAATTATATGATTTTGTGCATTTAATTAGTTGTGTTTTTGCAATAAAAAATAAAAATAAAATGGTGCATTTTCACACTTGATACCTATAAAAAAAAGCAAAATTTTTATTCATTTTATACCGAATAAATAGTTATTTTTTATTATAAAAAATTCGAATATTAATAAAACTGATAATAAAAAATTGAATAGATAAATTTTATTCTACAAAAATAATTAATTATTAAATTTTTATTAATAATTTCGTAAATATCCCTTTTGCTTTTCTTCGTTTCCTTTTACATTTATCATTTTCCAAATCCAAAATATCTTATCCCTTTCTTTCCACAAAATCTATCTTTTCTTTCTTTTCTTCTATAGATTTCATTAATTTTCTCTTTCTCAAACTTCTCCCTCTCTCCTTATATCCGACTCTCTTTCTTTTTCTCTTTCTTCGCTTCTTTTCTCTTTTTCCTCTTCCCTCAAAGTTCTCCTGTCGACCGCAAAACTCTAAAAACCTACTTTGAGCTCAAATTACAATGAAGGCTTTCTCAGCGATGACGCTAAGAACTTCGACATAGAACTCACCAGACCCATTCTTAGGCATGTTAACGGGTATCCACAGAGGCGGGACATGCCCCTGCTCTCGCCCTCCGCCTCCATATTTAGTTTCTGTTTCCGTAATGGAGATTTTGTATCCGCCGGAGGTCGGAGACTCCACAAATATTCGAAAATTTTTAAAAAATTTAAAAAATAAAAAAAACATATCAAACATCAAGTTCATAGTTTCCAAAAACATTAACAACATGTTCATAGTTTTTAACGACATTAACAACAGAAAATATAATAAAAAATCTGCTAGTGGCAATCACTTCTCTAATATGGTATATAATTATAAGCAATACATACAATGAAGATTCACTTGGGGCAGTGGCATATGTGGCTTTTATCTAGTCTATATGTGGAGAAATACATACAATGAAGATTCACTTGTCGCGCATGTCACTTTATGAAAGGGCTTCAAAAAGATGCTCCTATCACTACAAAAAAAATACCCATTCAACCACATTTTTTTTAGGCTACGTTTTTCTCCGTGTTTCTTTTTTGTAGGAGAATAGAAAACACATTCGTGGAATTACTTGAAAAGTGTTTTCTTAGATATTATAAATATCACTTATAAAGCGTAACCTTATCTTAAGAGCTATGGATTCACTTTTTACACCAAAAAGTGCGCTTTTGAAGGATAACCTATTTGTCAGGTTTCAGGTGCGCCTTAAAAGTGTTGCATAATGTATCTCGGGTCAAATGTCTAATACTTGCTAATTTTTTTTCACTTTATAGTAAATGATACAGCACAAACATAACACTCACCCTCTTGTTAGCTTTTCCCTTCTTCTTTGCGGCTCGCGCTACTCATATCCAAAACTAGAGAAAGGGTCCGCCATCACCATTCACCACTAACGGCGTCACCACTCACCTCCAAGAAGACTCTGCTGCACTCACTCATCCTCACCATTCACCACGCTGTCACTCATCTTTACCGTACCGTCGCTTCTCTTCACTGTGCGCTCACATCAGGAAGACGCTGTGCGCCTTTCTTCATTCGCTCACCATGGTCAAAAAGGTATGCATCCACCTTTGTTGGGTTTCTAAAATTTGAGAGGGTAGGGTTCCGATTTTAAGGTTTTCATTTGGGGTTATGACAATAATCTGTGAAATCATTCTTCTAAGTTCGTTCACCATAAGCCCTAGGTTTGTTCTTCTATTGTCTTAGCTTGCGATTTTTAGTATCAAGCAACAGAGGAGATAACTCAAATGAAAACTGACAACTTCAAACCTCGGCAATGACACTCTTGGTATGCCTCTTCCCCCACTCTTCATTTGTAACTGATTCATCTCTACTCACCGCGATGGAGAACTGAGATGATAGTGACGATGAACCGAGACAATGGTGTGTATGAATTTTTTGGTTTTGCAATTTTTTTGGGGATTTGTTGTTCTGATTTTTGGACTTCTACAATCTTTTGTAATTTTTGTTTCTTACTATATTAGAGTTTTCTTTTTTATTTTACATTTTGCTTTATGATTTTGCATCTTGCTTTGTTAGGATTTGTTAATTTTGCATTTTGTTTTTGAATTTTGGGTATAAAACAAATGAAATCATCATGTTTTGTCTTGTTTTCTTGAAAAGTTGGGTAGGAGATGTGAGATAGTGCTGCGGTTGGGCTTGGTTAAAATTATATGTTGTATATTTGAACTAAAAAGTTAATGTATTTTGTTGAGGTTAATACTTCCATTCCTTACTAGTACTTTAGCTGGAATTAGAGATAGTACTTTAGTTCCTTTTGAGGATAATTTTTGCAAAACTTTAACATGGAATTGAAACATAATTTTGGATTTATTTAACACACAAGATGGGTAAAACTTTGTCTTAGCTTAGCTGTTTCAGCAACAAATTTCTGTAGTCTTGGCTAAAAAATTTTTAATTGATGATTACTATGCATGCTACTTTTATTGTTTCAAATCTAAATTCTAATATAGAGTGAAATAGAGTTTTTTGAAAAATTTAATCATGCGAATTTTGTAGGGGGATCTTTGGCAAACTTCAATTTATTTGGCTCGTAGATTACATAATTGAATTCTGAATCTAATTTGCATCCATATCTACAATTACTATTTCCTGAACAATTTGGTGGATTGAGTTTAGAATTTTTTAATATGCGTTGTTGCCTTCTAAGAAAGTGATTAGATGCATCCAAGTTGGTTTTAAAATTTGTTGGTTTTTTCTGCTTTGAATTCTTCTGCTTTTTTCCTTGCGAGATTCATGCTTTGCATTTAAATTTTGGGCTGTTATCAGATTTAATTCGTATAGATACATAAACACGATACATTCTTTGTTTCTGAATTGTAACTTCAACTCTTTAGAATATTTTATCACTTGAGAAATTATACTATGTTATAATAGGTGTTCTGAAGAAAAAATCAGAATATGGACTTTATTTGGTTTGTGCACATTGCTTCAAAACTTGTTGATTTTTTCTGCTTTGGATTCTTCTTTTTTTTTTTCATGAGATTCATGCTTTAAATTTGAATTTTGGGTTGTTATCAGATTGCTTGAGAAATAGATACTATACAAATTAAAATTTTTTTATTCTAACTATTTGATCATTTGCTTGTTCCTGATTTGAGCTACAATAATCAATAGCTTAATGAATTTGATCATTTGAATTTTAATATGTTAATTATACTTTTTTTGTTGTACTTTTTCAAATTATAATTATTATTTTATATAATTATGCAGGATAATTCTAAAGATGTGAATGAATATTGAGATGTTTATCATGATGGTTTATTGATAAAAATGAAAATTGAAAGATGTATGGTTGATGATGATATCTTTTATTAGAAGATACATTTGTATGGTATAATATTTTGGTTTTTTCTAGTTTATTAGTAGTAAACTCTAAGTGGTCTCATGTATATTTTGATAGTATGTTTATTCCAGTTTGAGATGTATGAATACTCAAAATTATGATCATCATCTCAATATTTTTGGTTCATTATTATATAATTATATTTTGTTTCAGGATAATTTTTATTATCTAAAGATTATTGTATGGTATTATTATATATGTATTTATTTAATTTTTATTTTATAATAATTAACTAATTTAAATAAAAAAATAGGATTATATATATAATTATATTATCAAATAATAGAATTTAGATAAAAGGATTATTAGAAATTTCTGTTTATATATAAATAGAAATTAAAAAAAAAAGATAAAAGGCTACACTTATATAGAGCAATTATAGGTATATTATCTGTTACATTTATAAAATAATGCAGTAGCCCTGAAAAGTGTAGCCTATTCTTTTGAATTCTGGTAACCATTAATGCTGAAAAGCGTAGCCTTTGGTCCTGAACAGCATCACTCAGAAAGCGCACCCTATTCTCAAAGGCTAGAAGCGTGGTCGTTATAAAGAAAAGCGTAGCCTTTGAGAATAGGCAACACTTGTATAGACATCACCCACAAAAGCATCTTCATAGCTCGAAAAGCGTAGCCTTAGCTTAAGACATCATTTTTTTTACTTTTGGCTACACTTTTCAGTTTTCAAGTGTACCTGAATGGGTGTTTTTCTTGTAGTGTACAGTGATCCACACACTGCTGGTCTACGTGTGGAGCGCCCTAGACTGCATTTGATTTGCGATAAAATCGTCCAATTTTTTAACCACTGTTGACTGGGTTAATTATAAGTCCGATCTTAATAGTGAACCAAACCTGATAGAATACCAATTTATCAATTTTTTAGTCGAATCGACCGCAGTCTAATCCAATTCTAATAAATCTATAGCTAATCTATCACATTTTGTAGTAAATCTATAGCTAAGCTTTGAAAATTCTTAATCACATTTGTAGGAATTTTGTCGCTAAACCAAAGCTATTCTAAATGAAAAAGTAAAGTTAGGAAGTAGTCCCTAATTTGCTAAGAAATAATATGTAGTCAATTAATTGCAATACTATCGCCACTACAAGAAAATCAGCTTTTTGTCACGCTATAAAAGTGTACCGAAAAGGAAAAAAAAGCATGGCAATAGTTTTTCGTTATGCTTTTTGAGCTATCAGCACACTTTTAAAAGTATCACATCCGCAAGCGTGTCAGTTATTCTATCGTTATGTTTTTGTTAATCTATTGACATGCTTTATTTTTTGCCATGCTTTTATTTATTGTCACGCTTTTAAAGCGTACTATATCCTTATCAAATTAAAAAAATATGCTATGTGCTTTTATATGTCGTCTAATGTGCTCCAAAAACAATAAAAAATATTAACAAAATATGTGAATATCATTTAAAAAATAATCAATAAAAATTAGTATTACATTAAACCAAATTAGCTATATCAATCTCGTATAGCCAAGATAGTTATAAAATGTATCAAGATAAAAAAATGAATTAAGATAATTAAGTACAGTTGATAACCAATAATATCACGTACGATTCATAACAATTACGGGTCTTTAATAAAAATTATGTTTTTTTATTGTTCGTTTCAAAAACTTACTTCTTAATGTCTTGGTAGTGTAACCTCATTCTCTTCTACAATGTTTACAATAAGAAGTATGATTTGTAAACATAATAAAAAAATAAAAAAATGATATTGAATTATTGATTAAATTAGTACAATATAATTCAGCTTATATTTTGTTTGTAGGCGAAGACCTACCTGCTTTATAAGAAATTACATTTGAGTAAAAACAGTATATTTTTATTTTTATATTTATTTAGGTAAATAATTAAGATATTTTTATTTAAATAAAAATCTTAAAAAGTGTTGTGTGTGTTAGTGAAAGACAATGAAAAACCTTTTACAACTTTCTCTCTACACTCAGTTTTCACAGCTGAGTCAGTTATGACAGCTCAGCACTAATCAGTTAGATTTCAGCTCAACACCTAACCAACTTGTAAGAGCAACTTCAATGGGCATAGTTTTGAGGCCCTGTTACTGACAAAAGCAAGTAGGAACCGTTGGAGGGAGAGAAAAACTGAGTTCCTTCACGGGATTCAATGTGAAGGGTCCCTCTGAACAGGGACTCAACTAAACCAATAATAACTTGCCACTTGGCAAGTTATTATAAAAATAAATAATTATATAAAATTTAAAATAATTAAATAATTATATTAAATAATTAAATAATAATTAAATTATTAATAATTATAATAAATAATTATATTAAATAATTAAATTATAATTAATTTATTAATAATTTTAATAATTAATTAGATTAAATAATTAAATTTTTATTTAATTAATAATTTATATTAATTATTTATATTATAATTAATATTAAATATTATTTATATTATTATATTAAATTATAATTAATTAAATTTACTTACATTAAAAAATAAATTTAATTTTTACATCTTACAAAATAATTTTTGGTTGGGTTGGTTATTTTTATTTTTTAAATTTAAAATACTAACGACATTATTAAAATTAGTAGTTGTAAAACTAGCCGTTGCAAAATTAGTAGTTGAAAACTAACCATTATTATGTTACCGTTATTATTAATAAATTAATATTTTAATACTTTATATATATCATTTACATACACTTCTATTCTCACACTTTCCTCTACTTTTCTTCATCTTCTTCCAAGTTTACTTCTATCCCAAATTTTATATTGTGTATTGTTGTTATATATGAATTTATTTAATATTAATATTTTTTAATAGTGAATTATTTTTAAAATTTAAATATTTAAATTACATTATTTAAAAAAATTATTATATTAATTATAAGTATTTTAATTAATTAATTAAGTGGGACCACAATAGGGACTAAAGTTAGTTCCTCCTAATGGAGAAGAGATAAATGCTTTGAGTTCCTATTTACTGTTTATGACGCAAAAGCTGATGTGGAGTAATTTTTTATGACAGGTAGGCTATAAACAGGAACTGGAACGAGTTCCCTATTGGAGATGGTCTAAACACTCATTTCACTCCTTATTAACCATGTATAAAACTCACTGTAACAAACAGATAACTTCACTTTTCTTTTCACTTCTTCAATGAATTTCCAATTTCATTTTTCTCTGCTCTAATTTCTCTTCTTTCTCATCAAATCAACTTTGAGACTTCTGTACCTTTCAGCCTGTGATTGTATAATATGAATAAATGTGTGATGATGTAATAACTAAGATTAAAGCAACTCACTGACAAAAAAAATATTGATATACAGTAAAATCCTTTTTGTACGAAAAAAAACTTAAAAATAACAAAACTGTTTATATATATATATATATATATATATGTTATTTTATAAAAATAAACTTGTTCATCAATTGTTTTTCATTTTTATTATTATGTAGTGTTATTATTATTGTTATTTAGTAAGAGAAATGAGATGTCAATGCAAACTTTGATATCACATCATCATTATATACCCACTTTTTTTTAACTCTAATAGTGGTTTCAGCTTTTCATCCTTTCTTTAAGAAAAATATTATTATTAATATTATATTCCACGACGTGGTAAACCATTTTCTCCTGGAAAAGGGTTTTAGTTCATTTTGTACTTCCCTTCGAAAGCGATATACGGCGCCTAGTTGCTCCTTAGGCATGTGCTCAACAATGAGTAGACTTATTTTTTTAAAGTCACAACAGAATTCAATGTTTTTATGTTTACCTATAACCTTAATACAATTACTATCATTTTTCTAATTGCAAACGGAAGCATAGTATTTATATATTTTTTCAAATACTTTTGAAGAAAAGGTCTAGGTTGGGATTGGAGTTAAGGCCTCATGATCGATCATGAAAGTATTTTGTTTGATTCTTCTGTTTCATTAATTTGTAAGAATTTAATTAATTGTCCGTCAATCCACAGTAGTTATCCAATAATAATAATAATAATAATATATTCTTCTCTCTGTCCACTTGGGCTAATTAATTTGGTGCTTTAGACTATTTATCAAATGAATGACTTATAAAAGATATGTTGGTTATGGCACTATGTTGCATGTAAGTAAGTCAAAGTGATTATATAGTATTATATGTGATAAGTGTGGTTGATTATTTGTGAACAAAGTGATATATGCTATAACAAATCAAAGAAGCTCATCATTTCCTATGCTTCTTTGTTGCAACTAAAGTGGTTCATTTTTTTTCCTCCATTTTTCTAAAGAAAGTATAAGCCCTAGTGGACTCCAACTCAAAATCCCATTTATTATCTTACACTTCTTCTATGCTTTTCTCCCACTTATAATAATTATTATTATAATGCATATGATCAAATCCGTGGCTGTTGCTGTAAATTCTGAACCCCCCACTTTGGGTTAAAAAATTAATAATTTGTAAATTAAATTATTAATCAAAACATAATGTAATGCTGTCTAATGTTTATTATAAAGTAACTACTGCCCCTATTAATTGACTAGCTTTTTTTTTTCTTTTATTCCAAAAAGCTATGATGAGATTATTTAAATAAAAAAAATCATAGTGATGAATTTCATTTTTAGGGGAGCCATACTAATGTCACATTCTGTGATGATAGTGAAAGGAAAATGTACGGAGAAGGTGTGGCTATATAACATAAGAGCATATTCGATAGGAACCCAGACGATTTAATTTCTCAAAATGCCCACGATTAATTCTGTAAAAATATTCTATAAAAAATTAATTTTAATTACTTTCTTAAATAAAGTACAACTTTTTATATTTAATTAAACTTAAAAAGTATATATAAAAAAAGTGCAAGAGAAGAGAAGAGAGGATTTGGTGACAGCACCGTGTAGTAGTAATAGTAGTGTATAATGCTTATGACTATAGAGTGGCTAGTAAAGGCAGAAAAGCAAATCGCATTTTTATTTCATTAATGGGTTAGTAGTTATGCATTAATCCACTTTGATTTCATTCTTTAATCACTAAAAAATGTTAGAACATGTGCCATACTCATTGAAATGCGAGATGTGTCCTATATGCAGAATTAAATAATCAATCTTACAAAAGGGTATGTAATTCGATATGCATAAGCATTTTCTGTTAATATTAAGAAACACATGCTTTTAAATAAATATACCGTAGATAATCTGTAATTTTTGACAAATACATAAGATGATTTTCATAACTTGAATCTGTAATCTTGAAGGAAAAAAAAAAACGAGAAATTTATTGAGCGATGATGATAAGTAATTTATTGAAATATAAACAAGTGGCTAATTGTGATAACTTGACAAAAATGTGTATCTACTTTTTTTAATATTTATTAGAGATATAATTATTTATATATTTTTTATTTATTTAAATTTTTGGTAGAAATGATATTATAACATAGTGTTAGAGTCTCTAGTCACCGAAAAGAATAGTGTTAGAGTCTCTATGATTTAAAAGTATAAAATTTGATCTTTGTTATTTAAAAAAAAAATTCAGTATAAAATAAATAAAAAAACCTAACTTTATGCAAATTTTATATAAAAAATATTATAAATTAATTAACAATAAGAATGTGATATTATTCAATTAACAATGTGATATAGATTAGTGACACAAGATCAGAATTTCATAAGAAGAAGGATTTGACTTTGAATAAATCCTTGATCTTGCTATTAGGCTTACAAAAATTAGATTAATTTTGAGTTTTTGGTTCTCTCAAGAAATTGAGTGATAAAGTAATTTTATTTTACAACGCTTTCTTGAATGAAAATTTGTATCAAGTGACTTATATGTCTCAATCTATTAAATTTAAAGGTAGAACTAAAATACATGTGAGCAAGCTTAATAAATCTTTTTATGACTTAGAAACAAGTCCCATGAAAATGGTTTTTGAAGCTGAGTGCAATTCTACATTTTTTTGGTTTTCAAAATGCACAATCTGGTAATACTTCTCTATTTATCAAGAAACAACCAGGTTCTATAATTTACCTATTATGCTGTGTAAATGATATGATTAAGAAATTGATGGATATTATTTTCTCTCTTAAAAGACTTGGGAGAATTATATTTCGCAAACCAAATATATATCAGATTTGCTTTTAAAATTGACCACGGCTAGCTAATGCTAGCTCAATGCCTACACCTATGGTTTTTTTTCTCCAATGTTATCTATAGGGTTTGAACAATTTGATGATCCCAAATTATATAGGACAATAGTTGGATCTCTTTAATAAGTGTGCATTACAAGGCTTGATCTTGTTTTTGCAGTGGCAAAAGTAATCCAATTTATGTAATGCCCTCTTTTATTATTACATTAGTAAGTTGCTAAAAGAGTCTTAAGATACTTTAAGGTAACGTTTGAAAGAGAGATTGAGAGACTAAGATTGAGAGATAGAAATCGAAATAAGTCTCAGTATTGTATTTAGTATAAAGTGGGAGACAGAGATTGAAATAAAAATAAAGGTCTAATTTAATTTGTACAAAGAGTAAAATTAGAATTAATTAATTGAAAGAGGGTATTTTAGGTATAAAATGTTATTAAAGTTTCAGTTTCTATCTCCAAAAATTTTTGTTCTCTGTGTTCCTATCTTTTTAAAAGTATTGAAATATTGAAATTTTAAAAATAGAGACTGAAATTTTAGTATTAATCTTTGAACTAACAAACATTATATTGAGTCTTAGTCTCCATCTTAATACCTCAAAACAAACGCTACCTAAAGGCATGAAACATCGTAATTTGATTTGCACAAAAGCATTGTGCGATAATCTTAATATAGTCTTGCTCATGGCAAATTCTATCTTATACATTTTCAACCTGAAGTGTAGCTGATTAAAGACAAGATCAACAAGTATTAGTTCCATGCAGTTTATATTCTAGAAACAAATCAGGTTGCTAATCTTCTAATTAAACAAACCCTTGACAACCTCAACTTTTGAAAAATTTAAAGACAAACTTGGAGTTTGAGGGAGGGGATATAGAAGAAAATAATTCTTTACATGAAGATAATATCTTGGAAAATCAAGATTAGCATAATTTCTGTTATAGCAATTATATTCTGTCCATTGACTCAATCTTTGTGATAGGCAGAGTATGCTTAACAGAGGTGTAACACCTTATTTTGTTCATTTTACTTGATTTCTTTTAATGCAAGTTATTACTTTGCATGATCTCTTCTTTCTTTCTAGTTTCTTGCTTGCTAAATCATAGTTACAAATCTTAAATGGTCCTTGAAAATTTCAGCCTGTACATTAAATTTTCTTAAGTGCCAAATGTGTATTAACTAATATAACTTATTTTTGTTATGATGCTAAGTGATTAGTGCTTATAGTTGATCTTGGTTAGTGGTGAGAAAAACTAATTAGTCATCATTTATATTCATCTCAAATTTCAAAATACAAAAATAACAAAATTGAAGTGAAGACCACATGTGGTCCAATGAATACCTAATTTAACGCGGGAATATATACATAAACACATTGAAAATATTATTAATTTTTGTTTATTAGTAATTATCAAAGTTACGACTTCTAGTCCGCACTTTCCGTTTCTCTTCATCTGTCAAGAAGAGAGCAAAGAGCATCATCGAAGTCATGTTTATATTATACGAATATAAATAAAGCAATTCATTCAAACTATGCTATCAATCTTTGGAACTGGTTCAGCACATTCACAATGTAGGGCCTGTGATTGCGAAGATGGTGGTTTAGGAGATTTATCACCGTCTTCAAAATCGGCGAGCGCGGCCAGATTGTTAACAGAATCGGCTATTTCCTGGATGCAATCGACGATGTCAATTAGCAATGAAGCTGCAGTGCCAGCCGGTATGAGTGATAAAAGATCTGTGTCTTGTTCCTTTAAACTTGATTGGAGCAATGCCTTCAGCCTCTTGCTTGCAGCTTTTGATTCAGAAATGTGGTTATTAGATGATGGAAGCCTCATCATGTTCTTTATGGATAATCCAAGTTCCTTCAAGGCTTTGCTAGATTCCACACTCATTTCTATGCATGCTTCTTCAATCGTACCAACAATTTCGGATGATCCCTGCAAATTGTGAAATATTATAACTATATATATTAGCTGAAAAATATCAAAACTTATTATTTTTTATTTTATTTAATGCACTCTCTAATAAATAAATATTAAATAAAATAAATTTGAGCCGTTATTATTTCTTTTATTTTTCATGAATATTATAATGGGTTAAATAAATATATTAATGAATAGTAGTGTATGCATTAAGTATTAATTTGTTTCTTAAAAATACCGATTAAAGTTATAAAAAATACTATTTATGTTAAAAAAAATTAAAATTAAAAGTTCAAGCTTTTAAGTTAATTCAGCTATATTGTACTTTATTTGTCAATATATCTCGTGAATTATATATTTTTAAGGGTAATAGTCGAGTTAAAACAGATTTAGTTATATTTTATCCTATTAATTAACAGAATCTATTTTGACTTGACTAACTATCCTTAAATATATATGTGTAAGTTCTATTATTTTCAATAGTACCAACCACTTTAAATATGTCCAAGATTATATTAATTATTTATAATTACTTGGCACCCAAGAGAAGTTCTCTAAAAAACGTTGTATAGGAGAAAAGCCGATGAAAAGCGCGGAATTTCTAACTATATATTTGAGTTAATAAATAAATATTGGTGTAGTGACGAATAACAAAAAGAATTATTGGCCCTAGTAAATGAAAATGTTTTATGGATAGGGAGAGTAAATTATGTATGATGTATATATACTTGGATATGTGGAGAATTGAGGTGTCCATTTATGAGAGCTTCAATTCGATAAGCACATTGACGAGAAAGAGCCCCAATCTTAAGATATTGGTCCCACGGGTGACGAAATTTGAACTTCCCATGACCTGGTTCCCATCTTGCAAAATTCGCCTACAACCATTATAATTTCCAAAATATTAGAAGATTTATTCATTTGATGACTAAACTTCATTTGATGGTATAATATTATTTGATTATATGTATTATTAGTAAGTGTCAACTATCAAGTTTTACTCACCAGAGAATCTTCGCTACTTTTGGAATTGAGAACGCTTTTGTAACCTTCCATAAAAGACTTGTTATCTTTATTAGAATCTCCTTCCTCTGATGCCTTCAAATGCTTATTTATAAATTCTATAAAAAAAAAATAACAAAATTAATTTTGTGATGTCCTAAGCCATAACAAAAAGAGAGATAATTATTTTTTTCTGAAATAAAAAACTTATCTCTTAATAACTAATAATAGAAGGACATTTTTTATACTATTATTTTACTAGACAATTTTTTTTCTTTTATATTTGAAAAACTTTATATAGTAATTCTCTTGTGTGCACAAATATTTCATAAAAAAAATTAATTAATACTTTTGTTAATATCTGAAAACAAATTTATCATTTTTAATATTAAAAAATAGGTCTAATTAACAAAACTGCTGCTAAATACTCTCAAAACCGTCGCTAAATAGTCAGAATTTGCTCAAATAAAAAAAAATATATTACTTCATTCCCTTTTTTTTTCATTAATTTAAGAATTTATTTATATATAAAACAAGTAACTGATATAAGTGCATGAATTATTGATAAAATAGATTGAATGAAACCTTGTAAGGAATGAGCAAGGTTGTCCAAGTTGAGAGCAATGGAATAATGGAGTTCTTCACCAGCCCAAACAGGACACACAAAAATGGAGATCATGACACAAGCTGTGCCTCCAATGACAATGGTTGAAAGCCTCTTATGTGCCATTTCCAATACTTCATCGTCACGGAACCCGGATACAGATATCAATGAGAATGTCAAAATAAATATCAGCAATCCATAATCATATCTTGCCTTCATTTTTGGGAAGAACCTTATGAATGATACTATTGCAGCTGCACTCCCCAAAAGAAATTTAATTAGATTCATGTTATATAATATGATGTATGTTAGTTTACATTTTTTTTATTATTTTCTTTGTTTAGGCTAAATTGTTAATATAACAAGTTTTATCACGTTATGATTGTATGCTTGGATATGCTCTAATATATATTCGAATAGGTGAAAACTCAGGTGAAGCATGAAGTTGATATCTTAGAGTTGTTAAATGAAAATTTAATTAAATCAGTCAAATCATCATCTAACAGTTCTCAGATATCAACTTGACGTGAAGTCGATGACACCTGAGTTTCCACCATTTGAATAACTCATTATGTGAAGAATGTTTCACGCTTATAAATTATCTAAAAACTTTATTTTTTAGAAATGTAAAATTTGTAAAAAAAAAAATAAATTAATAATGACTATTAAAATAGATTTCTTTTAGATTTTACTAAATAAAAGTTTTTTTATTAGATAGACGATAATAATAACAAGAATAAAAAAAGTTTTATTCTACTGGATAGAGTTGATTATATAAATCATACTCAGCAAAATATAGAAACACAAAAACTTTTTTTATTTGGTAATTTGAATTATAATTAGTTGGAAATTATTACCTTGAAGGAAGACAAAGAAACCAATCAAAATGGGTTCTGCAGTCTCTCCGGCAAGGCTAGCCAAGTAATGAGCACCAACACCAAGAGCACCAGCTGTCAAAGTGGCTAGTGTCCTATTCAAACCTTTTCCAAGAGTAGCTCCTATAATTAAAAAAATAAAAATACTTATATAAAGTTACTATATTATTAGGATTTCATGAAAAAAAAGTATTTGATTACACAATAAAGAAGTATGATGGATTAATTAAAAGTTAAAAGATGAATTATATAAACTTACCAACAGTGAACTCAAAAACCACAACAACAGTCATAACAGCCCACATTGCAGAGAGTCCAAAATTCTCATAGAGAGGCTGATAGAAATAGAAAAGAGAGACGAGAGATATTGAAAGACCAACTTTGAGTGAATGAATCACTTTTCTAGGATCATCTTGTGCTATTTCCTTTGTCATCACACAAATGTTCATCACCTTCTCCATCATTGCTTTTGGCATCCCCTTCACCTTTTCCCATGCTTCAGCTTTTTCATGCCTGCTTGTGTTTGCATTTCCTGCCATATTCACTAATTAAGGATCAAAGATATATGATGTGATATGATATGCTATATGCTATATGCTACTCAAATGTGTGACTTAGCCTTAGAGCCCCCTTCAATCTCTATATATAGAGAAAATGGGAGCATGAGACACCACCTGCCCCAAGATTTTGAGAATAATATTTTAACGAAATCACCATTATACCCTTATAAAATCTTGGCTGCTTTTGGAATGAAAAATAAAGACGCATAACCCATCGAGTTATAACTCCAATAATAATATAGTTTCTCCATATTTATCTAGAAGTCAAAAATTTTAGTCTCACTCATAATTTTAGAAAAAAAAATAAAGACGCATAAAAAACTTTTGAGTTTGTGTAAATTTTTTACATATATACTAAATTTTATTTATTTATTTTATATTAATTGTTTTTTTTGGTTGAAAAGTTAATAAAAATCAAATTTAAAAATTTTAAGTCATATAAATTCTGGTATCATATTATTATGAATATTTATTCAAAATTTTAAATAAAAAATATATAAATAATTATATCTTTAATTTCTATAATTTATAAATCTTTTGACCTAATTGTGATTTCTTTTAATATAAGGGTAACCAATACCCTAATGTGAACGAGGATAAATAGCAAATCCATATTTTAGTGTTAAAATAAACATGTGTGTTAGTGCTTAATTTTGTACGGTGAGAGTACAAAGAAATTTCTGATTACGAAAGTGGTTTGGAACTTTTATAATAAGGCGACAAAGTTAAAGCTAGGAATATTGACATCGATCCTTAATTAATTACTTTAATAATAAAAATAATATAATAATATAGCATGGTGCTATGCGACAAAAAGATGAAAATAATGGTGGAGTTTAGACGTGTGTGGATGTTGTTACACATTGCAAGTAGCCCACAAATTTTGTGAGTGCAAAAAATTGAAGGTTGGGGAAACATTACAAAAGGAATAATTATTTAAATGTATCTAGTTAAATTTGATCATTCATATCTTATTACAATAATTTAATTTATTATTGTAGATTTTATGATAATTAAATTTTATATTAATTATTTTCAATAGACTAGAATTATTATATTATTTAGAATATATTAATTAACACGTTAATTAAATTTAATTTAATTTAATACATGCATAATATAGCATTATCCATACATCAAAATATGAAGTAAAAAAAAAAGTTAGATACTGCTGCCACTTGAGTATATATCCAAGTGGTTAAAAAAGGTGAAAATGTCAATGGAGTACAGCTTCATTTTCTTTACTAGTGGTATAATATAAAGATGAAGTAAAGTTTATAAGATAATTTCTAGCTACAACTATAGCTATAAGCTTCTTTTACTATAAAAAGGTATAAGAGAAAAGGTGGTGAAGGAAATAAACTAGTTTAATTTCATCATATAAATATAAATGTATCGAAGTGAAACTCAATTCCAATACATTGTCTTCTTCAATCTTTAAGAAGAAATCAAACCACACACACGCATAAAAAAGGCAGGTCACAATTTAATAATAGAAAGACGAAGAGGTTAACATCTTGTAATTAAACACTAGGCCAACTATATACCAATAATTAACCATCATTTTCAATTATTCAGCTTCATATTTGAAAACATAGTGGTAAGTGAAGTTTTTTTCACGAAAGGGACTAGTCATATATGTATATACTTCATTTCAAATCAAATTTATGACTCAAATTAAAGAGTTCCAACTTATCTGTATGTTCATCATGTATATATATGCAATTGTTAGGTGTATATATGTGTAGGTCCATTATATATAGTTTAAACCCTAAATAATGAAATAAATGTGAACAAACTATGCTCCATATGGACTTGTATACATATATAAATTAATTTTTCATGCACTATCGATGACTCGATGTGTAAGAATTTTATACAAATAATTAATCGTGTGTTGATGTATTCATAAAATAAACTAATTTTTAAACTTATTAAACATATAAATCCAATTAGATGGTGGTATAAAACTCTTTACATTATTGTTACATCAACCTATATATATATATATATATATATATATATATATATATATATAAAGAAATATCATAGTTAACTTGCCATGAAAACTTTCCCTATATACGCGCGTTCTAATAATAGATTCGTTAATCCAAAAATGAAGTCCCATCCTTCATCAATGCAATATTATTAATTATTGGTTAAATTAATTAAGGAAATAGGAGGCATACAAAACGAACTAATTAGACACTATATCAATAGGAAAAATAAACCTTCTGAAAGCAACTAAAGCTATATATAATGTATAATTCAAATAATTCAAGAATGACGACTCAACATTTAAACGAATAGAACATATACTTATTACAGTATATATGCAAAAAAAAAAAAAAATCTCAACACTAGTATTAATAGAAATATAATTATTTATGTGCATTCTTTTATCCGCTTATATATATTTTTAGAATACGTGGTTTCGTAACAGAAAATTAGAGTTTTTATTGAAGGTGTGAATTGTTGGGAAGAAAAGAGAGAAAGAAATATGAAGAGTGCTTAGTCTATTAGAAAAGTTGGAGTGAGGAATCACACCTATATATATACATAGTTCTATTTATATAAAGAGGTAGCTGAGCTAAACTAACTCTAAGCTAATTACTTCAATTCCCATAATTAGTAAGCTAACATAATTACTAATTATTCTAACAAACTAATCAAGTTGCATCATCTAACCGTTTAAGTTAACTAAAACGGTACAAACTATATATATTGGAAGGCTGCATATTAAGTAATTAACACCCTCCCTCAAGTTAGAAGTGTGTATGTTAGTAAGTCTTGATTTGCCATAAAGACTTGAGAATTAGGATGACTAAAATATTTAAAGTTTGATTTTTGTTATAAAAAAAAGATAAAATAAATAAAAAAATCTATGCGAAGATTAATTCATTATTATCTAAAGATCACCACCTTCATTGACTTTGCATGTGGGATATTAAAAAACGTCTCATTATATTATGAGTAAAGCTAGAAACCAAAAGCATATCAGCCAAAACCCAGCCAAATATCTTTGGATGAATTTAAAATTTTTATGAGTTAATATATATGGATGTTTCTTCTACTATGTATTAGAATGTTTCTTTTTCATATTAAATGGATGTTCTTTTATATATTTTTCGAATTTGTGATTGTTAGAAGTGGATTGATTAATGTGAGAAAAAAGAGGAAGGTTTTTATAGATTTTAATTAGGTTTACTTAATCAATTTAAAATTTTTAAAATTTTGAATTTAAAAAATTTAAAATTAATTAATTATTGATATAAATTAATATAGTTTTGTTTAGTTTTTGGCTGATAAACTTTTGGTTCCTTATACTTTTTCTTATATTATATATCGATGTTACTATATATCTAAATATTTTTTATTCAAATTTATTTAGCGTTATTAACACGCGCTTTTTTTCTTCTCTCTCGCGCTTCTTTTTTTTTCTTCTTTTTCTTCCTTGCGCTTCTTCTTTCAAATACACGAATACGTCTTTTTCTTCTTTTAAATCCATGCATACTTCCTTCTCCTCCTTCTCCTCCTCCTCCTCCTCCTTCTTTGCACATGCAAATTCTTTTTCTTCTTCTTCTTCTCTTTCGTTATCGTCATCACCAACAACACCAATATTTTGCTAATGAATTTTTTTTAATCGAATTGAATGGAATGCATTTGCTAAATTGAATTGAATTGAATTAAATATAATGGATGCAAGTGTTCTGAATTGAATTGATAATCTCTAAGTTGTAGACACAGGTGTTTTGAATTAATTTTATACAATGGATAATGTTCCGTTCATTTAGTACTATACAATTGTTTCACCTTAATAACGTGTTCGGTTTATTATACAGAAAGCTATTTTGAATTTGATTTTATACAATGGATAATGTTCCGTTCATTTAGTACTATACAATTGTTTCACCTTAATAATGTGTTCGGTTCATTATACAGAAAGCTATTTTGAATTTGATTTTATATAATGGATAATGTTCCGTTCATTTAGTACTATACAATTGTTTCACCTTAACAACGTGTTCGGTTCATTATGCAGAAAACTGTTTTAAATTTGATTTTATATAATGGATAATGTTCCGTTCATTTAGTACTATACAATTGTTTCATCTTAATAATGTGTTCTGTTCATTATGCAAAAAACTGTTCTGAATTTGATTTTATATAATGGATAATATTCCGTTCATTTAGTACTATACAATTGTTTCACCTTAATAACATGTTTGGTTCATTATGAATTGAATTGAATGGACGCAGATGTTCTGAATTGAATTAAATTGATAATCTCTAAATTGTAGACACATATGTTTTGAATTTGATTTTATATAATGGATAATATTCCGTTCATTTAGTATTATATAATTGTTTCACCTTAATAACGTGTTCAATTCATTATGTAAAAAGTTGTTTTGAATTTGATTTTATATAATGGATAATGTTCCGTTCATTTAATACTATACAATTGTTTCACTTTAATAACGTGTTCGGTTCATTATGCAAAAAAACCGTTCTGAATTTAATTTTATATAATAGATAATGTTCCGTTCATTTAGTATTATAAAATTGTTTAACTTTAATAACATATTCGGTTTATTATGAATTGAATTGAATTGAATGGACGCAAGTATTCTGAATTGAATTGATAATTTCTAAAAAGAGAAGAAAAAAAAAGAGGAGAAAAAAAATCGCATAATTTAAAAAATTATTACAACAACTTAAATAGACTTAGATAAGAATTTTATTAAGATGTAAAGTTTTATTCATTATATATATCCACCGAATCACTAACCTAAAAAATCTTTTAATTTCTGTACTAATGGTTGTGGCTATTAATAATTATTGCAATCAAATAAATGATGCATCTTCTATATCCATCTTCCTTGATCATTTGGATAATATCTTTCCCAATAAAAGCTTCCACCCTCTTTCGAAACATCCAAGACTGAAGCTTTGTTTCCTTTTTCTCAAACTCGCTAATTTTGGCATATTCTATCCTCTATTATTATTATTTAGTTAATAAACCACAAGGGGGGCAGGTAATGTGATTTCACCTAAAACTTTTAAAAGGAAAATGCTATCGGATTCACTAATTTACCCTTGGCGAATATCATGATTAGGAGAACAATTCTTAATATAGCACTTCCTTTAAAAAAAAAAAAATCAATATGTGTCAACCTGTGTAATAATCACAGTTAAACACATTCATTTATCGACTATGGAAATATATACCTTTTACATATATGTATTTTACCTCTAATAGATCTCTTACATAAAAATAATTAAGTTATAATTCAGTCCTTTTATGTTTATTATAGTTACACATCTAATGAGTATTTTAATATAATAAAAAATTCATGAATAATAATGTAAAATTAATTCATGAATTTGTATCCATGAACTTCAATTTTATTCTATTATCTATATTTGTGCAATCTAATGTAGAATCTTAAAGTTATCACCGTTATATTATTAATTAAGGGAATCAATATGTTAACAATGATACAAATTGTGATGTTTATTTTAAGAAACTAAAACTTAATTATATGATTTTTTTAATATTAATGCATATTGTTATATATAGTAGAATAACAAAACTATTGTTATTGATTTTTTACTAGAATATTTATAAATTAATTTCTCTAACAGTTATTACAAAATTTGTTTTTTTTGGTTAACTTTTCTCCTTGCACAGCAGTCAGGATCTTCTGAGTTGATTATATAGTTTTTGGCCCCCTATTTTTTTATTTTTATTTTTATGATATTTTGAATATACAGAGATTGCATCCTCATTCATCTATCAATATCATGAAAAATATACATCTGATGTATTCGATTATGAAAGCTCACATTTATTAATGATGGCAAATAACCGCATTCATCGGTTAGTGAGTTAATTTTGTTTTATTTATCTTTTTAAAAGGTAATCAAAATTGGATTTTCAGATTTTTAATTTGAAATGTATCATTCACTGATTTTTTTTTAATGAAAAATTGTTTCTTTTATAATTCATTTTTTTAATGTTTTTTTTCTTCACTCTTCAAAATGAGAAAAGGATAAGAGAATCCTAAAGGGGACAAATAATAGTCACCAAGAAAAAAGGGATAAATAATGAAGTTTAAATGTTTTATTTATTTTTTCTTGATACTGTAATATAATTTTGTTTCAATAATTTGATATATCTTAAATGTTTAAATAGAAATTTAATTTAGACTTTATTTTTGTATGCATATTTAATTTAAACCTTATTAACATACCTCTCGTCAAGTTCTTTTCTTATAAATTATGCATTGATTTCTTCCGCTTTTTCTTTTGACTGTCCCAATTGCAAGCATATCATAAATATTCCTTTCCAAATTATATTTCATTCTTAACCGTTTATCAAAAAATATTCATTCATAATCTTGATAGCATTTATTGAAGCATGAAAATGGATAAATAGCGAAAGCAACAAACTGAAAGCGATGCCATCAAGTTTCCTTCATTATTTATATACATTTGTAAGGTGGAGAAATTAAACTGCTTGAATAAAATAAAATAAAGTAAAATTTCATTTTGTTATATATATAAAATAAAGTTCAGTAAAATTGCAGTTCCTTATAATATAACTAGATATATTCTTCCAAGATAAAAAGTGTTTATAATTCAGAATCAAACATCTTATATCACTAGGGGTCTTTTTGTCTAACTAAAAGTTATGGGCAAGTAAAATTTTGAGGAGGACATGACACCAAAGGTTTTTTATGGCCTTAATAATCACTCTCATATTTCATTATATTCTTCCATTTTTATGGTCTAACTTTTTTTCATGCCACTAATTAAAACCTATATTGCTAGCTAGAAATTCACTAGGATAGCTAGGTAGGTCAGTCCACTAGATAGGTTTCATTTGTTCTAATATGTAATTTGTTAGTGTTAGATAAACAAATTATTTTTTAACTAAATTCTCAATTAAATCTCATTTTTCCATTTTTTTCTTTTTTTCTTTATTCATATTTACCGAATTGTTTAATTTTGTTATAATTTTTATTTTATTTTTTAAAATAATGCTTAAAAGAGAAGGAAGAGTTAAAAACAAGAACAAGAAGAAAGAAGAAAAAGAAACAATAGCATCTCACAAAGCTAATTATAAAAATATTTATTCATCCAATATTTCTCAAGTCACCAGAATGATAAATTTTGCATCCATCCTTATACTCCTTTATTTTGAATTCTTGTAATTACTCTGTAGAAGAGACAGCTCATACTTGATGTGTGCAAATTGTAATGCAAGAATGATAATTCTCAATGCGGCTTCTTTATAATATAAATTGTAATGCGCGCGCACACACGTACGTGTGTATATATATATATATATATATATATATATATATATATATATATATATATACTTCTCTTGCTAGGTCTTAATGCATTGATCGAGAAGAAGCAAGGATTTTTTCTAGAATAAGTTTAAAAAGATTCTCAATTTATTCTCATTTGCTAGATCTTAATTAATCGTGATTTAATATTCTTAATTATTATTATATTATTATTGTTATATTTTTTGTGTTAAAAAATAATATAATAATATTTTATTTAAATTAAAATAATTATTTACTTGATCAAATAAAAAAATAATAATCAAGTAACCATTTACCAAAAATTAGAACAATGATTATAGTCTGATATTATAGATTTAATACTAGTATTGAATTAGTCATAATTAATTTACTAATTGAGATTAACATCTAGTAATATTTCTTGTGGTATGGCCATTAGTGTAAAATAGGGTAAATAATTAAAATGGTATATGAAAGTTCATGCAACTGACAAAAATAATACTTAAAAATACAAATAAAAAATAAATTCTTGAATAATTTGAAAACGTGATAAAGATAAGTAAAAAAAAATTATGTTTTTCATAAGTTATAAAAATTTTTGTATTTAACAAATTATTTGTATATTTGATCCAAATTTTTGTGATAATATTTAAATAACTATTTATAAGACGTACACAAAAAATTAGAATAAAATTCGATTCTGTGTCTTTTTTATTTTCAAAAATATTTGTACATGTACAATAAAAAATTATTTAAAAAATCCACTCAATATAAAAAAAATTAAGAGTAAAAATATCTTTTTTTTAATAATACTTAAAAAATTATATCAAAATTTAATATCTAAAGTGTTTTTTAATATATATTTAATATTTAGTTATTTTATTATGTTTTTAAATTTTTCAACAATTTATTTATTATTCGTAAATTTAAAAATTATTTTTATTAACTGACATGAATTTTTGGGTACTATTTTAATAGTTTATATATATTTTTACTAAGAATCTAGTAAAAAAAAATTATAATTTTTTTCATCATTTCCGTTCTTACTAGACCTTTAGAGTATGGTATATACCGTTATCAAACTTTAATTCCTGACCATTATTAAATTATTATAATGAGCAAATGAATGACCCAAAAAAATTATTTCTTTATTTATTAAATTTTTTAGGTTATTTAATTCAGTTATTATAATAATGGACCTCAATATTATCCATAGTTGATGAATTTTTTATTAATTAATAATTATTAATTTTATAAATATTTAAAATCATATGTAATATCTATATATTCAATTAACATTTTAAAATATTAAGTGTTCGAAATTAAAGTATAGCAAATATTTTATTAATTACTATAATATAGTTGCATGTTAAGAAAAATTTTAATGTTATGTTCATCGTAAGTATCTTAATGACAAATATATATTACAAGACACACATATATTAGCAGCGATAAATTATCTATCATTTTTTTATCTGTTATAATTTGTCAAGATCGTTGTCATAAGCATCCAAACTCTTTAATGCGACGCATAATTAAATGATAATCATTAACAATTCTATATATATAACTTAATAAATGAAATATCTTATCCAAATCACTAATATTTTAACTTTTAGTGATTATATGATTAAGAATAATTTAAATTAAATTACTCATAAAAACATATGCCTTATTATTATCATCTTGATAGTTTATAGTAACGTTTTCTAATTTTAATCAAGGACAAATTATAATTATGCATTTTTAATTTTACTCAAAGACACTGTCATAATTAATTAAAGTCAAAAGGTTATTCTTTTATCCAAAAAAAGACTAATAATATCTAATAAGTCATGATAGTATTTTATTTGACATAGATACTTATTTTCAACATGAGATGCCTTCCAATATCCTTTTATTCTTTCCTTTGTACTTTAAAAAACAAGCCAATGGTTGAGACTCCAAGTTCCAAGTTAACTCAATTTGGTAAAAAGCTAAAACTTAGATTATTGCAGCCGGAGTTATATATATGAACACCTACATGCCACTGATTAATATATATAATATTATCGACATTTGGAACATATATACATGGATTGAATATATTCCTGTATCTTAAGACAGGTAATATATATTTCATTCTTCAAGTTCAATAAATTTTCTTAAAAAAATAATAAATTAAATTAGCAAAATCTATCGAAACAGATGTAGCTAGTTGGAGTTTTGAAGCACGTACGGCATGCATCATCCTCGTAACTAACAAAATAAAAAAATTTAAAAAATTATCAAAATTTATTATTTTTATTATTATTTTTAGTCATTAATTTAATTTATTTAATTTAATAATTTAATAATATATTTTAGTTTATATTTTTAAATATTAATGACAAAAAAAATAAATTTTAATTTTTTATATTTTTAATAAAAATTTAATTTAAATAAAAAATTTAAAGTATCAAATAATAATATGATGATGCTTAAATTATCAATTTTAGCGAGATTAATAAAATTAAAAAAATAAATAATAAAAACTTAGCTAATAAATAGAAATTTTGTCAACAGAATAACAGAATTTTTATTCATTAGCTAACTTCTTTTTCATTATTTATTTTTTTAACTTTATTAGAGGTTAACAATTTTATTATGGTAACATAATTTAGATTTATTAATTTTGACGAGTATAACAATCATATTATGAAAAAAATAGTCATAAATTTATTTTGATTAGTCAAGTAAAAAATATAAATTAAACCTCTTACTCCTATAAAAAAAACTTAGAATAGAATAAGTACAAAACTTATATCACATTCAAATTAATTTCACTTTATAAATAAAAAGGTACATATATACATATTTATGACTTGAATAATATAGGACTAACACATGACACAAAGTTTATTATTTTAAATAGGTGAATGCTACTCTACTTTTTCTAAAGTAACATGTAAGTTACCCTCTCTGATATGTCATATTTTAATTGAGTGTTTATTTTAACTTGAGTTACTTTAATCTCGTGAGAGTTAATAATATCTTGAAACACGGTGATGGCCTGACAGAAGAAAAAAATGGAACACCCAATAAGACGATGATACTTAGGAGACACAATGACGACGACAAAGGAGTGGGGAGGAGTAAACGCAATTAGAGAGAGTTGGAATACATTTTCTGGAAGAATGATTTGGGAAGAGAAAACAAGACACCCAATGAGACGGTGATGCTTGGGAGGCGTAACGACGATGATGAAGGAGTACAATGGGGAGGAGTAAATGCGCGCAATTAGAAAGAGTTGGAGTACCTTTTATGGAAGAATGATTTGGGAAGATAAAATAAGATACCCAACGAGACCGTGATGCTTGGGAGGCGTAACGAGGACGACGAAAGAGTGAGGAGGAGTAAACACAATTAGAGAGAATTGAAATACCTTTCCTAGAAGAATGATTTGGGAAGAGAAAATAAGACACCAATGAAACGGTGATGCTTGGGAGGCGCAACGACGACGAAAGAGTGAAGAAGATAACTTATGTTAAAATAAACACCCAATTAAAATGTGAAACATCAAAGAAGGTAATTTACACGTTACTTTAGAGAGGGTAGGATAACATTCAGCTCTTAAATAATATGAGACTTATATTTTTCTATTATAATTAACTAATATACTTTACCTATTAATTATATTTGCTTCTACGTCATTCTCCTTTGGTTGAAAAGAATTCTAGCGCAAAATTTTTTTATAAGATTTGTGGCAGCAAACAATCTCATTAGTGAATCTACACCAAAAAATCTTATTGGCGAATTTACACCAAAGATCTGGCCTCCACAAATCAAATAAAATTTTACTAAAACAAGATGAGGGCTACAAAAATCGACCTTGTCTTGATACTAAATTGACGTCGAGATTTTATTTAGTTCACCAATTTTGACAAGATTAACAACCCCATTATAGCAATATAGTTTAGATTCACTAATTTTTACGAAATTAACAACTTTATGATAGAAAAAGTAATCCTAACCCAATCTTGGTTGACCAAACAAAAAATATAAACTAAATTTCTTTTTTTTTTGACAGGTAAAAGTAGCAATATCATTCATGAGTAGGTCCCAGGCGTTCCAAACAGGCCAAGTTACGGATTTTTTGGGGTACTTCTTCCATTCATATTGTGTTTGGAGTGGTAAGAGCCATATTTGTCAATTCATAAGCTACTCTATTACCATTTTTCTTAACATGTGAAAATTCTACTAATCTAAAATTAGGAATTAGATGCAAACAGTCAACAATAAAAGTACTGAAATAGTTGTTTTAAGTTCTTTTTTTTTCTAAGACTTTGTATGACCTCAATGTTATCACTCTCCACAATAATATAAGAAAAACAACATTCTCGGACTCTTTCTAGGACCATCAAACATGCTAAAGCCTCAGCCTCATGTGACTTAACAGATAAATTTACTTTCCACGTATCAACCATGAGGATGGTTCTTTCTGAATCTCTTGTCACTGCTCTTATCTCCACTGTCTCTTCATCAATGCATGATGCATCTACATTAATTTTCAATTTGTGGGTTGGTGGTCTTCTCCAAAATTCTGCACTTTGTGAACCTGGCGGAGGTGGGTGAATTCCATCCTCAATTGCTGTGAGAGCTTTTTGATATTCTTTGAAATTCTTTACGGCTCTGTCTGCTACTTCCATGGGTGATTTATCTAGTTCTTCTTGGAGGACTTCGTTTCATGCGAACCAAAGGTGGAGAATGCTCATGCATAAAAGACCCTGTGAATCCATGTCCAACTTGTCCAACAATTCTTTAATCCATTTTCTGATGTCTAACTCAAAAAAAT
The DNA here is from genome assembly GCF_003086295.3 of Arachis hypogaea. Taxonomy (NCBI): domain Eukaryota; kingdom Viridiplantae; phylum Streptophyta; class Magnoliopsida; order Fabales; family Fabaceae; genus Arachis; species Arachis hypogaea. The sequence goes on from NC_092038.1 coordinate 12,293,726, forward strand.
CTGAGGTACAAATTTTTAATTGGTTTATGAAACTAGAAATAACGAACAAATTCACACTCTTTGAGTAGGTGATGTTTTGTTTCTTACTTTTTCTAGCACTTTGGGCACAATGCTATATAATTCACTCCTCTCTTTTGCAGGTTGAGACAAATTAAAAGTGAATTGTTCAACACTCTCCACACATAGTTTATTATTTTGGAATGGGTTCTGACTTTAAATATAAACTAAATTTCTTACTCCTAAAAAAATTTGTAATAAAGTAAACACAAAATTTGTATTGTATTCAAATCAATTTCATTTCATAAATAAAATACATATGCATATTTATAACAATAAAAAATACCTTTATGATTTATATAATATAAAACTAATACATAACCAAAAATTTATTATCCTAGAAAGTATAAAACTTATATTTTTTATTATAATTAACTAATATACTTAATCTATTAATCTTACTTATACTCCCACGTCATATTGTATATATTCAGATAGTGTTCTATAAGCAATACTCTTTCCCATGGCCATTACTTCAAAATAAATTTCTTCTTTAGTGAAATGAAATTGTGACCATTAATTAGATGTAAAAGATAAAAGATTCGAGCACATTAGATTTATGTATCTTGTTCTCTGCGTGCTGTGGTGTTGTACTTTCCCTTTAAATTATTAACATAAAAATGAACAAACCGATATGACTTGTGAAAATATGATATATTCGGCGACATGTTAGAGAATATACGTGTGGTTGTTTTTGCGATCAAATATAATAAACATATTAATCTACATCAATCAACTGGTACCATTTAAAAAGTAACGAAAGATACATCATGCCTGGTCATGTGTAAAGTGATGATAGTTACATTTTGCACATTTTCATTGTTTCTTAGTAATTCTATTAGCTTATATTAAACAATTAGTTAAGAGTTCAATTGGGTGCATTAATAATGCACTAAAAAAATAATGATAATTTCTCAAATGGTTAATAATAAATAATAATAATTTAGTTTTCATACATTATTAGTATAAAATAAATAACTAACTTTGTATTATCACATTAGTGAAAATAATTTATTTTAAAATTAATTACTAAAATCATCTAACTACTTAAATATCATGAAAGCTATATAAAATTGTTTACACTGTTAATGTATTAAATTTGAATTAAAATAATAATTAAGGAGTTTTGTTTTAGGGCCTTCACTAAAAAAAATTATTTGTAACCATTGGAACTTGAACTTATAATTTTTTCAATACAATAGTTCTTTGTAATCTTATTAATTAACAAGTTCTTTAACAAAACCCTAGTAATAAAGTATGATAGTTTTATTATTCTAATAATTAATTATGTAATTAGTTATGAGTTTGATGTTGAGATTTAGTGAGTTAGATTTCTGATGGACAAAGTAGATAGAGAATCCTCATCTAGTTCCTATATCCTCTACTCTTGATATTTTGATTTTCTCATTGTTCATATATATATATATATATATATATATATATATATATATATATATATATATATATATATATATATATCTCGATATGACAAGAGAAAAATAATAGAAGAATTTATACTTGATGTATATATGAGTGTACATATACACTTTCATGGAAGACATGAGTTGCCGATTTTTTATAATTTCTTGAGGGAATAATTTTGTTGCAATAAACATCTAAAATGTTATTCGTACGTTGCCAATTAATAAAATTTAAAAACATATCATAATTTCATTGTAACAATAAAAAGATTACACTAGCAAATATCACTACATAAAAGCTAATGCCTTTTTTTTTATAAATATTTATATATTTTCCTAGCTAGTAGCAAATAAATAAATAGAGGAAGAAGGAAGAGAATAGAATTTGACGAGAGAAGATTTTTATTCTATAAAACAACGAAGGAGAGCTTTTGATCAAAAGAAAAAGTAACAAGACAGCAAGATACAATGTGTCTAATTTAACCTAAAAGTTGATGAAAGGAATTGGGACATTTTTCTAAAATAAAATAAATAAAAATTTTAAATCTTAAAATATATTAATTCAACTTATTTATCTGCATGCAAAATTAGAATACTTTAAAATGATCTACATGTAAACCAGGGTACTCTTATCCGATTTAGCGTCCAGTTCAGAGTTATACTATCTAATTTTTCTTTTTCGGATACCACCTCTTTTTTTTCCTTTTTTTTTTGGATAAAACTTCATTATTTCTATTGGTATTCATAACTACTACTTTTTTTTTTTTTAATGAGAGATGTCAAATTTAATGTTGTAAAACCAAATTATATTGTTCAAAAGTGGCGGTCAAAGTGTTGAACCAAGCCCTTGGACCTTCTTTCAAGAAATAAATAGCTTTCTTTGGATTACATGCCATGTGAGGTTTCTAGAGTCCAAGCAAATCGAGAATCTTAACTAGAATTACAACAAGAACAGAGCAACAATGACTTAATTGGTAACTTGTGAAAGAAGTAATCTAAGAATTCAAGCCTAGACACTCTTATATACTCAGTCCAACTTAGAGTAACAAATCTCAAATAGAAAAGTACTAACTTTGACTTATGCTAACCAATTATACCTATCCACATTCTTTAACTACTTGGTGGACCCTTGTCTCAAACTTGTTGCAACACAATATGCAAATACAATGCACCCATGATATATAATATAAGTGTTGTTTATATTCTAATTCATTATCTAGACAGGTTCAAAATGAATAAAGTTCAAAACTACAGATATTAGTCAATTTAGCATTTGTCCGACTTCATAGAGATTGAACATAACGACGTGAGTTTAACCCTACTTATCTAAATAAAAACTCAACTCCTACTATCGTTTCTACTCATCTAAAAGAGAGATCCCAATAATTTTTCTATCATAAAAGAATAAGTAATCTACCATCAAAAGTGGGATTACTCAAAAAATTTATTAATTCTATATCTACACTTATAATATCCAAACAGCATCGGATATTCTTCAAATTCTAATCTACTAAAAACCTGTCACTACAAGAAAACATTAATTTTGCTACGCTTTTAAAGCGTGCAAAAAGTTGAAAAAATGTAGCGAGAGCTTTTGACCACGTTTTTTGAGCTACTGGCACACTTTTGAAAGGGCCACATCCAAGCATGCCGGTTGCTCTATCGCGACGCTTTTGGTGATCTATCGACATGCTTTATTTGTTGCCACGTTTTTATAGATTTTCACACTTAAAGGCGTGGCCGTATGTGGCAGATATGGCTACGCTTTTAAAGCGTGCTAATAGTGAGAGATAAGATATGCTTTTAAAGCGTGCCAATAGCGAGAGATATGGCTACACTTTTAAAGCATGCCAATAGTGAGAGATATGGCTACACTTTTAAAGTATGGCTGTTGATGACTACTATACAATAATGCCACTCTTTTAAAGCGTGACTATAAGTTTGTTCAGTAATTTATTGTTTTTTTTAATCTTCAGAATAAAATCTTACAAAACTCATAGATAATTTTAAAATTTAGACAATGACTAGTAAATTTTAAATCAACAAATCCAACTTTCATAAAGTTGTCACGAAAAAAAAATGTATTTGATCACATGGCATGCTCTAATAAAATACCAAAAATTAAAGTCATAACAACTATCCATAAATTCTTAATACATGAATTACAATTCCAACAACTATTATATTATCTACTTTCTTTACATATTCATTACAAAATATCAAATTTCATGATTATTGATCATCCATTGTGAGAGAAATTATTTTCACCACGGTTTTACATAATTTTAAATATTGTGTATTAGTGCATCTTATGTTTTACCCAAAAATGAGAGGACATATATTAAAACCACGATGTATTCACAATATTTATTATTTTTACTACACAATATCTCTCTTCAATACCTCTTTATGAAAAAAATAATAATCAATACTATATTTTGTTAAACTGGCAATCAAAACATTATTCCAAAGTAGTATTCTTACGTATTTTCAAATAGAGTGAAATCCAAATGCTACTACCATTAAGTATTGAATGTTTTTACATTTAAATTTATGCATAAGTCTTATTCACTCTTAACCTTTTTAAAAAAAAAGTAGAAATATTTTTCCAAAATAAAGAACAATCAACAATATACAACTAGAAAATTTAAGAACCAACAATGCATATTCAAACAACAACAGTAGCATGAACTATAAACTAGGGTGTAATCGGTTCGGTTTGATTCGATTTTGGATTGAAAACCAATCGAACCGATCTGATCGGTCCTATAATAATACCAACCATTCGGTTGGCTGTTGGTTGATCAATCGAACCGAACCGAACCGAACTAACAACAGTTTGGTTCGGTTGGTTTTTTTAGTTTTTTTACACCTATTGATCAGAATTAAAATTATCATAAAATAAAGTTTAAAACCTTCAATAAACTATAATAACAAGAATATATCACATCCAAATTCAATACAAATTCAACTTAATTAAACATAAAACAAAGACAACTAAAAATGTCTAGCAAAACAACAAAAATAAACACACTTTAAACTGAAATAATCACTTTGTAACAAATAAAAACTAAACAGCCACCATGTTTAATCTGAATCCACACCAAACTCATCATCATCTTCTCCGGTTGGTGCAATTTCTACAAAAATAAAACAAAAAATCAATATAGATTATAAACATAATATAGATTATAAATTATAAACATAAAGCATAAAAGGAACTACAAATTTCTTTTTTGCATACCTAATTCAAGTTTCTCAAACTCTTCAATAAGCTCCTTAAAATAAGTTGTCATTGGAGAAGCACGAAGCCAATTTTGTGTGCATATCAATGCCTCAATTGTCTTTGGAGTTAAAGAACTCCTATAGTTGTTAAGCACTCTTCCACCAGTGTTAAAAGCGGATTCTGAAGCAACAGTTGAGAGCGGCATTGCTAAGACATCTCTAGCTATTTGGGATAAGATAGGATACTTGCTAGAATTTACCTTCCACCAATTCAATATGTCAAAAGTATTTTGATCACGAGGCTTCTCTAAACCATCCATCAAATACAAATCCACCTCATTCTTGTTGATGATCTCATGAAAATGCACCTCCTTGAAAAAATCACCAGCCATGTCGCCATCAGGTACTCCCACATCTGATGCACCATCCATTGTTGCTGATCAAGTACTCCCACATCTGATCCACCTCATTCATTGGGCTGTTCATTGCTTGTTGGCTGCATATATATAAACATAACAATGAAAAATTAGCATTTTAACTCATCAACAGCACCAAAAATTATTAATTGTAGCATTCAAATTTGTGAAACATATTAATTATATGCAGCCATATATATGCACTTATGCTGCCATGTATATGCACTTATGCTGCCATGTACATGCACTTATGCAGCCTAAATTATTGCATGAAGAAACAATAAACCCATGTACCATGTACCTATTTCTAAGCTTCATTGTGAAAGAACCATGGTTCTAAATTAAGTACTGCAGTAATCTTCATTGTGAAAGAACCATTGTGAAAGAAACAATAAACCTATGTGCCATGTACTCTTTATTTTCTAAATTAAGTACTCTTTATTTTCTAAATTAAGTAATCTTCATTGTGAAAGAACCATTGTGAAAGAAACAATAAACCCATGTGCCATGCACTCTTTATTTTCTAAATTAATTACTCTTTATTTAATCTTTCTGTGTTAGTGTTATCAAACCTGCATCAAAGTAATTATTGGTCTTTTGGTCTAGAAAAGACTAAAGAGTACTACTATTCACGTTCATTTTTACCTCTAAATTTAATTTATTAAGTATGGGATACTGCATAACATAATGCAGATATAAGGACATGACAATGTTTAAAAATTTGTGGCTAATTACAATATCCCAAATCCATAACTTAAAGAAAAAGAACACCAAAAATTAAATTACGAAGATACTTAAACAGAAAAAGGTATCCAAATCCCTTAGCTTCATAGACAGAAAAAGGTACTCAAGAATATCTAATAACTTGCAATAAATTTTGAAAAAACCAAAGATCAGGGAGACAAAACCAGTCCTAAAGATTAATCAACGAGAAAATTCAATTAGGATTCAAGTTGCCAGGCAGTGACTAAAGTAGGTAAAATATCTCTGTAAGCACCAAATTTTTTTATTTTAGTTATATGAGTTAATATTCAGAATAAATTGTGAAAAAATCAACAAACAAGAACATTGTGAACACTGAACAGCATCATCAACAAACTTTCAATCAGCCCACCAACAAACTTCATTTAATTTTTTTATTTTTTATTTTCAATTCAACGAACAGCAACAACAACAAACTTTCAATCAACCCACCAACAAGAACATCTAATGAGTAATAACTTGCAACAAATTGTGAAAAAATTGAGTTACTAACCTCAGAAGATGACATTGTGAGTTGCAGAAGAAGGCTCGGCAACGGAGACTGCTGGATGGCGACGAGGATTGCTGGACGGCGATGAAGACTGCTCACTGCTGGACGGCGATGAGGACTGCTGGACGGAAGAACGGCTCAGACAGAGATCGACGACGGTGAGACGATGGCGTGAAGACAGCTCTCTGCAACGCCCGTGATGGAGATCGACGACGTCCTTCACGGTGACATGACGACGGCGCTCTCAGCTCTCTAGCTCTCTGGCTCTCTCAAGCTCTCATTCTCTCAGCGTCTCAGGCAATCAGGCATAGAAGAGAAAGATGGAGGTTGTGACTTGCGGGGGTGTGACTTGTGTTGTGGCTGCGCTGAGTGAGTAGGGATTGGGGGTTAGAGGATTGCATATTAGGTTAAAGGGTAAATGTGTAAAAACAAGGTTTCTGAACCAATATTTTGGTTCTATTTGGTTCGGTTCGGTTTTTATTGAGCCAACCGAAAACCGAACCAAACCGATCGGTTTAATTCGAAAAAAACAAAAAATCAGTTTTTTCGGTTTTCCTTTCGGTTGTTGTAAATTTCGGTTCGGTTTTGCAGTAAAATTCGGTCCGGTTCGGTAACTTATACCCCTACTATAAACAGAAAATTCAACATAAAAAATGAAATTCTATAGTCCACAGCAACAAAGCAGTTTCCACTTCTTTTTTTCTTTTTATCAGTATATCTCTATGACAATAATATGAAAAATATAGTTACTTATATCATCTTTGGGTGGAATGTGAGTTGATTTAGAGGAACGAGGAGTATTTTTTGGTTTACTACTTGAGGCAACCAAACAAGAATTTAGGACAGCTTGCACTAAGGCTGCTACCTCTTCACCACTCATTCCAAGGTTAATTTGGTGCACCAATACCTTTAATAAACCACATACACCATCCATCTTCTTCTCTAATGATGAGACCTTGTTGTTGTATTCTGTAACAGTCCAGACCACCCGCTAGCACGATATTGTCCGCTTTGGCACACAAGACCTCATGATTTTGCCTTTGACGATAGGGATGATAGTCGAAGCCCCCCACACTCACTCGTCAAAACGCATCATGTTAGGGAGAGATGGGACCTTTAATAAACCACATACACCATCCATCTTATAAGACATGCTTCGTTCCCCTCTCCAACCGATATGAGACCTTACATATTCAACTTTGACTTGGCGAATCCCTTCATCCTTTTTAAGAGAATTTCTTGTAATCGAAGCCCTATAATAACGAACACGACCTAGTTGGTCCTTTTCTAGCACTCCTAGAAATGTATCCTCGTCATTTTTTCCTGCCTCTATGCGGTTCTGAAGTTCAGTTTATCAAAAGTGACAACCAATAACATACAAAGTCACATTAACTCAATATAAATAGAAATCACTTTAGAATTTATATTGTACAAATCCAAATCCAAATACAAACAACTCACAATTGTGTTTTGTGTTTTAGCATCAATTTCTTTTTCTTTTTTATTTGTGCGAGTTACTATAAAAACTTCAGCTCTTGATAGTTCTTCAATGTTCTCTTTAGAGTCGTGCTCGAGTACATGGAGAAAAATTTACGTGAAGCATACTAACTAGACAACTACAATATGAATATAAAGGAGAAATCGCAAAAAATAAGTTATATTACCAGCTGCTTGCGTACTATTTCAAAATTGGTGGATCCAATTCGGCGAGAACATGTTTGTTTTGACCTATTTTCAGTATTCTTAGACATAGTCTAAATATAAACATAAAGAAGAAATATTATTATTCTTAGCAGACATGTTTTCTTACTCTTTCAAAATCACATAATCTTTTTTCGAAACACTGAGTTTAATCACATAAAGAACCAATGATAGTATGTTTGATGGTACATTGGAAGAAATAAAAGACAATATAACGTTGATAGCTGGAAGACTCCAATACCAAATTAGTTTGCGATGTTGAACCTCAGGGATCTCTAATGGTTAGTTCTTTATCATTTCTTTCTTTGTGTTGTACTTCAAGAAATGTTCCTTTTTTTATTTCACCCTTGTATTTTTTTCCATGCACAACAAAATTTCCGTATTACCCCCACGGCTTTGAACTTATTGGAAGAACGAATTTTTGCTATGCAACACAACACAATAGAATGTCAAAGGTTAGCACAAATAAATTTAAAAAAATTATTCATAATGCCATATTTATATACGTTGGCATACTCTCACATGTCCTCTTTGAATTTTTTTAGGCACACTATGCCAACTAATATATAGTAAATTCACAAAATGAGAGTTTCTAATTGTTATGCCCAAAAGTTGGTTGAAGTCGAATACAACCTTTTTGGTTGGACCTATAGGCTGCTTTTGAAAATATTTCATCTCCTGTCGATCATTAAAATCAGTGGCATGAAGTTTTTGCACATAGTCCGATTAATATAATAGAATTTTAAGTCAAACCAATTGAAAAGTAATATAAGCTATAATTAGACAATAAAATAAACAAAAAATACCTTCATTACTAGATTGTCTTTTACTATTCTCATTATTTGTAGCATCATCAAGTTCATATTCTTCATTTTCTTTATCTTGTTCGTCTTCCAAATTTATTCCATGTACTTTAAAATATATATCAACCCTAATTAACTAAGAGATAATATTGTCCAAGCTAAGCCTCTAAAATACTTTGAAGGAATTTGACATAAAATAACAAAAAAAAAACTAAATTTTAGCAATGTTTAAAGAAAATCCTAAAGTGAGTGCTGTTGTGATAAGATTTGTTACGTGGATGTCCATTTATGAAAGGCGGTGTAGTATTTTTCAAGGAAGAATGCTTTTAATAAGCATTTGAAAAACTATCCTATGTACATCTATAAATAGAGGTTTAAGCCTCTGAAAGTAACACAGCAATAAGCACACAATTACAGTAACAAAAGCAAATGCAATTTTCTCTCTCTTTACTTTTAATACTTCTTTTTATCTTTACATATATATACACATTACAACATATAATATTAATGTATATATATAAATCATTATTGAGCTAATTATATTAATGCTAGAGTCTTCTATTTATACATCTTTATTTTATATTTAATATATCTTTTATTTATTTTACAACACGTTATCAGCACGAGACTCTGATTAAATTTTTAGGAAGACTCAGGTAAAATTTTTTTATTATGTCGAAGCTCTCTCATCTTGAATTCAATGCTCTTGATATATCTGGAAACAATTATTTATCATGGATATTAGATGCTGAAATCCATCTTGATTCAATGGATATTGGAGATACCATTAAGGCTAAAAATAATGCATCTCAGAAGGATAAAGCGAAAGCCATGATTTTTCTTCGTCGTCATCTTGACGAAGGATTGAAAAATGAATATCTCACATTAAAAGATCCTGCAGATCTTTGGAAAGACCTTGAAGAAAGGTATAATCATAAAAAAACGGTAATACTTCCTCAAGCCCGATATGAATGAACGCAGTTGCGTCTACAAGATTTTAAATCTATAAATGAATATAATTCTGCAATGTTTCGAATCACCTCACGAATGAAATTATGTGGGGAAAAGATAACTGATCATGATATGTTGGAGAAAACTTTCTCAATCTTCCATGCCTCGAATTTGCTCCTGCAGCAGCAGTATCGAGAAAAAGGGTTTAAAAAATATTCTGAGTTAATTTCTTGCCTTCTTGTTGCTGAACGCAATAATGAGTTGCTATTGAAAAATCATGAAGCGCGCCCAGCTCGCGTCGCCCCATTTTCTGAAGTAAATACGGCAAATTACCCCAGAAGGGGTAAATGGCAAGGTTTTAATAACAAGAAAAATTATGGAAGAAAAAGGAATTATATTCAAAAGAGAAGATCTCACCAGAAGTGGGATGAAGAAAGAAATATCGAGCAGAATAAATTAACAGAGGATAAGTGTTTCCGTTGTGGTGGAAATGGCCATTGGTCACGTACCTGCCGTACCCCAAGGCACCTAGTCGATCTTTACCAGGCATCCTTGAAAAAGGACGACAAGGAAAAAGAATCGAATTTCGTTTCAAATGATGCTGAAAATTTCACCACTCATTATGATGTATCTGATTTCTTTGAGGATCCTGAAGGAAATATTGGTCATTTGATCAATGATGGAATAGTTTAATATGTGAGACTGTTAAGTATCCATGTAAATAAATAATGTAAAGTACTTATTGTTAAGTTTTTTTTCTTGTATTTGAGTTTCGAATATGATGTATATAAATAATGAAATATTAATGCTTATGACTTTTGAAATCATTAAATGTGTCATGTTTTAAAATAAAATTTTAGTATATGACATTATTTTTATGTGCAGTATTTCTTAGAAAAATAATTCCGATCAAGTATTCAATTCAACTGTACATGATACTTATTTTATTATTATTTGTCTTTGAAGAGAATGGCAAGGATATGTAATGAAGATGTATGCCTTGCGGATAGTGCAAGTTCGCACACTATTCTAAAAAATGATATATATTTTACCCATCTGGTGCCAAAAGAAGAATGTGTTAATACTATTATTGGCTCAGGCAATGTGATAGAAGGCTCCGAAAGAGCTATAATTTTGTTTCCTGGAGGAACAAAATTCATAATAAATAATGCACTATTGTCTACCAAGTCTCGAAGAAACTTGTTGAGCTTTAAAGATATTCGCTGAAATGGATAACATATTGAGACTATGAATGAAGGAAATCATGAGTATTTATGTATACAACTCATGATTCAAATTAGAAAGTTATATTCGAAAAATTACCTTCACTTTCATCTGGGTTATATTATACCAAGATTAGTGCAATTGAATCATATGCCATTGTAAACCAGAAGTTTACTAGCCCAAATCATAACTTGGGACGACCGATTGGGTCATCCGGGAACAACCATGATGAGGAGAATTATTGAAAACTCTCATGGACATTCACTAAAGAACCAAAAGATTCTTAAAACTAGTGAATTTTGTTGTGCTGCATGTTCTTAGCGAAAGTTAATTTTAAGGCCATCACCAGTAAAAATTCGATTTGAGTCCCATGAATTCCTAGAAAGGATTCAAGGTGATATATGTGGACCTATTCATCCACCATGTGGATCTTTTAGATATTTTATGGTCCTAATAGACGCATCTTCGAGATGGTCACATGTGTGCTTATTATCTTCTCGCAACCTGGCGTTTGCGAGATTACTGGCTCAAATTATTCGATTAAAAGCACAATTTCCAGAGAATCCAATCAAAGCAATTCGTCTTGATAATGCTGGTAAATTTACTTCCCAAGCTTTTGGTGCTTATTGTATGGCTAATGGTATAAGTGTTGAACATCTAGTAGCTCATGTTCACACACAAAATGGGTTAGCAGAATCACTTATTAAACGCCTCCAATTAATTGCTAGACCCTTACTTATGAGAACAAATCTCCCAATATCGGTTTGGGGGCATGCTATTTTACATGCTGCAGCACTTATTCGTTTGAGGCCAATGAGTTACCATCAGTTCTCTCCTATGCAATTAGCTTTTGGCCAGCAGCCAAATGTCTCCCATTTAAGAATATTTGGGTGTGCGATATATGTTCCCATTGCACCACCTAATCGTACCAAAATGGGATCCCAAAGAAAATTGGGGATATATGTTGGATATGATTCTCCCTCTATAGTGAGGTATCTTGAAATACAAACTGGAGATGTATTTAAAGCCAGATTTGCGGATTGTCGTTTTGATGAATCAAAAATTCCAACATTAGGGGGAGAGAATAAGCTTCCTGAAAAGGAACTTAACTGGAATGCATCATCGTTGATGCATTTAGATCCTCGATCAGGGCAATGTGAACTGGAAGTTCAAAAGATTATACATTTGCAAAGAATAGCAAATGAATTGCCTGATGCATTTTCCGATACAAAGAGGATAACTAAATCTTATATACCAGCGAAAAATGCCCCAATTCAAATTGATGTCCCAGTAAGACAAGTAGCCACTGAAGCAAATTCACGCCAAAGGCGTGGCAGGCCTGTCGGTTGCAAAGACAAAAATCCTCGAAAGAGAAAAGAGGTAAATAATATTCCTGTTGAAAAAGACATAGTAGAGACACCTGCAGTTGTCCAACATTTTGATATAATTTTAACGCCAAAAGACGTTCAGGTACCTGAAAATTGTGAAAATGATGAGATCTCGATAAATTATATCTTTACAGGAGAGAAATGGGACCGAAATAAGACAATTGTCAATGAAATCTTTGCATATAATGTGGCATTGAATATCATGCATGAAAATAAGGATCATGAGCCAATATCAGTCGAAGAATGTCGACAAAGGAATGATTGGCCAAAATGGAAAGAAGCCATGAAGGCTGAATTAGACTCACTTGCGAAACGTGAAGTCTTTGGACCTGTAGTCCGTACACCAGAAGATGTAAAACCTGTTGGATATAAGTGGGTATTTGTGAGAAAACGAAATGAGAAAAATGAGGTTGTGCGCTATAAAGCCCGATTTGTGGCACAAGGTTTTTCACAAAGGCCCGGTATAGATTATGAAGAAACGTATTCCCTTGTAGTCAATGCGATAACATTGCGTTATTTCGTCAGTTTATCTGCATATCATAAAATGCATATGCATTTAATGGATGTGGTAACAGCTTATTTATACGGCTCATTAGATCGGGATATCTATATGAAAGTCCCTGAAGGACTAAAGATATCTAAACCAACCAATGAATATTCGCAAGGGTTATACTCAGTCAAATTGCAAAGATCTTTATATGGTCTAAAGCAATCTGGACGAATGTGGTATAATCGTCTTACTGAGTATCTGGCCAAAAATGAATTCAAGAATGATGATATCTGCCCATGTGTTTTCATAAAGAAAACTACATCTGGGTTCATTATAATTGCTGTGTACGTTGATGATTTAAATATCATTGGGACTCCTGAAGAGATTTCAACAATTATAAAAACTCTAAAAGAAGAGTTTAAGATGAAAGATCTTGGAAGAACTAAATTTTGTCTCGACCTGCAGATCGAGCATATAAAAAATGGGATCTTTATTCATCAAACAACATACATAGAAAAGATCTTGAAGATATTTTATATGGATAAGTCACATCCCTTGAGTACTGATGAGCGGATATTTTATACGCTTTTTGGGGGTAATTTCATGTAGGTTTTAGTTAGTTTTTAGTATAATTTTATTAGTTTTTAGGCAAAATTTGTATTTCTGGACTTTACTATGAGTTTGTGTGTTTTTCTATAATTTTAGGTATTTTCTAGCTGAAATTAAGGGAGCTGAGCAAAAATCTGATTTAGGCTGAAAAAGGACTGCTGATGCTGTTGGATTCTGACCTTCCTACACTCGGAATGGATTTTTTGGAGCTATTGGAGTCCAATTGGCGCACTCTCAATTGGGTTGGAAAGTAGACATCCAGGGCTTTCCAGAAATATATAATAGTCCATACTTTGCACGAAGATAGATGACATAAACTGGCATTCAACGCCAGTTCCATGTTGCAGTTTGGCGTTCAGCGCCAGAAACAGGTTGCAAGTTAGAGTTCAACGCTAGAAACAAGTTACAACCTGGCGTTCAACTCCAGAAACAGCCCAGGCACGTGAGAAGCTTAAGTCTCAGCCCCAGCACACACCAAGTGGGCCCCAGAAGTGGATTTTTGCACTATCAATCCTAGTTTACTCATTTTCTGTAAACCTAGGTTACTAGTTTAGTATTTAAACAACTTTTAGAGATTTATTTTGTATCTCATGACATTTTTAGATCTCAATTTTGTACCTTTTGACGGCATGAGTCTCTAAACCCCATTGTTGGGGGTGAGGAGCTTTGCAGCGTCTTGATGAATTAATGCAATTATTTCTGTTTCCCATTCAAACATGCTTATTCCTATCTAAGATGTTCATTTGCGCTTCACTATGAAGAAGGTGATGATCCGTGACACTCATCACCTTCCTCAATCCATGAACGTGTGCCTGACAACCACCTCCGTTCTACATTAGGTTGAATGAGTATCTCTTAGATTTCTTAATCAGAATCTTCGTGGTATAAGCTAGAATTGTTGGCGGCATTTATGAGGATCCGGAAGGTCTAAACCTTGTCTGTGGAATTCTGAGTAGGATTCTGGGATTGGATGACTGTGACAAACTTCAAACTCGCGAGTGTTGGGCGTAGTGACAGACGCAAAAGGATCAATGGATCTTATTCCGACATGATCGAGAAACAACAAATGATTAGCTGTGCTGTGACAGAGCATTTGGACCATTTTCACTGAGAGGATGGGAAGTAGCCATTGACAACGGTGACACCCTACATACAGCTTGCCATGGAAGGAGCCTTGCATTTATGAAAGTGAGGAAGCATTATGTTACAGAAATTCAGAAGACAAAGCATCTCCAAAACTCCAACATATTCTCTATTATTGAGTAACAATTATTTATTTTATGCCCTTTCACTTTTTACAATTGAACTTAAAACACTGTTGTTGGTATCTTGACTAAGAATAATAAGATAACCATAGCTTGCTTCAAACCAACAATCTCCGTAGGATTCGACCCTTACTCACGTAAGGTATTACTTGGACGACTCAGTGCACTTGCTGGTTAATTGTGCGAAGCTGTGAGAAATAGTCCATTAATATTGGCATACACAATTTCGTGCACCAAGTTTTTGGCGCCGTTGCCGGGGATTGTTTGAGTTTTGACAACTGACGGTGAATCTTGTTGCTTAGATTAGGAAAAATTTATCTTTTTCACTAGAATTGCATCTTTTATTATCCCTTCTAAAATTTTTTTTTCAAAAATATTAGTTTTCTTTATTAATTTTGTAGTTTTTCTGTGAATTTAGTGTCATGTTTTAAGTTTGGTGTCAATTGCATGCTATTCTTTGTCTTTCAATTTTCGAATTGCATGTTCTTTGTTTTTCCTTGATCTTCAAATTTTCTTGTTTGATCTTTGGTTTTTCCTATTTTGTGTATTTTTCATGTTTTTCTTGTGCAAGTTCAAAATATTAGTTTTCAAAAATTTTTTATCTTTATTTATTAAAAATACATCATTAAAACACGTTACACTTATAGCTCAATTGGCTAGAGTGTTGGTTTATGTTCTTGGTAATTGGGTATCTTCTTTTTAAAATCTTTTTCAAAAATAATTTTTCTTTGATTGAATCTTGTGCCAAACTTTAAGTTTGGTGTTTTCTTGTTAATTTTCTTTAATTTTCAAAAATTTATTTTGGTTTTCTAAAAATTTTAAGTTTGGTGTTCTTTCTTTTGTTCTTGTTGTTCTTGTGATTCTTCAAGGTGTTCTTGAGTCCTTCTTGTGTTTTGATCTTAAAATTTTTAAGTTTGGTGTTCCTTAGTGTTTTTTCCCTCCAAAATTTTTGAAAACAAGGAGCATTAGATCTAAAAATTTTAAGTCTTGTGTCTTTTGTGTGTTTCTCTCTTTCATAGTAAAATTCAAAAAATAAAAAAAGCTGCTCCTTTAATTTCTCATAATTTTCGAATTACTTGGGTTGACTTGGTCAAAATTTTTTAAATTATATCTTTTTCAAAAATATCCTAACCACTTTCTCTCTCCTCACTTCTTCAAAAATCTTCATTAAATATTTTTAAATTCTTTTTTTTTATTTTTTTATTTTTATTTTTATTTATTTTTAATTTTATTGTCGTCTTTATTTTATTTTATTATTTCAAAATTTTTATATATAATAAAATAAATAAAATAAATTCACATCATCTCCCTTTCTCCATTATGGACTTAAATGGAAATGAACAGTTCAGAAGGACTCTGGGATCATATGCTAACCCCACTACTGCTTCATATAGGAGTAGTATATGTATACCCTCCATTGGAGTTAGTAGTTTTGAGTTGAACCCTCAGCTCATTATCATGGTGCAGCAAAGTTGCCAGTATTCCAGTCTTTCACAAGAAGAACCTACAGAGTTTCTGGCACAGTTTTTACAAATTGCTGACATAGTACATGATAAGGAAGTAGATCAGGATGTCTACAGATTATTACTGTTTCTATTTGCTGTAAAAGACCAAGCTAAGAGGTGGTTAAATAACCAACCTAAGGACAGCATAAAGACATGGAAACAACTGTCAGAAAAATTCCTGAATCACTATTTTCCTCCAAAACGGATGACACAGCTAAGGCTGAGCATCCAAGGCTTCAAACAAGGAGATAATGAATCCCTTTATGATGCCTGGGAGAGATACAAAGAGATGCTAAGAAAATGCCCCTCTGAAATGTTTTCAGAGTGGGTGCAGTTAGACATCTTCTATTATGGGCTTACAGAGAAAGCTCAAACTTCTCTAGACCACTCAGCTGGTGGGACTATACATATGAGAAAGACAATAGAAGAAGCTCAAGAGCTTATTGATACAGTTTCCAAAAACCAGCATCTGTACCTAAGCAGTGAACCTTCCATCCACAAAAAGGCTAAAACAGTACTGCTGAACTCAGTCCTACAGAACAAGTTACTGAATTCAATCAGCAACTGGATTTTCTAATAAAACAAGGAGATACTACAAGAAACAAGAATGGCTCAAACGCCAGAAAATGGGTGGAAAACTGGCGTTGAACGCCCAAAGGAAGCACAGTTCTGGGTTTAGACGCCAGAAACAGGTAAGGAGTTGGCGTCTAACGCCACTCCAGCTTCCACCCCCTGGCATTCAAACGCCAGTGGGAGTTCAGACACATACAAGTGCTGATAGCAACCCCTCTAAAAAGGCTTCTCAACCCACATCTGTAGGCAATAAACCTACAGCAACTAAGGTTGAGGAATACAAAGCCAAAATGCCTTATCCTCAGAAACTCTACCAAGCAGAACAGGATAAGCAATTTGCCCGTTTTGCAGACTACCTTAGGACTCTTGAAATAAAGATTCTGTTTGCATAGGCACTTGAGCAAATACCCTCTTATGCTAAGTTCATGAAAGAGATCTTAAGTCATAAGAAGGATTAGAGGGAAACTGAGAAAGTTTACCTCACTGAAGAATGCAGTACAGTCATTCTGAAAAGCTTACCTGAGAAGCTTAAAGATCCCGGAAGCTTTATGATACCATGCACATTAGAAGGTACTTGTACCAAGCAAGCTCTATGTGATCTTAGGGAAAGTATCAACTTAATACCTGCATCTACTATAAAAAAGCTTGGATTGACTGATGAAGTCAAACCAACCCGGATATGTCTCCAACTTGCTGATGGTTCCATTAAACACCCATCAGGCGTGATTGAAGACATGATTGTCAAGGTTGGGCCATTTGCCTTTCCCACTGTCTTTGTGGTGCTGGAAATGGAGGAGCACAAGAGTGCAACTCTCATTCTAGGAAGACCGTTTCTAGCAACTGGCCAAACCCTTATTGACGTCCAAAAAGGGGAAGTAACCCTGAGAGTCAATGAGGATGAGTTTAAGTTGAATGTTGTCAAAGCTATGCAGCATCCAGACACCACAAATGACTGCATGAGTATTGATATTATTGATTCTCTGGTAAAAGAGGTCAATATGACTGAGAGTCTCGAATCAGAGCTAGAAGATATCTTTAAAGATGTTCAGCCTGATCTGGAGGAACCAGAGAGAATAATAGAACCTCTGAAAATCCCTTAGGGAGAAGAGAAACCTCCCAAACCCGAGCTCAAACCATTACCACCATTCTTGAAATATGCATTTCTGGGAGAAGGTGATACCTTTCCTATAATCATAAGCTCTACCTTAGAGCCACAGGAAGAGGAAGCACTAATTCAAGTGCTAAGGACACACAAGACAGCTCTTGGATGGTCTATCAGTGATCTTAACGGCATTAGCCCATCCAAATGCATGCACAAGATCCTATTGGAGGGTGACGCTAAGCCAGTGGTTCAACCACAGAGGTAGCTGAATCCAGCCATGAAGGAGGTGGTGCAGAAAGAGGTCACTAAATTACTAGAGGCTGGGATTATTTATCCCATTTCTGATAGCCCCTGGGTAAGCCTTGTTCAAGTCGTCCTTAAGAAGGGTGGCATGACAGTGGTTCATAATGAAAAAAATGAACTGGTCCCTACAAGAACAGTTACAGGGTGGCATATGTGTATTGATTACAGAAGGCTCAATACAGCCACCAGAAAGGATCATTTTCCTTTACCATTCATAGACCAGATGCTAGAAAGACTAGCAGGTCATGAATACTACTGCTTCCTGGATGGATATTCAAGTTATAATCAAATTGCAGTTGATCCCCAGGATCAAGAGAAAACAGCATTCACATGCCCATCTGGAGTATTTGCATGCAGAAGGATGCCATTTGGTCTGTGCAACCTTTCAAAGATGCATGCTCTCTATTTTCTCTGATATGGTGAAAAAATTTCTGGAAGTCTTCATGGATGACTTTTCAGTGTTTGGAGACTCATTCGGATCCTGTCTTGACCATCTAGCACTTGTTCTAAAGAGATGCCAATAGACTAATCTGGTTTTAAACTGGGAGAAATGTCACTTTATGGTGACTAAAGGAATTGTCCTTGGGCACAAAATTTCGAAAAAGGGAATAGAGGTGGATCAAGCTAAGGTGGAGGTAATTGAAAAATTACCACCACCTGCCAATGTTAAGGCAATCAGAAGCTTTCTGGGGCATGCAGGATTCTATAGGAGGTTTATAAAAGATTTTTCAAAAATCGCCAAACCTCTGAGTAATCTGCTAGCTGTTGACACGCCATTTATCTTTGATAAGGAGTGTCTGTAGGCGTTTGAGACTCTGAAAGCTAAGCTGGTCACAGCACCAGTTATCTCTGTACCAAACTGGACATTACCATTTGAACTGATGTGTGATGCCAGTGAGCATGCCATTGGTGCAGTGTTGGGACAAAGGCATGACAAGCTTCTACACGTCATTACTATACCAGTCATGTTTTAAATGACGCACAGAAGAACTACACAACCACAGAAAAAGAGTTACTTGTAGTGGTTTACGCCATTGACAAGTTCAGATCTTATTTAGTAGGATCAAAAGTGATTGTGTACACTGACCATGCTGCTCTTAAATATCTACTCACAAAGCAGGATTCAAAACCTAGACTCATCAAATGGGTGTTGCTTCTGCAGGAGTTTGATATAGAAATAAGAGACAGAAAAGGGACAGAGAACCAAGTAGCAGATCATCTGTCCCGAATAGAACCAGTAGAAGGGGCGTCCCTCCCACCTACTGAAATCTCTGAAAACTTTCCGGATGAGCACCTCTTTGCCATCTAGGAAGTGCCATGGTTTGTAGACATTGCAAACTACAAGGCAGTGAGATTCATACCCAAAGAGTACAGTAGGCAGCAAACAAAGAAATTGATCACGGATGCAAAGTACTATCTTTGGGATAAACCATATCTCTTAGAGAGATGTACAGACGGAGTAATCTGTAGATGTGTGCCTAAAGAAGAAGCACAGAAGATCCTCAGGCACCGCCATGGATCACAGTATGGAGGAAATTTTGGAAGTGAGCGAACAGCTACAAGAGTCATCCAATGTGGCTTCTACTGGCCTACTCTCTATAAAGACTCCCAAGTGTTTGTACTTAATTATGACAGTTGCCAAAGATCTGGCAATTTGCCTCACAGTTATGCCATGCCTCAACAAGGGATCTTGGAGATTGAGTTGTTTGATGTATGGGATATTGACTTCATGGGACCTTTCCCACCATCATACTCAAATACTTATATTCTTGTGGCAGTGGATTATGTATCCAAATGGGTGGAAGCTATTGAAACACCCACTAATGATACTAAGACAGTGCTGAAATTCCTCCAGAAACACATCTTCAGCAGATTTGGTATCCCTAGAGTACTAATCAGTGATGGGGGTACTCATTTCTGTAATAAACAGCTTTACTCTGCTTTGGTTCGATATGGAGTTAGCCACAGGGTAGCTACTCCATATCATCCACAGACAAATGGGCAAGCTGAAGTCTCTAATAGAGAACTTAAAAGAATCCTGGAACGGACTGTAATTAACCGTAGAAGGGATTGGGCAAGAAGCTTGGATGATGCTTTGTGGGCATACATAACAGCATTCAAGACACCTATAGGAACTTCTCCATACCAGCTGGTGTATGAAAAATCCTGTCACTTACTAGTGGAACTGGAACATAAGGCCTATTGGGCAACCAGATTCCTAAACCTTGATGCCAAGTTAGCTGGAGAAAAATGATTGCTCCAGTTAAATGAGCTAGAGGAATTCAGACTCAATGCTTTCGAAAATGCAAAAATTTACAAAGAGAAAGCAAAAAGATGGCGTGATAAGAAACTGTCATCTAGAGTCTTTAAGTCAGGGCAGAAAGTTCTGCTATTTAATTCTAGGCTCAGATTATTCCCCGGAAAATTGAAATCCCGGTGGAGAGGTCCATATGTGATTACAAGTGTGTCACCGTATGGATACGTGGAGCTTCAGGATAATGATTCTAACAAAAAATTCATTGTTAATGGACAGAGAGTCAAACATTATCTTGAAAGCAATTTTGAGCAAGAATGCTCAAAACTGAGACTTGATTAAAGCTCAGTAATAGTCCAGCTAAAGACAATAAAGAAGCGCTTGTTGGGAGGCAACCCAACCATTTACAAAGTTTATTTGTTAATTAATTAAATTTTACAGGTTTATGTCAATTATCTTCAAGGTAAAATAGCAATTGCTTGAGTTCACAAAGTTACAGAAGGATCCGCAGGATAAAACAGCAAAAAGGAAGCTCACTGGTGCGAAAAAGCCAGTAAGAGTTGTTTTGGGCGTTGAACGCCCAAAAGAAGCATCTACTGAGCGTTCAACGCCAGTAAGGATAACCATCAGGGTGTTAAACACCAGAAAGAAGCATCTTTTAGGCGTTGAACGCCAGAAAGAAGCACCTTCTGGGCGTTTAACGCCAGATTTATAGCGTCTTGGGCGTTAAGAAAAATGCCCAGTGACAAAGGAGTTCCTGGCATTCAACGCCAGCTAGAAGCAACAGCTGGACGTTAAACGCCCAGGAGAAGCTGCGAATGGGCGTTAAACGCCTAAAACATGTAGCGTTTGGGCGTTTAACGCCAGGATTGTGGGGAGAAGGTAAATTCGTTTTCAATTCACATTTTTTTCAAATTTTTATGTTCCAATTCATGATTTCTTGCATAAACATGTTACAAACTCTCATCCTTCAATTCCAAAAATTTTATTCCTAATTTCTAAAATCCCTTTTTCAAAAAATATCAAATGTATCTTAATTCATAAACACAAATCCTTTTTCAAATCCCATCCAACTTCTTTTCAAATCTTTTTCAAAAAAAATCAATTATCTTTTCAAATTAATCCCAAATCCTTTTTTTTAATTCATATTTATCTTTTACAAATCATATCTTCTATCCTATCTTTCTTCAAAATTTTCGAAAACCCACCCCCTCCCTTTAAATCCACTCTCGGCCTCTCCCCTCTCCTCAACAATTCGAAAACAAGCTCTCCTTCTATCCCTCTCCTTTCTTTTCTTTTGCTTGAGGACAAGCAAACGTCTAAGTTTGGTGTGTTTATCCGTGATCACTAAACCATACCCACTAAGATCATGGCTCCTAAAGGAAAACAACCCACTCCAAAAGGCAAGAAAGAGAGTATTCCAAAACCATTTTGGAATCAAGGGAAGTTCTTAACCAAAGAACATTCAGACCATTACTACAAAATAATGGGTCTAAGGTCAGTGATCCCGAAAGTCAAATTCGATCTGAAAGAAGATGAATATCCGGAGATCCAAGAGAAAATTCGAAACAGGAGCTGGGAAATCCTAGCTAATCCTGAGACAAAGGTGGGAAGAAACATGGTTCAGGAATTCTACGCTAATCTGTGGCAAAGAGATAGGCAGAGAATATCTGGAACTACTCTTTATGACTATCGGACCTTGGTCAGAGGAAAGATTGTTCATATCCACCCTGATAAAATCAGGGAGATCTTTAAGCTACCTCGGCTGAAAGATGACCCAGACTCCTTTAATAGGAGAATGATGAGAACAAATAAAGGCCTGGACAAGATTCTATAGAACATATGCCTCCCTGGAGCCAAGTGGACCACCAGCACCAAGGGCGTCCCAAATCAACTCAAGAGAGAAGATCTCAAACCAGTCGCCAGAGGCTGGCTGGACTTCATTGGGCGTTCTATACTGCCCACTAGCAACCGCTCTGAGGTCACCGTTAAAAGAGCAGTGATGATCCACTGCATTATGTTAGGAAGAGAAGTGGATGTTCATCAGTTGATTTCGTGTGAACTTTACATAATTGCAAACAAGAACTCCAAAGATGCCAAATTGGCTTATCCTAGCTTAATATCTATGCTATGTAAAGATGCTGGAGTAAAGATGGGAATAACTGAGTATATCT
Organism: Arachis hypogaea; assembly: GCF_003086295.3. NCBI lineage: Eukaryota > Viridiplantae > Streptophyta > Magnoliopsida > Fabales > Fabaceae > Arachis > Arachis hypogaea. The sequence goes on from NC_092038.1 coordinate 12,316,439, forward strand.
CAGTTGAGCAACCAATCACCAAAACACCAATGGAAAAACAACAAGTGCAGGCTGACCGCATCAAGAGGAGAGCACAGGAATTCCTCCCAGAATTTTCTCAATTTGAATACTGGGAGCATCTTGAAGCATCGGTTACCAAGTTGCAAGAAGCTATGGACCAAATAAAGGAAGAACAGAATAATCAAAATAGCATGCTTTGCAAACTGCTTGGGGAACAAGAAGAGCAAAGGCGTGACTTGAAGGAACTGAAGCGTCAGAAATTATCTCTTGAAGGATCAAGCACCCCACAGACTAGAGGAACATCCACTTCCCAAAATAAAGGTTGTTGAGTCCTAATCTTAGCTTTACTCTGTGATAGTTGTCTTATAGATTTACCTTAGAAGTTATATAGGAGTAGTAGTAATTAGTATATCTATTTTGATTTTATTTCCAATTAAGCTATAATTTATTTTTCTCATCATCATCAAACATGAATAAAATAGTAGATTTTTAGAATAAAGAGGCAATTTAATTTTGAGTTCTTAATAAGGAAAATTCTAATTATTTATATGTGGTAGCAATACTTTTTGTTTTCTAAATGAATGCCTGAACAGTGCCTATTTTTTATATTGAAATTCATGAATGTTAAAAGTATTGGCTCTTGAAAGAATGATGAACAAGAGAAATATTATTGATGATCTAAAAAATCATAAAATTGATTCTTGAAGCAAGAAAAAGCATTGAAAAAAAAAAGAAATGAATCATTGGATAAAGAAAAAGAAAAAGCCTACAACCCTTAAAACCAAAAGGCAAGGGTGAAAAAGATCCAAGGCTTTGAGCATCAATGGGAAGGAGGGCCCAAGAAAATAAATCCAGGCTTAAGCGGCTAAATCAAGCTGTCCCTAACCATGTGCTTGTGGCATGCAGGTCCAAGTGAAAAGCTTGAGACTGAGTGGTTAAAGTCGTGATCCAAAGCAAAGGAGTGTGCTTAAGAACTCTGGACACCTCTAATTAGGGACTCTAGCAAAGCTAAGTCACAATCTGAAAAGGTTCACCCAGTTTTGTGTCTGTGGCAGTTATGTATCCGGTGGTAATACTGGAAAATAAAGTGCTTAGGGCCACGACCAAGACTCATAAAGTAACTGTGTTCAAGAATCAACATACTAAACTAGGAGAATCAATAATACTATCTGAATTCTAAGTTCTTATGGATGCCAATCATTCTAGATTTCAAAGGATAAAGTGAGATGTCAAAACTATTTAGAGGCAAAAAGCTACTAGTCCCACTGATCTGATTAGAATCTGATCTTCACTTGAAGCTCTAAGATATTATTGCTTCTTAATTTCTTTTTTATCCTATTTTATTTATCTACTTGCTTAAGGACAAGCAACAGTTTAAGTTTGGTGTTGTGATGAGCGGATATTTTATACGCTTTTTGGGGGTAATTTTATGTAGATTTTAGTATGTTTTAGTTAGTTTTTAGTATAATTTTATCAGTTTTTAGACAAACTTCGTATTTCTGGACTTTACTATGAGTTTGTGTGTTTTTCTATAATTTTAGGTATTTTCTAGCTGAAATTGAGGGAGCTGAGCAAAAATCTGATTTAGGCTGAAAAAGGACTGCTGATGCTGTTGGATTCTGACCTCCCTGCACTCGGAATGGATTTTTTGGAGCTACAGAAGTCCAATTGGCACGCTCTTAATTGGGTTGGAAAGTAGATATCCAGAACTTTCCAGCAATATATAACAATTTATACTTTGCGCGAAGATAGATGATGTAAACTGGCTTTCAACGCCAGTTCCATGTTGCAGTTTGGTGTTCAGCGCCAGAAACAGGTTGCAAGTTGGAGTTCAACGCCAGAAATAGGTTACAACCTGGCGTTCAACTCCAGAAACAGCCCAGGCACGTGAGAAGCTTAAGCCTCAGCCCCAGCACACACCAAGTGGGCCCCAGAAGTGGATTTCTGCACTATCCATCCTAGTTTACTCATTTTATGTAAACCTAGGTTACTAGTTTAGTATTTAAACAACTTTTAGAGATTTATTTTGTATCTCATGACATTTTTAGATCTGAATTTTGTACCTTTTGACGGCATGAGTCTCTAAACCACATTGTTGGGGTTGAGGAGCTCTGCAGCGTTTTGATGAATTAATGCAATTATTTTTGTTTCTCATTCAAACATGCTTGTTCCTATCTAAGATGTTCATTTGCGCTTCACTATGAAGAAGGTGATGATCCGTGACACTCATCACCTTCCTCAATCCATGAACGTGTGTCTGACAACCACCTCCATTCTACATTAGATTGAATTAGTATCTCTTAGTTTTCTTAATCAGAATCTTCGTGGTATAAGCTAGAATTGTTGGCAGCATTCATGAGGATCCGGAAGGTCTAAACCTTGTCTGTGGTATTCCGAGTAGGATTCTGGGATTGGATGACTGTGACGAACTTTAAACTCGCGAGTGTTGGGCGTAGTGACAGACGCAAAAGGATCAATGGATCTTATTTCGACATGATCGAGAACCAACAGATGATTAGCCGTGCTGTGACAGAGCATTTGGACCATTTTCACTGAGAGGATGGGAAGTAGCCATTGACAATGGTGACACCCTACATACAACTTGCCATCGAAGGAGCCTTGCATTTATGAAAGTGAGGAAGCATTATGTTACAGAAATTCAGAAGATAAAGTATCTCCAAAACTCCAACATATTCTCCATTATTGAGTAACAATTATTTATTTTATGCCCTTTCACTTTTTACAATTGAACTTAAAAAACACTGTTGTTGGTATCCTGACTAAGAATAATAAGATAACCATAGCTTGCTTCAAATTAACAATCTCCGTGGGATTCGACCCTTACTCACGTAAGGTATTACTTGGACGACACAGTGCACTTGCTGGTTAGTTGTGCGAAGCTGTGAGAAATAGTCCATTAATATTGGCATACACAATTTCGTGCACTATGTACCCCAATGATCGTAAGTACCCCAATTCCGTCCTAAAGAAGAAAATGAAGATATCATTGGCCCTGAAGTACCATATCTTAGTGCCATTGGAGCGCTAATGTATCTTGCTAATAATACACGACCCGATATATCATTTGCTGTGAATTTACTAGCAAGATATAGTTCCTCTCCAACCAGAAGAAATTGGAGTGGAATCAAACAGATCTTTCGATATCTTCATGGAACGGTTGATATGGGATTGTTTTATCCCTACGGATCCAAGTCACAACTAGTTGGCTATGTAGATGCCGGATACTTGTCTGATCCACACAAAGGGAGATCTCAAACAGGATACCTGTTCACATATGGTGGTACAGCTATATCATGGAGGTCCACAAAACAGACGATAGCAGCAACCTCCTCTAATCATGCTGAAATACTAGCGATTCATGAAGCAAGTCGCGAGTGTTTTTGGCTCAGGAGTTTGATCCAATATATCCTGTCATCATGTGGACTAATTGATCATAAGATAGCTCCAACTGTCCTGTTTGAAGATAATACAGCATACATTGCTCAACTTAAAGGCGGATACATTAAAGGTGATAGAACAAAGCATATTTCTCCCAAATTCTTTTTCACTCATGATCTTCAAAATCAAGAGACAATTGATATCCAACAGATCCGCTCAAGTGATAATCTGGCAGATTTATTTACAAAGTCACTCCCAAAATCCTCCTTTGAAAGATTGGTACATGAGATTGGGATGCACCAATTTCGAGACATTAAATGATGTCGACAAGAGGGGGAGACTGTACTCTTTTTTTCCTTGGTCAAGTTTTTTTCCCATTGGATTTTTCTTGACAAGGTTTTTAATGAGGCAGTCCCTGTCACAAAGGATATTGTACTCTTTTTCCTCCACTAAAGTTTTTTTCCCACTGGGTTTTTCTTTAGTAAGGTTTTAATGAGGCATATCTCTAAATGAGCATCCAAGGGGGAGTGTTGTGATAAGATTTGTTACGTGGATGCCCATTTATGAAGGGCGATGTAGTATTTTTCAAGGAAGAATGCTTTTAATGAGTACTTGAAAAACTATCCTATGTACATCTATAAATAGAGGTTTAAGCCTCTGAAAGTAACACAACAATAAGCACACAATTACAGTAACAAAAGTAAATGTAATTTTCTCTCTCTTTACTTTTAATATTTCTTTTTATCTTTACATATATATACACATTACAATATATAATATTAATATATATATATATAAATTAGTATTGAGCTAATTATATTAATGCTAGAGTCTTTTATTTATACATCTTTATTTTATATTTAATATATCTTTTATTTATTTTACAACAAGTGCCTCTTTATTGAGTATCGAACATTTTTTCATCACGGTGATATGATTTCAAATATTTTAATTTAATTCTTTATTTATGTGTGAAAAAAGCTAATGATATCATTTAATTTGAAATTTTCCAATGAAAGAAAGCACTTCGGTTATGCACATTTTTTTGTAGATAATGCTACTTCTATTAAGTATAAATAAGCAGTTAGCTGAGGCTAAAAACATGTTATAGTAGTGCATAATTTAAAATATTCTGAGAGAAACAAATAAATGAATTCAATCTCTCACCAATAACTTCAGCTTGTACCAAATTTATTTTAATGTAGCAAACTAAATATTAAGCTTGTGAATAATTTATCAGGATGTGCTTTTTATAAAAATACCTTTTTGATTGTGGTCTTCTCAGAGACGACACTAAGAACGGCAGTTTCATTCAACAGTCTATCTTTAAAGACCTAAAAACACAGCATAAGTGAATAGTCTATGTATTTTTCTAAATTAAATTATAAATAGACACAGTACCAAATTCAGGAGAGACACATGTCATCATATAATACAAGCATTTTTAGTAGAATTCTGACATAACAGATCATCATTTAGTTAAGCAATCTAGCAATAAATTAATTAAGTACTATAGCAGCAGTAAAGCAAAAATAAAATATAATATCATTACAAAAAATTATAATTAAAAATATCTCAAATTATTATTGAAATTAAAACAAAATTAAAGCAATTGCCCACGCACCACGTTTTATTAGTATCTAGGAACATGCGTGGATGTGACCATAGTAAATCAATTGCAACATATTATGTTCAATTCATAGCTAAGGGACAAGAAAAAATCGTACTCATGAAATTAGCATTGCATCTATTTGGCTACAGTGGGTTTTCGTCAGGTGAGAAATTACATATCAAATGAGATACACATGTATACTCTGATTCATTGAATCCAATGAAATTCTGTTCTTTGAAAATTTCTTTTGCACATATAAATAGGACAATAGAATGCCATATTAATGTATTTACGGTTGATTTTGTGTCTTTAGAGTTTGTAATTATTTTTTAGTTTATCAACCTTATTTTTATACTGTTGTTATGTAGAACATTTCGTTGATTATTTAATTTTGACTTCACGATAAGATTATATTGAAGTTAAATAAAATTTTTTTGGATTCAAATAGGATATTTTAAATTTTAAGGACCAAAACAGAATTACACCTAAATGTATTGGACTAATTTAGTACTTTATTCTTATTATTTTGAAGTTAACTATAATAAAGGTATATTATATCTGGTTTGTATTATTTATATCAATCATAAAGAAGAAGAAAAGTCAAATGGTATTGAACAAAAGGAAGACATTTTTCTCAGCATATATGAATACAACAAATCTCCAAAACTCCAAAAGTACCCTTCCATCCCCCCTCCCCCTTTCTTTTTTTTCTCCGTTTCTTTTAGGTCACAAACCAATGATAAAACACTGTTATAAGCTTATAATATTAACTTGTGTGTACTACTAAAACAGAGTAATATAAAAACTCTTTATTATTGCTATGAAGACAAGTACATAGTAAAAAAAAGTTTTATCTAAATTAAATAGAGTAATTAATCAGTATTTAGTTCTTAATTATAATGATAGAATGAGATAAAAGAATATTTCTGTTTAATAATGAAAAAAATAAACTATTTTTATGAAGACAAACAATAAAATCTGCATAATAAGAATAAAAATTCAGCAATTTCATCATCATCAATCAAGCACATATTTCATCATGATCATCATAGAACAAGAGCAACAACACAACAAACATTTACATTATAATCAAACAATAAAGGCAGAAACTGATCAATAATTTTTTTATGTTTAAGACATCCATGATCCATAAACAGCAGCTACTTTAACAATGTATAATAAATTATTATCAGATCCAGCAAAATGTATAATGAATTGACTAGAGAATAAATTGATGGAATAATAGGAATGTTAGTCCAGATCTATGACACTAGAAATGCAAGCGGCTAAAGTTCTTCCAAATGAACAATATTTAATTCTTCCCTTGGTCTAAACTAAGATTTCACTATTGAAATTACAATTTTACTTAATGAGAAGTTGATAAGAGTGAACCAAAAATAGATCTGACATATGTAAGCAGACATAATAGTGGTATTGTAGCTAATACCAGCATTGAAGCAAAGAAATAAGGTTTACCAACTCTCAAAATATGCATTAAAGCAATGTAGGTGGTGGCAGAGGTCCCAAAACCAGCTCGGCCTAGCACGAGGAATGGTTTATTTTGAGCGACGGAAGGGAGCAGCTCTGAACAACAAACCTTCTCCAATGCTCAGACGAAAGTGAGCAGCGGCAAAAGCGGTTAGGGGTTTGCAGCGACGGAAGAGAGCGGCGGCGGAGGGAGCATCGACGAAGGGTTTGCGAGGGACAGTGAGCGCCGAGGGAGTCACTGCTAGAGAGAGTCACCGCCGAAGGAGGGTTAGGGATTTATAGTGGGAGCAGCGATGGTGGGAGTTTCAAAAGAGGGAGCGCCAATGGAGGCATTGAGAGCGCCGGCGATGTTCTTCGGAGTGCTGGGGTTTTATATGTGTTCGGAGTGCTGTGATTCTCTGCGGAATGCTGGGGTTTTGATATGCGGTCAAAGTGCTGTGGTTCTTCGCGGAGTGCTGTGGTTAATCATCAATGTTTAGGATGAGGCATGAAAGGGACACAATGAAGCACAAAAGGGTTTAGAGTTTTTTGAAGTAGAAAGAGTTTTGAAGAGTTACAGGATGTGCAATGCAACTTATCATATCCGAACGAAAGCTTTTTTTGGGAACCTTTTGGCCACGGTTTTGAAGCGTGCCAAAATAGTTACAGAAAACGGCCACGCTTTTAATAAGTCACTATAACGAAACCAGGTCACCACGCTTTAAAAGTGTATCTGTCTCTCTCTATGGCCACGCTTTTGAAACATTGCAAAAAAACATGGCCAAATCTCTTATCAATTACCACCCTCGTAAAAGTGTGACTATTGACCTCTTTTGCCACACTTTTGAAGCGTGGCAAGGAAAAACGTGGCCAAATCTCTAATCAATCGCCACCATCATAAAGGCGTGTCCATTGACCCTGAAAAGCATGGCAAGAAAAAAACGTGGCCACAAACCTTTTTTTCTTGTAGTATGCCTAAAACCCTTGCTGACTTAAGCATTAGAGTCCCTTGAAGGAACCACCCCCACCTCTTCACAAGAAACTCGAACGGCAGCACCTCAATATCAGAAGACTTCGGATGCTACCACAAAAGGAGTCTAGACCTCAAGTTCAGGTACAAACGCATCTGCTTCAGGTAAACCTCGGAACATTGGCGTCGTTGCCGGAGATTTGGAAATTAAGCCCGTTCGATGGCAGACGACATCCCGGAATATGGACACACTGCTTTCGATTCTGAAGCCCTAGAAGAAGAGCAATATAATGATGAATGAGCATTAGTCATACCTTCCCGAGTCGATATAGGAAAATGCGTAGCCAGAGATGTGCATCCTTCGAACCCGGAATGGCACAGGATAAGCTCGGAAGTTCACTGACCTGAAGGATCCGGGCTAAGAGATCACATAGAGATCATGGGACTTGTCTACAGAAATCAAGGTTGGTTGTAACAACTCGAGCAGGAGCTAGAGCGACAACGAGAATCCAAAAGAGCCCTGAGAAGGGAGGTACGACGGCAAAGGGAATTAGAAGAAAAGATAATGAAACTGGAGTCCGAGTTCAAGGGTTGGAGAGCCCGAGCTAACCAAGAAGAAATGTCTCTGACAGGCGAATATCCATTCATAAAAGAAATTATGCGGTCTAAAGTTCCTAGAAACTTTAAGAGCTCAGATATGGATCTTTATGATGGAACTACCGATTTGAGACATTATCTGAGAAATTTCAAATGCGGCATGTATTTGGTAAACGTGTAGGATGCCACTCACTATAAAGCTTTCCCAAATACGTTAACCAAGGCATCCATGAAATGGTTTGATGGTTTATCACCTATATCAGTCACGTGCTTCGACAATTTGGCAAGAACCTTCCTTACCTAATTTTTCAACCAAAAGGATAAGGTCAAGCATGCGCCAAGCCTCTTAGATGAATTCAACAAAGCATGCTTAGAGATTTAGAACCTACCTACCGAAGCAGTCGTTATGGAACTAGTCAACGACCTTAGAGAAGGACCCTTCTCACAATCCATATCAAAGAGGAACCCGACCTCATTGTATGAGGTGCAAGAACTAGCCGAGAAATACATCAATATGAAAGAAACAAGTCATTTACGAAAACTTGCTTTGAGACAACACAATCAATATCCAGCTCGAGATAGAGAGAAGAAATCAAAGAAAAAAGAAGAATATAGCTCGAACAAAACTCGAAGGTAAAACGACTATACCCAATTTCAAGTGTCCCTTGTTGACGTCTCAAAGAGATCTGTCACACAGAAAAGATTCCACCTCTCAAGCCGATCAAAAACAAAAAAGGTGGACGTCGGTCGGAATACTGCGAATACCACAAAACCTATGACTATACTACCAATGATTGTTATAATTTAAAAAATGTGATTGAGAAATTGGCTAGGAAAGGTCGGTTGGATAGGTATTTAGCAGACAGGTCAAATGATCCTGGCAAGAGGAACAGAGATAAAGAAGCAGGGTTCGCCGAGATCGACCGTTACAAACTCCTAAGAAGGACATCCATATGATTGTTGGAGGATTTGCAAGGGGAGGAGTAATAAAATCTTCCCGCAAAAGACAATTGAAAGAAGTCTACCAGGTCGGTGAGGAAGCTGAGATGCCTGATCTTATCGTCATCACCTTCACAAAAGAGGATGCCCAATGGGTAGCACATAGACATGATGACCTTGTCGTAATCACAGTGATGATTGCCAATGAAAACCTCTACAGAACTCTGGTAGATCAAGAAAGTTCAGTAGACATCCTATTCAAACCAACTTTTGATAAGTTGGGCATAGAAAAAAAGAATTTGAGAGCATACCCAGATACCCTCTTTGGTCTAGCAGATACTCCAATCTGGCCTCTAGGGTTTATTTCTCTTTACACCACCTTTGGGAAGGGCCCAAAATAAAAAACCTTTAGCTTAGACTACATAGTGGTCGACGTAGCATCATCTTACAATGCCCTAATTAGTTGGAGAATACTAAACTGACTTATTGCAGTAGTCTCCACCCCTCGCCTTTGTATGAAATTTCCTACTCTAGAAGGAATAGCCACTGTAGGGGGAGGGGGACCAAAAACTGGCAACAAGATGCTACAATGGAAGCCTGAACCTATGAGGGCATACGAAAGGAAAAGAGGTCAACCCCATAGAATTCAGAGTTGTCCAAGTTCGTAAGGAATTGAGACCCTAACTTGAAAGAAAGACTGAGGAGGTTCAGATCGGGGATGAGGTTAGGAAGACAACAAATGTAGGGGATGATGTAGAGTAGCAGTTAAAGGAAGAACTCATTAAGCTCCTACGAAATAATTCCAACATATTTGCTTGGAAAGCTTCTGACATGCCTGGAATTCACCCCAACCTCATAAGCCACAAACTGGTAGTCTACCTGGGCTTACGACCTGCCTAATAAAGATGACGAAAGCTTAGCCCCAAAAGGGCAGAAGTAATAGAAGAGCAAGTCTGAGCACTTTTGGAAACTGTATTCATAAAGGAGGTAAAATACCCATTCTGGCTTGCTATCGTGGTGTTTGTGAAGAAACATAACAGAAAGTGGAAGATAAGTATCGACTATACTGACTTCAACAAAAATTGTCCCAAGGATGCTTATCCCTTCCCTAGTATTGACGCTATAGTATATTCGACTTTGGGCTACAAGTACTTGTCCTTTATGGACGCATATTTGGGATACAACCAAATCCTTATGTACAAACTAGATCAGGAAAATACCTCTTTCATCACTCCTAGAGCAAATTACTATTATGTGGTAATGCCCTTTGGGTTGAAATTGCTAGAGCCATGTATCAATGACTAATGAACAAGGTGTTTTCCATTCACCCTGGAAATATGATAAAAGTCTACGAGGACGATATGCTTGTCAAAACAAGGAAAAAACCAGTCTGCTGTCCAATCTGACAGAGGTGTTTGACACAATGAGACAGCACAGGATGAGACTAAATCCCACGAAGTGCAGCTTTGCAATAGAAGCAGAAAAGTTCTTGAGATCCATGCTCACTCAAAGAGGCATTGAAGCCAACCCGGACAAACGTAGGGCCATCATGGAAATGAAAAGCCCGACATGCTTAAAAGAGGTCCAACAGCTAAATGGCAGGCTAAAAGCCTTATCTAGATTCTTGGTCAGGTCGGCTTTGAAATCCCTGCCCTTGTTTGCAATCCTCAAGAAGGGACATCAGTATTAATGGACTCAGGAATATGAACAAGCCTTTCAAGACTCCAAAAAATTCTTGATCCAACCACCTATACTAACCCGACCTAAAGAAGGAGAAGAACTTGTGTTTTACTTAGCCATTGTAGACAAGGTTGTAGCCTTAGCCCTTGTCCGAGAAGATAAGGAGGGGTAGCGACCTGTCTATTTCATGAGCAAGGCATTACAGTGGGCAGAATTGAACTATCAAAAAATAGAAAAATTTGCCTATGCCCTCGTCTTAGCCTCAAGAAGACTACGACCTTATTTTCAATCTCACACTCTTAAAGTCCGAACTAACCAGCCGATAAAGCATATCCTTCAAAAGATAAATATTGCAAGTCGAACGCTACAATGAGTTATGGAGTTATCCGAATTAACCTCAAGTATGAATCTCGTACAACAATCAAATCCCAATACCTGGTCAACTTCTTAGCCGAATACACAGGCGAACTACAAGGAAGCCCAACATCTTGGCAACTATATATGGATCGGTCATCAAATAAAGTTGGTAGCAGAGCAGGAATCATTCTTGAGAATGAGGAAGAAATTCGGATAGAGCTTTCATTAAAATTCGAGTTTTCATCCTCTAACAACCAAATTGAATATGAAGCCAGGCTAGCCAAAGAAGTCGGAGCAACAAAAGTTACAGTGTTTAGTGACTCCCAAGTAATAACCTCTCAGATAAATAGGGATTACCAAGCCAAAAATCTTAATATGAAGAGATACTTGGAAAAGACACTAGAACAGCTAGCACACTTCCAAGAGACAGAGGTCAGGCATATTACTCGGTAGCTCAATTGCCGAGCTGATGCCATCTCTAAACTGGCTAGTACTAAGCCAGGGGACAACAATAAAAGCCTGATCTAGGAAACTCTTCACACACCATAAGTGGCCAAGGAAGTCGAAATCCAAACGCACTAAGAATCTCCAATCTAAACTTGGGTTGGATAACTCCTGTTATCGAATATCTCAAATTCAATATCATCCTTAAAGAAGAAAAGAAAGCAAGGAGACTCAAAAGGAAAGCACAAAACTATACTCTGGTCTACAATGTTCTCTATAGAAGAGGAATATCTACACCCTTACTGAAGTGCGTCCTGACCTCTAAGACTGAGGAGATTCTAGAAGAAGTCCATAGTGGCATCCACAGAAATCACCTAGGAGCACGATCACTAGCTAAGAAAGTGTTACGAGCTGGCTTCTTTTGGCCGACCTTGCAAAGTGAAGCAGCCGACTTTGTCAAAAAGTACCTGTCCTGCCAAATCCATGCCAATTTTCATGTAGCACTACCAGAAGAGCTCATCATTGTCACCTTGTCAAGGCCTTTTGCAAAATGGGGTTTGGGCCTACTCAGATCATTTTCTCAAGCACTCGGACATGTGAAATACCTCATAGTCGGGATTGACTATTTTACTAAGTGGATTGAGGCAGAACCTTTGGCAAACATCATGGCCCAAAAAAGTCAAAAATTCCTCTACAAGAACATTGTCACCCGGTTTGGAGTTCTGTATTCCATTACTACGAACAATGGTACTCAGTTCACCGACTCGAACTTCAAAAACTTGGTGGCAAGCCTTAAGATTAAACACCAACTTACATCAGTAGAGCACCCTCAGGCCAATGGACAAGCAAAAGCTGCGAATAAAGTCATATTGGCAGGGCTAAAGACTACAAGATGCAAAAAGAGCATGAGCTGATGAGCTCTCCCAAGTTTTATGGACATATCAGACAACTCCTCACTCCACAATAGGAGAATCTCTATTCCAACTTGCTTATGGTATAAAAGCTATGATTCTTGTCAGGTTTCACATTGTTTGGGGAGGAGAACAAAGCATGTCTTATAAGGGTGTGGATACCTCTCCCTAGCATGACGCGTTTTGACGAGTGAGTGTGGGGGGCTTCGAAAGACAAAATCGTGAGGCCTTGTGTGCCAAAGTGGACAATATCGTGCTAGCGGGTGGTCTGGGCTGTTACAGATGGTATCAGAGTCGGAGCTCGGATCGATGTGCCAGCGAGGGTGCTGGGCTCCCTTAGGGGGTGGATTGTAAGGTCCCACATCGGTTGGGGAAGGAACGAAGCATGCCTTATAAGGGTGTGGATAACTCTCCCTTGCATGACGCATTTTGACGAGTGAGTGTGGGGGCTTCGGCTATCATCCCTATCGTCAAAGAAAAAACCGTAAGGCCTTGTGTGCCAAAGTGGATAATATCGTGCTAGCGGGTGGTCTGGGCTGTTACAATTCGTATTGAAGTAAATGGAGAAATCACAAGAGTAAGGACCTACAATGAAGTGAAAAATATCCAAGCTCAAAAGAAAGAGCTCGACCTCCTCCCAGAAATCCAGGAGCAAGCTCGGGTAAGGGAGGAAGCATTAAAACAAAGGATGTCCACAAAGTACACCAAGAAAGTCATCAGAAGAAGCTTCGCCATAAATGACATCATACTGATCAGGAATGACATCGGAGTACAAAAGTCAGGTGAAGGAAAATTGATTGCAAATTGAAAAAGACCTTACAAAATCATTGAAGTCGTGGAAAAAGGTTACTACAAAGTGTCTGAGTTACAAGGGAATGAGCTCCTTAGGTCGTGGCATGCATGCAACATGAAGAGATACTACAGCTAGAAAGCATAGTTTTTTTCTAAGAAGGATTTTCCTGAAGGGAGTTTTAACGATGCATCATAACAAGAGTTAGGAGTTAAAGATAAACAAACACTTAGTAGCAAAATAGCACCTATAAATCATTTGTTATTAATGATAATTTGTCATTTATCTCATTTTCTACAATTGATTGTTCTACTACACACACCAATTTAAACTCGATAAAGCGCGAAAATCATTGCCCGACCTAGAAGGTCAGCAAGATAAAGCGATAAAGTGCAAACTAGTGTAAGAAGTTATATAAGTAGATCGTGGTTCGACCTCATTAAGCTACTTGCATAGAAACAAGTTAGCAAAAGAGGCAAGGCAAAAATGAACCACAAAAGTAACTTGATAATAAATAAGACCAACCTATTAAGGTCAGGTTCAAATCTCGACAATAAGAAAGCAAATTATTACCCGACCTTATAATAGTTTGATCAAAATGTTATAAAAATGAGGGTAATCCATACAAGGTATCCAAAATACATTGTAAAAATATTACCGATTCTTAAAAAGGAGGATAGTATCCTCAAATAGTAAAAAGTTTGTTAAGTGATATTTGAAAAATAACGAAGAAGCAAACAAAACCACAATTACCACATGCAAATAAAAAAAACTATAAACACTTATAAAATCAAATAAGTGGGAAAAAGGTTTTAAGCCTAAAAAGGGACAACATAATATCCAAACTACTACAAAAAAGTGTTCAAAAAACCCATAAGCGAGCTACCAAATATAGGAACAAAGTTCAGAAATAAAACTAAGAGAGAAGAGGGTCCTGTTCATCAGTAACCATAGGGGCAGCTTCATCAATTTGAATAGAAGGGAGAGTCTTGGCCATGGGGATGGAGGAGTCTGTAGGAGCTTCCTCGACTCGGGCATCAGATGTCTTCGGGTCCTCAACAGGAAATGACTAACCTTCTGGAGGAACTACCCTCCCATCAATCACGACCTTGTTAGAATCAATGGGAGAGAGGTCAATCTCAGCCGCTAGAACTCGGAACTTAGCATTCAGGTTCTTTGTTAATTAACTCATCCATTCCCTCAACTACCGACTCCTCCAAGATAGCATACTGCTCCCTCGCCTTAGCCAAATCCTCTTTTAAATCCAATTTCTCCCCAAAAGTATGACTATAGCTCTCCTCAGCCTTCTTATGCAACCCCTCATTCATGGCACAAGCTGCCTCGGAATACTTCACCTTCTCACGAAGCTTTGAAAGGTCGGAAGTAAGATCCCATTTTCGACCTCCAATTCCAACCTGCACTCCCGAAGAGAAGCAACCGTAGCTCGGAGATCAGTCACTTCCCTTTGAGCCAAGTGAAGCTGCTTCCAATTATTTTAGGAGGGCAGAACACACCCCTGCAGTTCAAATACCTCCCAGGAAAAGCACCTCTAAGTGCTTCTTAAGAGAAACATCATCCATACTTATATGACTATAAGGAAGGATATGCTCCTCACAAAAAGCAATGGAATTGAAGTTTTTGTCGTGGACATTGCCGAGATCAGAAGAAAGAGTTTTTCTCTTTCGAGAACCCTAGTCAGAAAAAGGAGGCATGGGAAGGTGGGGACAATTTGGGGCAAAACTTTCATCTTCAAAGGTGGAGGAGAAGGAAGGACAATTCTTGCCAATTGAAAAGAGGATAAATCCAACTTGGAAGAAGAAGAGGTGTCACTCGACTTATCGGCCTCCTTTAACTGGATGGCCCAAGTAGCCGCATTCTTTTTGGCCTGTCGAACTCTTTGAAAAGCTTCTAAGCCATTGGTCATTTTTGCTACAAAAGAGCCAAAACAAGAAAAGATTCAGGTTATATAACCCAAAAACACATAAAGGAAGTATTTACAAAAAGAAAAGCTAGCTATCTAATTCGGTACGGACATAGCTTGATTTGCCTATCAAAAACTTCTTTGTGTCAAGGTTCTGAGCTCAGCCCCAACACTCCTGAAAAAAGGCCATTATACACTCCTCTACCTCATCCAAATCCTCAAGGTTATATTTAATGATAGTGGAGGCCTCTTCCCACGACAAACTAAAGGCGGGTTCATCTCTCTCGTTAAGGAAAAATGATCGGGCACCCTCAACAGTCCGGACCTTAAAATGATAGTTCTTGAAATTGTGAAAAGTCTCATCAAAAATAGGAAAAAACTTTTCGACCTTGAATAGCTCGGAAAGAGAGTCAGTGTTATTTTTTTTTAGCTAAAAGGCTTGGTGAGATGGAACAAATAGAAGAAAATCTTAGAAGATAGAGGAAGGTCAAGTTTCCAACTTAGAAGTTGGTAAACTTTCATAAAACTCCATGAGTTCGGGTGGAGTTGAGAGGGAGCTACCTTACAGATACTAAGGATTTCGGTCTCAAAATCAGAAAAGAGAAGTGTAACCCCGAGCCTAGTAAAGAGGCAGTCATACATAAAAAGAAAATGGGTCTCCGAGTTACTAAGTCGGGAAAAACAAATCCTATCCTTCCGGTCGTGAGCTACTAGTTCATACTTTTCCTCGTCCTTTTAGGTCTTACAAATCCTATGTTGCAAACAGAATTTTACTACATACTCATTATCAATCACAGAAACATCAGAAAAGATGATAACATCTACCTAATCTAACCCTAGAGGAACCTTAGATGACATGCTGAGAATAACCGAACACGAAATAAAAGATTATACCTACAAAAGCGAAATGAATCTTTGTCACTATTAGCAAACTACAAGTCAGATATCACGCCATAACAACACGATATACAAAAGGATGTCAGATCATCCTCAACGATGGGACCTTCAATCTACTCTACTAGAATGTAAAATGGCGCCATTACTCAGAATGAAGATAGCACCATTTGGGGGAAAGATAAAACCCCAGAATTCAACGAATTTCCAGATATTCAACAAACAAAGTCACAAATTCTTTCTACCAGATTCTACAACTTCTTGTAAACGGTAATGAAGGTTCACTATAACCAAGATAATAAGTGAGAATGGGAAAGGGTAGAAACTTCTACGAACAAAAAAGAACCCATAAAAATAGATAAAGAAGAAGAAAAAAACCAACGTTGTTGAAGAATAGGAGGAAGTTACTGCGATAGCAATGCTGAACAATCCCTAAACGTCAAACTCAAACCAGAACTGAATTCTAAGATGGAGAAATCTTGAAAACCAAAGGAGTCACAGTAGGGAAGAAGAGTTTTGAAGAAGAAGTAGAAATCTAGGGAAAGTGAAAAGGAAGAAAGAGAGAATGATTATGTTTATATAGATATTAGAGACAAAACGTAAATTTACTCCTCATTTAATGACAAACACGGTTATCAAGATAATTGAAAAGGCATGCATGCGGTTACGAAAAGACGTAACGTTCAGATTTAAAAACACGTCAAATACCCGACCTAGTTTAAAGAAAAATGGTATACCCGACGTAATAAGATGAAAGTCGTAAGAAATCAAGACCGACTTGAGAATGCTTGATTCCGAACCAATGAAGTTTGGCCTCAAGCAAGAGCACCGTTCATACTCTGACCCAATACCTAGTCAAATTTAAAATAAATATAATCCAAACCTACAAACATTCGTTTCAGATAACTCTCAAAATAACTGCTATGTTTAAAAGACCAACTACCACATTTAAATCGAAATTGTTGCTTAATTTTCGGCGCCTGAATTTAGTAATCAACACAAATTAAAAAAATAATATATAAAATTCTAGTAATTAACTTCGCATCATATATAAACTACATACTAATTAAAGCATAGAGTGTCACCTAGGTAATGCATAGCCATAATGTTCTAGTAATCTATGATTACGCTCAAGTAAGAGATTTTGAGCGTTAGTAGTGGGTTCAATTAGTGGAAATATTATACATTAGGATCAGACAATTTATTATGCACGAACATACTGCACAAATACAGAATACGTTAATACAAAAATTTTAAAACTTTATAAGATAGAGATACGAATATATAAAAGATATAAAGTATTTTTTTAAAATAAATTATAAAAATATTTTAATATTTTATTAATATTAAAATATAAATTATTTTTTAATTATTTTTAATATTTTATTTTAATTATATAAAATATTTAATTTTTTTGTTTTAATAAATAATAATATATATTATTTTTTAATTTATTTTTAAAATATATATTAAAAATATAATTAAATATTCTAATACATGATGATATTTAAGTATGTATAAATATATCTATAAAAAAATTATTTTTATTAAAAATACGTATACCAAATAAATATCAATAAATATAATGTACAAAATGCCCCCGTATCAGATAGTGCTACAGTGTAACTCAAGAAAGTGTCCATGCATATAGGACACCATTAATCTTATAAACCAAGAAAAAATATTACAAGTTAAAATCTTGTTAGCTTATTATGCTTTAGCAGTGCACCGGCTTCTAGACATGATAATGACATGCACTAATGCTATATATTAATTAGAGATTAAATTAGGGTTTTTACTTTTGCGATATAAACTAAAAATGCTTTACCTTAAACTGGGTCTATTTGATTAAGACATCCACTTACAGCTGCACCTTCAAACTTCTTTCATTCTTATTATTCGTTATTTTTTTCAAGGGCGAAAAAAGTTAGAACTAGAAGTATATATCAAAACCTATATGAGACTAGAAGCAATTAGCCAAATAATAATGAAATCTTAACCATATGAAAAAAATGCAAAAAATAATAGCTGCTAAGAGTAGTTTATTTATTGGATTTAGTCCTCTTGTATCCTTAAGAATATAATAATAATTTTTTCATATGTTTGATATATTTGTTGGGTTTTTTCTCTCCTTTATGAGGCTCAAGTCCAATATTTTGAGAGTGTCTCTTACACCCATTGTGCCACAACCCTAATTAATTTTTGAGGGTCATTGAGAATGATAGAGAGTAGCCACAAAAGAGAGAAAGAAAGGAAAAAACAGAATTTTCGTTTTTATCCAAAGTAGCAAATTTCAAATAGCAGTTTCTCATTTGTTCACCGTTGGATCGGTTTGAAATTTAAACTGCATATTCCTATCATCTTGTTCTTCATTCTGGTCGGTGGAGATGTTGATTGGAGGTTTTCAGTAGGAGAAATTGGTTTTTCAAGAGAGAAATTAGGTTTCCCGTTTTTACACAGAGCAACAATTTTGGAACGGCAGTTCTCATTCTTTCACCGTTGGATCGATGTAAAATTTAAACTATAGATTTTTCACATCTTGTTCTTCATTCTGAATGGTAAAGATTTTAATTAAAGGTCTGCAGAGGGAGAAATTGGCTTAGACATCAACTCTGTTTTTTTGTCTCTTTCATACTGGCATCAGAGCTTGTTGGTATTTTTCTGGGCTTGTGATTCTGTGAACAATGGAAGCTAATACTAATACTAGTAGGATGATCACTCTTAATGATTCTAATTATGATTTGTGGAAGTCAAAGATGGAAGATTTGCTTTATGTCAAAAATTTTCATCAACCAGTTTTTGGTACAGATAAGCCTAATGATAAATCTGATGATGATTGGACTTTGTTGCATAGACAAGTCTATGGATATATTAGGCAGTGGATTGACGATAATGTGTTGAACTATATTATTGGAGAGACACATGCTCGAACCCTTTGGATTAAGCTTGAACAGTTGTATGCTCGGAAAACTGAGAATAACTAGATATTTTTGATCAAGCAGTTGTTGGCTTTGAAGTATAGAGATGGGACATCAATGACAGATCACTTGAATAATTTCCAAAGAATTATGAATTAGTTATCTTCCATGGGCATCAAGTTTGATGAAGAGGTTCAAGGATTGTTACTTCTTAGCTCCTTACCAGACTCGTGGGAAATTCTCAGAATGTCATTGTCTAATTCTGCTCCTGATGGTGTAATCTCTATGGATCTTGCCAAGAGCAGTGTTTTGAATGAAGAGATGAGAAGAAAGTCACAAGGTACATCGACTACACATTCAGATTTTCTTGTTTCTGAGTCTAGGGGGAGAAGCAAAAGTCGAGGTCCTAAAGGTAGAGATCAAAGCAGAAGCAAGTCTCGAGGAAAGTATAAGAATATTGAGTGTCATCATTGTGGTCAAAAGGGACATGTGAAGAGATTTTGTTGGCATCTAAAGAAGGAGAAAGCCAAGGCAAGTAAAGACAAGAGCACAAATAAAGATGATGGTAGCAAGGAAGACAAGGTTAATGTAACTTATGATGATTTTCTTGTTGTTGAAGAGTTTGAATCTGTTAACCTTGTTGATAATAGCACTAGTTGGGTGATTGATAGTGATGCTTCTATTCATGTTACATTTATGAGGGATTTGTTTACATCTTATACTCCTGGTGATTTTGGTGATGTAAAAATGGCTCATCAAGGTGTTGCAAAATGTGCTGGTGTTGGACAGGTTTGCTTAGAAACCTTTAACAGTACCAAGTTGACCTTGAAGCGTGTGAAACATGTTCCAGATATTCGGTTAAACTTACTTTCTATTGGTAAGTTGTGTGATGAAGACTTGGATAGCTCATTTTCTCGTGATAGTTGGAAGCTCACCAAGGGTTCCATGGTTGTTGCTAGAGGTACAAGACACTCTACTCTTTATTTAACTCAAGCAAAGATTGTGAAAGATGTTGTTAATGCTGCTGAGTTTGTTGATGAAACTGATTTATGGCATAAGAGATTATGTCATATGAGTGAGAAAGGCATGAATATGTTATCCAAGAGGAATCTTTTATCTGGTTGTAAGGTTGCTTTGCAAAAGAGCAACCATTGCTTTGCTGGGAAACAAAACAGGGTTTCTTTCAAAAGCCATCCACCTTCAAGGAAGTCGGAGATACTTGACTTGGTGCATTCTGATGTATGTGGGCCGATGAAGACAAGAACACTTGGAGGGTCTATCTATTTTGTAACCTTTATTGATGATCATTCTAGAAAATTATGGGTTTACACTTTGAAGACCAAAGATCAAGTTTTGAATGTGTTCAAGCAATTTCAAGCTTCTGTTGAAAGAGAAACTGGGAAGAAGTTGAAATGCATTCGTACTGATAATGGTGGTGAGTACTCAGGTCCATTTGATACTTATTGTAAAGAGCATGGTATAAGACATCAGAAGACTCCTCCGAAGACTCCTCAGTTGAATGGCTTGGCTGAAAGGATGAACAGAACATTGGTTGAAAGAGTTAGGTGCTTGTTGTCACAATCTGGATTGCAAAATCCTTTTGGGGTGAAGCTTTGAGCACGGTTGTTCATGTCTTGAACCAGACACCATGTGTTCCCTTGCAATTTGAAGTTCCAGAGAAGGTATGGTCAGGTAAAGATGTTTCTTATGATCATTTAAGAGTCTTTGGATGTAAAGCTTTTGTTCATATTCCCAAAGATGAGAGATCTAAGCTTGATGTAAAGACTAGGCAGTGTATTTTTATTGGCTATGGCATGGATGAGTTTGGTTACAGGTTTTATGATCCTGTTAGCAAGAAGGTGATTCGAAGTAGAGATGTTGTCTTTGTTGAAGACCAAACATTGAAGGATGTTGATCATGCGGAGAAGCCAATGGTTCAGCCTAGTGATGATTTTTCTGACTTGGATATTACTCCCTCTATGCTTATGGTAGAAGATGGTAGAGTTGAAGCTCAAAATAATGAGCATGATACAAGTGCAGGTGAGGATGGAATAGTTGATCTGATACTTGATGAAGTTGGTGATGATGATCAAGATGAAGAACTAGCTTTGGAAATTCCTGCAAATACACTCCGAAGGACTACAAGAGAGAGGAAGCCTTCGTCAGGGTATTCTCCACATGAGTTTGTTTTGTTAACTGATGGGGGAGAACCTGAATGCTTTGGAGAGGCTATTGAAGATGAAAGCAAAGCTCAATGGCTTGAAGCTATGCAAGAAGAAATGAAATCTTTGCTTGAGAATGATACCTATGAGTTGGTGAAGCTACCGAAGGGTATGCGAGTTTTGAAGAACAAATGGGTATTCAGAATCAAGAATGAAGAACACAATTCTATGCCTCGGTATAAGGCTAGATTGGTTGTTAGAGGCTTTAGCCAGAGAAAATGTGTTGATTATGAGGATATCTTTTCTCCTATTGTGAGGATGTCATCCATTTGTGTTGTGCTTGGATTAGCAGCATCTCTTGATTTAGAGATTGAGCAAATGGATGTGAAGACAGCTTTTCTTCATGGTGATTTAAATAAGGAGATCTACATGGAGCAACCGGAGGGCTTTGTTGTTAAAGGAAAGGAAGATTTTGTGCGCAAGCTTAAGAAGAGTCTTTATCGGTTGAAGCAAGCTCCAAGACAGTGGTACAAGAAGTTTGAATCGGTTATGGGGAAGCATGGTTACCGTAAGACAACTTCAGATCATTGTGTATTTGTGCAAAAATTTTCTGATGATGATTTTATCATTCTTTTGCTTTATATGGATGATATTTTGATTGTGGGTAAGAATGCTTTGAGGATTAATGAGTTGAAGAAACAGTTGAGCAAGTTCTTTGCTATGAAGGACTTGGGTCCTGCCAAACAGATTTTGGGCATGACTATTACTCATTATAGAGATTCCAAGAAGCTTTATTTGTCACAGGAGAAGTACATAAAGAAGGTGCTTCAAAGGTTTGGCATGAATGATGCCAAATGTATTGCTAGTTCTTTTGCTCCTCATTTTAAGTTGAGTACCAAGCAGTGTCCAACCACTGATGAGGAGAAACAAGCAATAGATGAAATTCCTTATGCCTCAGCTGTTAGAAACTTGATGTATGCTATGGTGTGTACTAGACCAGACATTGCTCATGCGGTTGGTACAGTGAGTCGTTTTCTCTCTAATCCAGGTAAAGAACATTGGAATGCTGTTAAATGGATTATGAGATATCTCAAAGGTACAACTAACTTGAGTTTGAGTTTTGGTGGTGAGAAACATTTGCTAGTTGGCTTTACTGATGCAGACATGGCAGGAGATATTGATTCTCGAAAGTCTACTTCAGGTTATTTGGTCAAGTTTGCAGGGGGAGATATTTCATGGCAGTCAAGGCTACAGAAGTGTGTTGCACTTTCTACCACAGAGGCAGAGTTTATTGCAGCAACTGAAGCATGTAAAGAGTTGTTGTAGATGAAGAAGTTTCTTGCAGCACTTGGTTTCAAGCAAGACCGTTATGTGTTGTTGTGTGATAGCCAAAGTGCTATTCATCTTGCCAAGAATTCTTCTTTTCATCCAAGATATAAACATATTGATGTTAGGTATCACTGGATACAGGATGTGTTAGATTCCAAGTTGTTGGAACTTGAGAAAGTTCACACTGATGACAATGGTGCTGATATGATGACAAAAGCATTGTCAAGAGAAAAGTTTGAAACATGTTGTTTGATCGCCGGAATAGCGAGGGCCTCCACCTAGTCGAGAAAGGGGAGATTTGTTGGGTTGTTTCTCTCCTTTGTGAGGTCCAAGCCCAAAATTTTGAGGGTGTCTCTTGCACCCATTGTGCCACAACCCTAATCAGTTTTTGAGGGTCATTGAGAGTGATAGAGAGTAGCCACAAAAAAGAGAAAGAAAGAGAAAAACAGAATTCCCGTTTTTGTCCAAAGCAGCAAATTTCAAATAGCAGTTTCTCAGTTGTTCACCGTTGGATCGGCTTGAAATTTAAACTACGTGTTTCTATCATCTTGTTCTTCATTCTGGTCGGTGGAGATGTGAATTAGAGATTTGCAGTAGGAGAAATTGGTTTCGCAAGAGAGAAATTAGGTTTCCCGTTTTTACACAGAACAGCAATCTTGGAACGTTAGTTCTCATTCTTTCACCGTGGATCGACGTGAAATTTGAACTGTAGATTCTTCACATTTTGTTCTTCATTCTGAACGGTGGAGATTTTAATTGGAGGTCTGCAGAGGAAGAAATTGGCTTCGACATCAATTCTGTTTTTTTTTTGAGCTCTTTCAATATTCAATACATTAAAAATATAAAATATTAATTATTTTTTATAAAATATATTTTTTTAATATTTTTAAAATATATCCTTAAAATAGATGGCTTTATTTATTTTTCTATAATATTCATTGTTTACTATCGATTATTGAGACTCAACAACAGTGAGAAATCTCTTTAACTCTCTCGAATATTATTCATGAACTATATATATAAAAAACAGAATATTATTCATTTCCGTCGTTTCTCTGCATTCATCATTCTTTCAAAAGATTAACGGCTTCCATAAATTTCTGATGACAGTAATTTTAAAATATATCCTTAACGGCTTCCATAAACTTCTTTCAATATTATTCTTATCCTTCTGCATTATTCTATTGTTGAAAGCGATGATATACTACTACAGATCCAACCAAAATAATAATAATAATAATAATAATAATAATAATAATTATTATTGAAAAAGAAATATATAAAAGAAAAACTTACATACAATTGTATACAATTGTATTTATGTAAAATTAATAGTTAAAAACTACTAGATGACAATTGAGTCAAACCATTTAAATTATCTAATGAGTTTCTGCTAAGCACGGATACTTCAGTGAGTTGTCGTATTTGAATGTCGGACACATTTCGAACACGACACTCGTCTGACACGTATATCTGCTGTGTCCAACCGTGTTTCAATAAAAAATAAAAAAAATTTCTCTGTATATGTTTGGACACACCTAAATACCATCACGTGTCACGTGTCCATTTTTATTCTTAACACATATTTTTTAATTAAATTTAGATATAGTATATATTATTATTTATTAAAATAAAAATATTTAAAATACTTGATATAATTAATATAAGATATTAAAAATAATTAAAAAATTAATTTATATTTTAATATCAATAAAATATTAAAATATCATTATGATTTATCTAAAACATACTTTATATTATATTATATATATATATACTTGTTCACGTATTTTGTAAGATTTTAAAATTCGTGTTAACAAGTTATATTTCAAATGGCATAGTCTTCCGTACTCATTTAGAAGTCGCGGATTCAAGTCTCAATCTTATGTTTGATAAAAAAAAATTAAAATTAAAATTCTTGTATCAATATATTTTGTATTGTATCGTATTCCGTGTCCATGTCAATATCTGAACTTTATAGTCTGCTATCAATCTCATATGAGAAAACAGCGGTGAATTTTCACACAAAAGAACCTAACCTATTTTTTTTTCTTCTAAATTCTAATAAAATCAAAGTTGAACACCTCCTAAATAGATACGTAGTTTATTAACGAAAAATGATAGATACTCATCATTTAACAATTATCCATTGATACCTTTTGAATTTAATTTATTAATTAGAATAATCTCATTAACTTGTAATAGATTTATATTTTGAATTTGTAGAAAGATAGAATATATGTAACTTTTTTTCAAAATTGTTATATTTTTTTCTCTTCATTCAAAAAAAGTAGATACTTTTTTGAATTTGGCCATACCGTATCTGAATTTTTTTTTTGTTTCCATATCATTACCAGTATTTTTTTTAATACAAAAATCAGTCATTTCAAATTTTTATATTTGTTTCAGATCACAGGATTCTTGAACAATGCAGAATTTTTAGGATTCCAAACTGCAGCAAAAACTCATGCAAGGATTAATTGTAGTACTTGAGTATGCTACATACCCATCACTTGTTTTTTTTTTTCTCTAGTTTCAACCTATGCTAACTGTCACCAACTCCACATTGAAAATCACGTTATTCATCATGTTTTTATCCATGTTTCGAACCTATTCAACATGAACTTGATACTTGTTGACAGAAGAGCGACAAACGGCGAAGATGTTGACGGAAAAGCTGTGACGAAGACCGTCGAAGATACTGTGCAGCGGCGACAAAGATCGGGCTGGAGGCAGCCACATTCAAGCTGCAACGAGGGAAGGCGATGCAGATTCTAATATCAAGAGGGATAAGTTCTCTTAAGAAAAGAAGCAAATTATTCTCTATCTTCATTCTATTCTAATAAATCTAGTTTAATTTTATCAATTCTGCTATGTTATCAACAGTATTTCTACTAATTAATTATTGTTGACAATAAATTGGCATATAGTATATTGACACCCTATATTTTTCCTAATTTTATATATACAATTTGAAATGTAGCTTTAATTTTGAATATGTTCATAATTCATTTTGTGTACGTTATATTATTTTAGATGTGTTTGTGAAAATTTAATGTAGTATTTTATACATCTAAAATAACAAATAATAAAATTAATTTATCAACTAAATAATATTACATATTCTCTTCTATATTCAATTATATTTTAGTTCTATATACTTGTGTTTGAACATTATTCTTTCTGTTTTTCTTGCGTAATTATTTTTTGTGGTAGTTTTTTTATTAGTTTACATATATTCACAACACATCTAAAATAATAAAATAATATACAAAATATTTTTGGTACACATTCAAAATTCATTTAAATTTATACTTATATTTTTCTTAATATAAATGATTTTATAACATATCTAAAATTATAAAATTGCATACTAAATAATTTCTTAATACATCCGAAATTCATCCAAAAATAATTGTGTTAATTACTCTTGTTAATTAGAACAAAAAAAATTATATATACCAATCTTACAACCGAAAAAACATTAATTTTAATAGTATTATTTTAATTTTAATTTGGTTAGAGTTTAATTTTAATTTGTTCTTTTTTGTTTTGTTATATTTAAATTTAAATTTAAATATTTTGAAGAGATATCATTTTAAATTTTAAATACATGAGAAAAAATTTGAGACATAATATTTAAAAATAATTATTACAATAAATAATGGCTGATTAAAAGGTGAATTGTGATGGATATTTAGTTGCAGTCTATTGCTTAACTAGATTCCATTACACGAGTCACCATTTAAAGGTGCTTGGCAGCAGTAACTAACTGAGTTTGTTACAGGCCTAACTGTCTTAACTACCTTAATTACCTGTAATAACTAATCCTATTCTAACAGTAACTACCTGACTTGCTAAACAAGTAACCTATGCTTCATGCCTTTTCTGCCTGACTACTTCTCTGTTTTAATTCGACAATAGCATTACCCTTCACAGACAAAATCTACTCTTTGAATTTTGATTTTTGATTATTCGGTAATACCAAAGTTGCATGGTAAACCCACTTGTTTTTGAAACAACATTAACAAATTAAAAGCTTATTTTTTGTCCGTAATATAAACTTTCGACTCTCAATTTGATATTAGGCAAAAGTTCTTGATGGCAAGTAAACTTCAAACTAAGAAAATGTGCTTTTTTTTTTGTCACTAGCAAACTTTAGCAACAGGAGACACCAAGAATTGTCTACTCAATCCGATTTAAAAACAAATTCCACATTTACATTACAAACCACACAAAGCTGAAATTCATAACGGTTTAAGTTTGACAAAGGCAAGATCACACCACTCCAAGGGGGAAAAATGGAGAAAAAAGAGGGAATACAAAGAGCATAGCTTGACCCCCATTTCCAAATCCTACAACATCTATACATCATCAGAACGGCTGCGACAACTGCCGAGCATCGTGCATTTCACCGACGGAATTTTACTCGAACAGGAAAAAAATTGGAGGCAAGTCATATGAGAGGAGGACACATTCATATAAATTATCCAAAGTTGGATTGATTGCATATTAACTTAACTAGACACATCCTCCTCCTCCAGAATGAGGCCGGTCAAATCGAAAAAGGCTCAAGATGGTTGCAGTTAGACCAAGTTAGGATCGCCTGCCGAAGTCTCGGACTAGATTTGATATCGGTCATTGCAAGTGCTTTAAAACTTGCTCTCAACACACATCCATTCCAAGAGAACAATCAAGTTGCAGGTGGCTCATTGCAAACTAGTAGGCATACCGGTCGCGGGTATCTGGGTAGCTTGTGGAAAAGAATGATAAGCCATCATGTTGTCGACTGCATTCGATGAAGATGCATTTCCCTTCACTGTTTGCTCCAAAAGACGAACCAGCGACATGAATATTTCCATCCTTGTTACATCCCTGTTTGCCTGAGAAAGTTTTCGGTATTTTCGCCCACACAAAATGGATGTTATGATATGTATGAACAGTTTATTATACTTGGGGGGCATGTTTGGTTAGGGGTAAGCATGGTGTATACAATTTCCTGAATGAGCTCCCCATGTTATTTTATGTATAAAGTTCATTCATTGTTGAAATTGTAACTCTCACTTGTATAGTCTATATTCTAACCAAACACACCCTTATGATTATTAGTTATTTCATTTTCTGGAGTATTACCTCAACAGCAAAGCGCGCCCAAATCTTGTCATTGCGAGTTTCCATGACACCCTTTAAGATGGTTAAGCCTAGTCCTCGGATTAAGTCAGCTATTTCGAGAAAGAAACCGCGCTCCTCGCAAAGCATCTGAAAGTAATCAAAGCAAACAGGTTTAAAAGGTGGCACAAAAATTTTATGGCCAAAAGAATTTCATAAGATTATAAAAGCATTGATAACTACCTCAACTAGCATCTGACGCGGAGGACTCAGATCCTCGACTATGATAGGGCAAACCATTGACTGTGAACCAACCTCATACGCCCATGTCGCTCCTCCCTCGAAATTATCTCTCAAAAGCAATCCACCTTCCTTACTAATAATCTGGATATATAACACATTGCCAATTAAATTTAAAATATTTTCCTTACCATAACTATTTCTATAAAATTCAACTTGCCCTGCGAAAAGAGAAGATGATGTCTATACCTTAGACTCCCCAGTTTGTTTCAGCTTGTCGGCGTGCTTCGTTACACTTTGCAAGAAAAGCATGTGCTTAATAGTCCTTTCCAAGAGTGAATCTATGCTACACTGTTATTACAAGAAATTAAAGAGAAAATCTAAGCATTAGTATACAAACTTAAATAAGAAATTTTGGATTGAGATATAAGAGAACAAGAGAAAAGCTATATACTTTTGCTCCATTTGGCACAATTTCGCGTAACTCTTTCACACGATCCTGAATCATTTGGCGATCTTTGGGTCGAGGGCGGGGGTTCTCCCCAGGCTTGAGCCTTTTACGGTTTGATTTACCTTCATCTGGCTTCTTAGAGTATCCAGTCGAAACGCTGTTCTCACACTTCACACTGCTCCCATTCTCAATCCAGGAACTAAGTTGAGATCCATAAATGGAAGTGTTCTTAGCAGAACTGGTTTCGGCTGAACCTATCTTGTCCCCCGTCTTGGGAACATCAAACAGAACTTGTTTACAGGCCGGAGAGGGAGTTGAGGAGGTACTAGTCCTTGTCACTGTTGTCCTGCATGACATATCATCGGAATTCTGTTTCCCGGCAGAAGCAGATTGAGCCCTTGAGATCACAGCATCTAAGAGGTTGTCAGTGCAGGTGGCAGAGATGATACCACTGCTTGATATTGTTTCGCTTATCGATCTACTATAATGTGGAGCTCCATGCATATTCATGTATGTTGGCTTGTTATCTAAGTTTTCAGCACCGGCATCTGGTTCATCAGCAAGCAACTTATTCCAGTTTCCATTCAGCAGTTTCATTTTAAAATCTGCACCTAAAACATCAAAGAGGTCGTCACTCGATGGAGGTTGAGTGCAAGCTTCTTCATGTTTAGCATTTCCCATCATATGTTGACTAGTAGCATCCTTAATGAGACAATCACCAACAAACCCCGAGATCTGATCGTTCATGGATACATGATCCTCAAGATGAAGAAATGGGATTTTAAAGTCCTGAAGCATCACATCATCTAGCCCTTGATCCAACGAAGCCAGAGCATCATAAGCACGCTTCAAATCAACAGCATGATTCTTCTGATTAGAATCTTCTGAAGGCATGTGAGTGGTTACTGATTGATTGGTCAAATTAGACACAGAATGCATGCCAGCTCTAGTTGATCTATCATTTTGAAGTCCAACCCCAACATTTTGTGGTAGGCTTGAAGCCGACCCATTAATCATATCTGTCCTCATAAGATTAGTCATCCCACCAGATGTTGGGACTCCTCCAAGAACTGAAGAATTTGGAGAACTCTGGACACATCCAAGAATACGGCTGCTATTTGTTTTCAGTTGAGCCATATTTAAGGTGCTTGATGTGTTCATATTAGGACTAACATGACTTTGTCTCCCAACTCCAGATAAGATTTGCTGTTCCATGTATTTAAGGCTGCAATCACCGAGACTTGGTTGGCGGAAACTGGCTAAATCATTGTATGCAGATCTTGTATTATAAGAACCAGATTGCTTTTGCATACATGAACTGAAATTTGATGGCATCAATTCAGCTTCAGCCTTCACAACCATACTCTCTTGTTGGCCACTGACGTTTGTTTTGGTTATTGAGTGGTCATTAGGTTTACAAGGTTCATTATGGTATTTGGATGATATCTGGTTTATGTTACGGCTTTGAGGCGTCACTATCGAACCGTCATAATTATTTATGTGTTGAACAATAGACTTTGGAACATGAGATGAATTACTTGCTTGGTTCGAGCCACCAGCTATCAAAGGAGGGCAGTTTGGGGTAATAACTGGAGGATCAACAGACACAGGTATACCGACATTAGCAGGTTTTGCAAGACTTATGGTAGAAAGTTTTGCTGAGTAATCATCAGCTAAAAGGGCACCAGGAACACATCCCAATTGTAAGATCAAGCTCTTCACATCATTCACAAATCCAATATTTTCCATTATCTACAGTAACAAGTATGGCTGGATTAGTCGAAGAAAAGATAGACCGACTAGACACAATGACAAACCAGATATTGTAGGTTGAGTAAGCATCAAGCTTCTTAAACTTTAAATTCACTAACAACTCAAACTGCGTTTAATGAATCAACAAATGAAATCACCCATGACCCGTGCAATTGAGATCAAGATAGTGTGAATTATACATGCAATCTTATTACTCGACATGTGTAAAAGATAGTGAGTAAAAATTCTGTGCTTTCTCACCATGATCTCATTCTATGGCAAGAAATAATCTGAGACATTGTACCAATCTCATTAAAATTAAAATATAAAAAGAAAAGGACTTACCGGTAAAAAAGAACCAAGTTGAACAACACCATGCGGAAGCACAGGAATAACCACTATTGTCTGAACAGAGAAAGAGATAGAAAAAAATGCATTATCAAGAATTAATAATTATAACAAATAAATAAATAAATAAAATAAGTTTACAGCGAAATGTGAGGCATAATCTAAATCACAAACCTGTATTCCAGCTGAGAATTGGTGATGAATCTCAGTATACACCTAAAATGAACACACAAACTTCATTCATAAGTTTATCAATTCCAACCATTACCAATGCAATATATGAACCCTATCACACAACTTTTCATAATAGTTAAGCTTATACAAAGCTCAATTTCCTTTCTACAGAAATGCTATTACTCTATTAATTGATGCAGATCATCCACATACCTCAGGTGGATATGCATTTCTTGTAAAATTGTTCAATAGAATCCACTGGTAGTTTCCCGTAAATGCTGCCCGTCCAATTATCCTAGCAACAGAAAAAGCAGCACTCAACACCGGAACAACAACTAAAACAACAAGAGTTAGGACATAAATGAACTTTTAAATGGCAACAAGAGAAAGCACTAACCCTTCACCAGCTATATTGACTGAATTATTCACCATCATTTTGTTAATCAAAGAACAGACTCTGTCCTCATCCTGAATTCCTAGCTGCGACAACTGAGACTCCGAAGAAAACCAGCTTCCCTCCCCGGCAACGCTTGCCGGAAAAGGAGACAGCAAGGGTTCGTAGTAGCAATCTTCCCAGATTAACAGCCTGCAAAGTCAAACTACAGTTAATTACTTATTACTTAATTTAACTAAAACAGAAACATTCCAAAGTCAACAACCAAAGCATATAGATGGTGTGAAAGCAAGTTATGACTTTGCAAATAAGCAACAATCAGTTACATGTTTCAGTCAAAAACGGAAGGTTTTAAAGGAAGTAAGATGCAATATTAAAAAGATGGAGTTCCTTTCATTCCTCTCCTTTTATCTTATTTTATTAAAAAACCACATTAGAACTAATATGTGTTCAGATTGGCTTAAATCAACTAAAGGTCACACCATAACAGCTTGAGGTAAAAACAAAAAAAAAAGGAAAATCTCAAATTTTGTATGTCCATTTTATAATTATTTCTATGGTGCAAACATAAAATTTAAGTTTTTGATCTAAAAAATCCTTTGTTTTCCTTCTCCTGTTTTGCTTTGGATACTTTAAGCTCATGAAATTTAGGGAACTTATTAGCATGATAATCACAATTATAATTCAATTATAAACAAAAGAGAACCTAATAACACTGTATCACATAAGTTATTAACATGACATGGATAGATCAGAAGATTAGCTTCTGAAGAAGCATGGATGGAGTTCAGCTTTTTCATTTAATGGAACAAGAAAACAAAGACCAAAACAACACCAAAGAAGGAAGAATCAAGTACTGAATCAATAGATAGTGCGCCTGGCAAAGCGATACACAACAAACTTTATATTTTTTTTCTATATTTAAAAAAAATGTAACTTTAAAAACACAAAAAGAAATAAGTAAGATTCTTGATAGCAAAACAGAAGCAACAAAGGGCACACACATAAAGTTCCAAAACAGGAACTAACATGTGGATTTTTATCATGAAAACGAACCTACCCCGGAAACAGAATCTAAATATACGAATTTAGGATGCGATCCCACCGTTTGGTTCCCAATAAAGTACAGACATTAAAAACATAAAACACCAAAAATAAAAATAAAAATTAAAAAAAAAAGTCATTAGCCAAAAAACAAAACATAGAAAAACACAAAATTTGAAATCAATTCTTTAGTTTTGGGGAAACCTACTTGGAATTATTACATCCGATCTTCCAAAACACCGCATAAGACCACTGGTGCCGAGCACAGAGAGTCTTCAAAGCTTCCTTCAACAAAAACCCCATTTCTGTTTTCTGCTTGAACTCAAAAAGGGGCTCCACAAAAAGGCTTAAAGTTTCGGTCTTTAATCTTCCGACGCAGCGTTGAAACACTTAGCATTCAGCAACAGAGAAGTAGAGAAAAGGGGTCAAAACCAAGCAAGTTGCATTCTTCTTCTTCTTCTTCTTTTTCTTCTTCTTCCTGCAAGTTCTTGAAGCGAAGACTAGCTTCCGCGGCAGGATCCTCTCCCTGCTTGTTTGGTCCTCAAGCCTCCACTTAGCTTCCTCTCTGGATCCAAGTTCACTACGATCAGTTCCCGGCGCCGGCATGCCATCCTCCGGCAGAGGAAGCTTGAGAGAGAGAAGGAGGAAGGAAAGTTGCAGAGAGAACAAAGAGAAGAAGAAAGTTGAGAGCTTTATGTTGTGGGCTATACAATCCCACGAGATTCAAGCTTGTATAGAGATACCATCTTTCTGAGTGTTGTTGAGAATGGAAAAAAGAGGGGGTATTAGTGTTTTTGTTTGAAGTTTGAAAGGGTCGTTTTGGTGTGTCTGTGGTTCTGTGAGATGGGAAATAAATGGAAGACGATTGGGGAAGGGAGAATGAATGAGAGGAAAAAAGGGAATCGAAAAAGGTGAGGTTTTTGAGGGGAAATTACGAGCTACAGCCACTGAAGCAGAGAGAGAGAGAGAGAAAGAGTTTTGTCGGGTTGTGAGAAGAGAAGAAGCTGAAAATGGGTTTTCAGACACTGTAGAGAATTCCTTGTAGCCTCATTGCCTCTACGCTCTATCTACTATTTCTAATTATAAATTAAGTAATAAATATTATTATTTTAAAAAATATTAAGAGTATTAAATTTTATTATTAATTATTTTTTAATTTAATAATTAAATAATATATTTTATTTTATATTATTAAATAGTAATGACTAATAAATAATAAAAAATAATAAATTTTAATATTTTTTAAATATTTTATCAATAATAATTTATACTCATATTTACATAAGTTTTATATATAAAAGATATTGGTTATGTTATTTATATATTAAAATCAGTTACTAAAATTAGTTATAATATAAAATATATATTAAAATATAAATACACATTAAAAATAAAATAAATTATACATATATTTATATATAAATATAGTAGTGGTTAATTTTAGTAGCTGATTTTAATATAAGAATAATATTTTTAAAAAAAATTATATAATTTATATTTATATTTATTAAAATTTATACATATAAATAATATAATTTGTATCCATATTTTTAAAATTTAAACACATAAATTAATAAAATTTATTTGATAAAAATAATTTATTATTTGTGCTATTCAAATAATGACCAAAAATATTAAAAATTATTAATTCTAAAAGTTTCTCAATTAAATTTGGATGAAAATAAAATAGGCTTAACTAACATAATATATTTTTTTATTATGAATACTTTAATTTTCATATATTAATAGTATAAAATTATAAATAATTTTATATAATTATTTAATAAAATTTATATGTGTAAATGATATGTTAATTTTAAATTTAAAAATTAATATTTTTAATAATGTAGTAATATACTATTAGATATATATGTAAAAATTTTTTACATTATTAGTAGATAAAAAATAAATTATATTATTAAAAAGATTTAAATTTTTATTTAATATATAAATAATAAATACATTAGAATTTTAACTTTTTTTATATAATTTTTTTAATTAATAATTTTAATATGTGTCTTAAAAGTTAAAACACATAAAAACACATATTAACTAAACTAAAATAAGATAAGGAATAACCATTAGAAAAATGTTAATACTATTATTAAATTGATAGCGTCATTCTTTATTAAGAAAGATGATAATATTATTTCTATTTTGATAATATTGTTTTTTTATGAATTCATATAAGATACAATAAAAAAGAATTTAATTAATATATTTTTAGGATAATTTAAAAAATTTTCTTTTAATTAATAAAAATAAATATATTAAAATTTAATTTTTTATATTTTTAATAATTTTTTTAATTTATAATTTTAACATGTATTTTTAAAATGTAAGATAGATAAACTTTCAAAAAGTATAAAAATTTAAAATGACATTATTATTATTTTCTCTGTTAATTATATTTTCTTATCTTCTTCTGTGCCTACCTCCAATTCCTCTTTTGGATAGAACCAATAAAATAATTTATTTATCAAAATTGTCAAATAGTTATGGTTACATGGAAAATTATTTTCTTCAATAATTCTTAATGGAGAAAAAAAATTTAGTAATTACTGTTAATACATTAATATTTTTTTTAATAGTTTCTTGTTTAGTGTGTTATTAGTGTTGTGTGGTCTAAACAGGGAGGCAGTGATGGCCATTCAGCTAAAGTGGAGGTTGCTGTCTTGCTGACGTCATACAATCATTGCCCTTCCTTTTCAACTTTAATTACCATAATGGCAACACCATCAGAAACCTTTGGAATTTCATTGGGGGAAAATAAGACTTGGGAGTTGATGAAAAGGAAGAATTATTCATAACCAATAGAATTTTAGCAGGCTTACATTGTTATGTACATATTTAAAAAAGTATTAAAATTTTAAAATTTATATATTTTCATAATATTTTTTAAGTGATAATACTTAATATATATTTTTAGAGTACATATTAATAAAACTATTATGTATAATTTGATTCTTAACTTATTTTATATAAATATTATAATTTAGCTATATCAGTGTGATTTTAGGTCTAGCTCTTGGATTTAGATTGCCTTTTTCATTTTTATAAATTATAATTCTTGCAAGCTTCCATATTTTAGATTGATACAAATTTATATGCTACATATATGATATATACATAATTTCATGTTAGTTTAATATCATTGGATTTATTAATAAATAATCTGGTATATTCTTAATATAAAAAATTAAATCAAAGCAATATTTATTTAAAACATATAAAATAACTTACAAGGTATAATACCTTAAGTAATATTTAATTTCATAAAATTTGAAATAAAATCTTTTATGGTAGTTAGCTAATTATAATCCAATTTTTAGATTATTATTAATAAAAAAGTTTATATAATTTTATTATAACTAATAATATTACTATATTTAAACAAAGTTACACCTTTTTTCTTAGTCGAGTCAACTTATTGCCAATAAATCTTTCTTGGCGCTATTCTTTATTTTCATTCACATAATTAAACATATAATGCCGTATTTAAACAAACAAATGTCAAATCATTTGGATCAATTAAGCAATCTTTTCTTATATTAGTGTAACTTTATCATGCCCACAACACTTTTATTTGGAAAATATAATAAAATTATTTTTATTTATATATGGTCATTATTTTGAGTATCAAATATCATACATTAATGAAAAAAAATATATTTTTCCCCATTAATATAATTGGTTCAAGGTATATATATTGTTTAATTAATTTGCAGAAATAATTAGATGTTGTGGAAAGGGTGATGATAATTTCAATTTGACATGATGGTTGAGTGAGGTGGGAAAATGATGAGGATTGCACCTTGTCTGAAGATGCAGCATTTGGATGATGAACAATTTAAACATTTAATTAAATCTTTGAATTATTATGCATGCAAGCTGATTTTTGGACACTTTGAATTTGCTGTTACGTTAACAAAATCCATTATGAAAATCATTATGCTCATTGGTTCCTTGTTTTATATCAATCACTAATAATGATTAATGATTGTAAATTTATAATTGTTGTAATAACAGAGATTTTACCATAAAAATGCATTAAAAAAATAAGTACAGGAAATTGCCTTTTAATTATTTAATATTAGTCAATTTTATTATTGTATAATCATTTTCTTAACTTTACTTTTTTTTGGAGAGTTTAAAGTTTAGAATTAAAATTTAGAATTTAATATTTAAGGTTTAAAATTTATAATCTAGGATTTAAAATTTAGAAAGCCTAAATATTTATTTTAAAAAATAGTTAATATTAAAGCCAAACTTCATTTCTGTTTTATTCCCACTTTAATATAAAAGCCATAATTACAATGTTTTGTTGTTGGAATGTACAAGGGCACTTTCTCACCCAAAAGAATTCTTTTTTTTTTAATTATATAACTACATGATCATTAATCTAAAAAAAAGTTAACTATGCGCTAAATAAGGTCATGCAATAAAAGTAAAAGATAAAAAACAAATTAAATTTTGGCAGCTTAATGGAAGTGTCTTTTCAATCAAATAACACTTTATTAGTCTACATCCTTGAGATTTTATGCAATTTAACGGAAAATGAAATCATCTATATATCTAAGTAGAAATTTATTCAGAAGTCAAACTTGAAATTTTAGGTGAGTTGGGTTTTATATAGATCAAGGAGGGTCAACTACATCTCCAAGAGTAACAATCAAAGGACCACAACAGTGGTGGGAAAGAGCAATAATGGAAATACAAATAACATAATTAAATTAACAAAAAAAAAAAGAAGTTAAGTCTTATTCTTATACGAATCTCTTTAGGAATCATAATAGGACAGTTAGAATCTAGAAATGCTCCAAATTGCACATTATTTTTTCACATTCTATAAAAATATTTTGCTCTTTTTATATGTTAAAAGAGTTTAATTTTTAATTATACGTTGACTTACAGTTGTACAATTATAATTATTTTTTAAATAATTATTTACACAGTTAATATAAAAAATAATTATTTTTACTAATATACTATTATATAATTGAATGTATATGTAAAATTATACTAAAAATATATTAAAATTAAATTTATGTTAAAATTCGAATATAATATACGAAACAAAAAGCTTCATTATTTTAATTTGTTCCATGATATTTATGTTAAATCTGATGAAGGGAAAAAAAATATTCAATGTATACATTGTGTGTATACTATTAATTCAATAACTTTCCATAGTTTTTTTGTTTTTTTTTTTTTGGGACCAAAATCTTGAAAATGGATAGATATATAGAACAATATGTTTATATATATATATATATATATATATATATATATATATATATATATATATATATACTCATTCTATTTTATTTATTTTTTAGGGGCAACCAAAGAGCTCTCAACATGAAATAAAATCAAGAGAAGACAAAAGGATACGAAACACAATCTTTTTGTGTTGTCATAGATAATAAGATGGTTTTGTGTCAATTCATAAGAAGATTTTCTAGCAATAAGTTATTCAATATTGTATGTCGTAGGTTTGAATCTTATTTCCTATACTCTATTGTTAGTTTATAGGGTTTTCTTGAATTAATTTTTTATTACAAAATTGGAGTGTATGTACAAATGTGTAAATAATGTAATGATTTTAGTTTTTGTTTTGCATTATATTAGGACAACTCTTGTATCTTATTATCAAGAGTAAACACAAAGCAAAATTCTCAATTTTTCTTTTATTACCTGAAGTTCTTAACTTTTTTCTTTTTCTTGGAAGAAAAATAAAAAGAAAGAAGACAACAAATAAAGGTCGATAGATATATAAAATTGTCTATTGTATTTAATAAAGGTAAATTCATATGTTTGAGGTTATTATTGTCCTTTTTGATATTTTAAATTTTATAATTTTATTTTTAATAAATGAGATAATGAGTAAAGAACCAAAAATCTCGAGATACGTTAAAATGTTAATGTTATAAACGTGAAAAATGCATAAAATTAGTATTGCATCGTTTTCTGATTGACTGAGTAATGGAATTCATAAGAATATGCTAATTCTTCCTATTTCATGCGTGAGTTGTTAAAAAATATCCAGTTTTCAAACACCCATTTCAATAAAGCCTTTGCAAGGGTAAATGAAGAAACCTCATATTTATATTTATGTACAATAAAAGATAACACAAATGAAAGTGTCCAATAAAAACGTTCATGAGTTTATAAACCTATTCTAATACTTTTTCTATTTTATTTGTTTGTAAAATATTATGTTTTTTAACTTATTTTTTAATACTAGACACTTTTCCTTGCCAAATTGAATTGATATTAAAGGTTTTTTTTAATTCTCTTTTTCAATTTTTTGCATATTGTGTGTTTCTTTTTCTTATTAAAATATCTTCTAGATAAAGTGGATATCTCACTAAAAAGCATGGCTTGCTCCCCCACAAGGCATTTATGTAATTTCCTTAATTAGTAGGTTTGCTCTTCCTTAATTTGAGAGGACAAAATGCAACTCCTTATGTTCCAATGTGTGCATTGAAGAAGCTGCAATCAAATATGTGTATCAATCTACCTTGTTAGTGAAAGATTCATAGCATAGGTTATATTAATTATTATAAATTTATAATATAATTATATATATATATATATATATATATATATATATAATAGTCACAAAAAAAAATTGAAACTTGATACCTCAATGACCTACTTTTTTGTTTCACTTGTACATATTACTACATATTCTCTGTTCTTGGTCTTTGATATCTTTATAGAACAGAACAAACCACTCACATTTTCTTTATCAAATCCAAGATAATCAAAATTAAATTAAGATATAATTAATTTTTTTTATTATTTTCCTTGCCCTTGTGCAAATTTTTAATTTGGGCCTATATATGGCTATGGTTGGCTGACATTATTCCAGTCATTGTCCCTACTTTTTGGTTAACAATGATGCTTAATTAAGTTTCATGGGTGGTTGTGAACCTTGTGATGCTTCTTTAATTTATCTTTTTTAATCATTAAAAACTTAACTAATAATGAAGCTTTGAATATGCTTAATTACCTCACTAATTATATATTTTTGGATATAGAAGTGCTGACCCTACGGAGAGGAGAGAGGTTCTCATGATGGATTCAAAAATCTGATTAATCCCTACTTCTCTTTGAGGTTTTAAAATATTATGAACTTTTAAATAAAAATAAAAATAAAATAAATATATTTAAAATATTATAAGTTTTAGAAACATTTTATCATTTGAAGTTTTAATTAATGATTTAAGCAGTTTAATGGTATTTAATATTTTAAATATTAACTTTTAATTAAAAAATTAAAAAATAAAATCAATATATTTAAAATATTATAAGTTTTAGAAACATTTTATCATTTAAAATTTTTAACTAATGTTTCATTATTAACTAATTAAAAATATTTTTAGGAGAATATAATAATATATTAAGAAGTTATATAATATGTCTTAAAAATATATATTAGTTATCAAAACCATATCTTATAGTTTATGGGCCATTATCATGTGTGAACTAGCATTGAGATAACAATGAAAACAGGGTTGTAGATAATTCATAATTGATTGGTCACAACTAGGGTTGGTAATTAGTAAGATATGATAAAGTTTAGATCTAATTCTAATTTTATCAGTGTGTTGAAATTTTTATATGCATTTGGTAATTAATAATCTTATTTGTTTTTAATTTGTGGGTACATAATTCTACCTGCAGATTATTAAAAAAATGTAATATTATTATATAACTTGATGATAATTTAAAATAAAACTGATTTTTATATAAAAATATATATTAAATTATCAGTTAATAATTTTTTTAGTGATTAAGGATCTTTTACATTTAGTAAGAGTCTTTTAGTT
Organism: Arachis hypogaea; assembly: GCF_003086295.3. Classification (NCBI taxonomy): domain Eukaryota; kingdom Viridiplantae; phylum Streptophyta; class Magnoliopsida; order Fabales; family Fabaceae; genus Arachis; species Arachis hypogaea. Next base: position 12,356,179 of record NC_092038.1, read on the forward strand.
TAACATCCACTTGAAACATATTTTATATAAATATAACATATACATATATAATGTACAGATTGGTCGAATAGGATTGCAGCTCAACCCACATCTTACTTGATGACCAGAAAAATCTTACTCGCTGCAAATTGAATTGACAATCTTACTCGATTGAATTGAATCGGATTGAATACCACAAGTAAGATACATATTGCCACCCTAGTCACAACTTTGATTTAGGGTTTGAGAATTAAACAAAGAGGGAGGAAAACAAAGAAACATAAAAAGGCATAAAAAGATGGAGCACTAGTTGGAGACACTCAGACACATGAGTGTGTGTGCGTTTCTTTATTATGTGGTTCCTCTTTGTTACTTTTTATTATTTCACCTAACTGTAGGTCATAGTAATTTTTGTGGGGAAAAGAGTTAAAAAAAAGATTCCTATTCAAAGGTTCTTGTGTGTCCTAGCTAGCCCCCTCTCAAGTTTGATAATGATATTTATATTCTCTCTTTCTTATTTTATTTTTTGAATTCATCTAGGTTGATTTGAATAATAAACATATAAAAGAACGATGGGACCAATATTTTTAGTGAAAAAGAGAAGATGACTAGTATATATTAATTCAAATGTAAGACAACTATAAAACTTTTTCTATTATTATTATTATTATTATTATTATTATTATTATTATTATTATTATTATTATTATTATTATTATTATTATTATTATTATTATTATTATTCTGTTAGTTTATTTTCAAATCACTAAAATTACAATTACGACCATGACAGTTGTAATTGTCATCTTATTTAAAAGAAGATGAGAATAAAATTAAAGAAAGGAGATTTTTTGAAAAAAAAATAATTTTGACTATAAAACTAAAATATATATGATAAAATAAAATATTAAAAAAATAAAACGTTTTAAATGTTAAAAAAATTATGATTTAATTTAAATATTAGTGGCTAAAATAATATTTTATCCTATAAAAAATATTTGTCATCTAATATTTTTTAATATGTAATTTGTTTTTTTTCAAATTCATGCATAAAATCAAATTAATTTTTAAGTTATTCAAATGATATTTTTAGTGCATGTTTTTCATCAGATTAAGTACTAATTAATTTATTACAAATTAGTTAACTATTCAAAAAGCCATTTTAATTTAATTAAAATTAAAAAAATTAATCTGACTCATGCATAAAATTCGAAAGACTAAGCTCAGACACTTTTTTAATCATCAGTTGCTAGCTGTATCTATGCTATCCTTATGTTAATTTGGTTTAAAAATTGAAGGAGTAAGTTTCACTCAAACAAAGACCATAGACTAATAATAATTTCATCTGAACAAACAATGATAATCTTGGAAAGAATATTCAGAAGGAAAGGATGAGAAGAGAAGTAATAATCAAGCAGTTTCTCTTCTTCCAAAGCCAGTGGTGGTTTAATTTATATAAATACATGCATGTGTAATCTAACTAATAATAGGTGTATAATTTTGGGTTAATATTTAATTTGATCTTTAAATTTGTATGTAAATTTTAATTTAGTCTCTAAAATTTTAATTGCATATATTTAAGGATTAACATATCTTTAAATTTGGTCTTTAATATTTGTGCATAAAAAATTATTTTGAGAACTAATATGAATCATATTTATAAAATTTGCATTGAGAACTAAATAAAAACGATTAAAATTTTAGAAATTAAATTGAGACTGCATATAAATTTAGGGACAAAATTAAGTATTATACAAAAAAATTTAAGGGACAATATAAATTATTTTTTATCATTATTTTTAGTTGTCAATTTAATATCTTTAGTTTAACAATTCAACAATATATTTTTAATTTATATTTTTAAATATTATTAACTAATTAATAATAAAAAATAATAAATTTTACTGATTTTCTAATATTATTGCAACTATAAGGGTATGAAAGGAGTAAGAGAATTTGCACGGACCTTATTATATATGCATTAACCTCGTAAGATTTAAGAATTAGAGAAATAATTAATTCTCCTAAAAAATCTTTAATTAAACATATTTTTAGTAAATTATTAAATTTATGGAATATAATTGGTCACATTTTAAAATTTTAAGATATTAATTAATTGTTTGCAATCTTTAGAGTTTAAAAAGATATGCTTAAGAGATTTTTAGAAAGCTACTTCTATTGGGAAAACTATTTTTTTTAAATATTATTATCCAAATTATCATATTCACATAGACACACATTTCATTATTTTTAAACTTTAGTGTAACATTTACTTAACCACTCAAAAATACTTTTTTTTTTAAATATTAAATTATTATATTAAGTGTTCAATTTACACTAACTTTTAAATATTAGTATTATTATTCTAAAAATTATAGTGCATTATTGGCCATTGTGGAAGTAAAAAAAGGAACAAGCAACCCTAGGAATTGGTAGGGAAAATGATAGGTTTTTACCTATTTGTGTAGACATTATTGGATGCAAGAGATGTTGGAATATACAAACAGTTCCTAGAACTAATATGGCTTGGACCATATTCTTTGCTTGGAAATCTCCAACACATATACAAGTTATATTAATAGTTATATATAATACTATATATTCATCAAATTATTTTATTTTCCATTATTATTTCCAACAAATTCAGTAGTGGCTTCTAAAAGAATGTTGATATATTTAGGTACAAGAGACAGTTTCACATTAATTTGGATTATTTGGTCGTGTTGAATTTGGCAAAGATATGTAGCAATCAATTACCACTATCTATTTCTGAAGAGAGGCTTTTGACTAACTTTGGCGCTATAAAAAAAGACGGGTTAGATTATTCAAGTTCTTTAATAATCTTTAAATTTATTTTAACCAGATCTAAAATTAATTAAATAATAATGATACATATATGGATACTTTTCTTAATTTAAATGTTTTTATTTTTGTTTTAAAAATTATTCATTTAGAAGAAGAAATTAATTAACATATCATTGCTTAATTTGAGAATTACTAATTGGAATAGATATATAAATAAGTTGAAATAAATTTATTAGTAGTCCATATATATGTCAAATAAAGACATTATTATTATTATTGGAAAACCTTTCATGTTTGGTATAAGCTAATGAAGGTTCTCAGCTATTTATTATAATAATAATAATTAAGAAATGATATATATTTAGTTAGGTACCCTTTGAAAAGCAGTAGTGAGTATAGACATTAAATAAACCTTTGTAATGTATGTTTGGTCATTTTCTTTGTTGTGTCACAGATTGAAAAGCAGAAAAGGATAGCACAGGCTCTTTCTCCCGTACTCCAGACAAAAGCTAAATTCAAGTGCTAGTGCCATTTTTTTTTTAATTTTCATTTTGATTAATCACGAGGTTGTTAGTTAACTACTCTCTCTTCTCATCTTCTTTCTTCTTTCTTCTTTCCTTTCTTAAAAAAATTGATTACAAACTTGATTTTTTTTTTTTGCACTTTTTATTTTTATACCGGACTGACCGTGATATTTTTTTAAATTATAAACTGTTAGAATGTTAACTTTAAATATGATATATTAGACTGCGTTTGTTTTTGAGAACAGGACAGAATAAGATACTGAGAATAGGATAAGATAAGACATTGATGAATAGAGACACAAAATTTTGTGTTCTTATATTCTGATTGGTGATAAACTAGAACAAATTATGAAAATCCAATTTATTCTCATTTTTTTCATTCAAAAAATTTGAGATGAAAAATATAATAATAAAAAATATAATTATAAAAAATTAATAAAAATAATAAAAAAAAATAAAAAATAAGTTGTGTCATTTGTTAGTGTCTCCGTGTCTTTTCTATTAGGATAGACATAAAATACACTAATTCAGTCTCTCTGGACACATTGTCTCTTTAAAAAATATAAAAAAAATTATAATATTAAAATATAATACTCATCTCATTTTTATAAATAAAAAAATCATTTTCCCATGAGATTAACCTTTCAAAAGTTTTAAGAGATCACCTTGGTAATTTTGAATTTTAAAGTTTGAATGTTAATCCTAGTTCTTCTAAAGTTTTGGCATAGTATATATTTTTAAAATAATGAATAATATATTAAAGTTAATACTAAATTCACATCCAAAATTGCTAAAAGTAAACCTTTTATTTTTCACTTATATACAATTTTTTCAGAAAAAAGAAGCATGTCCATGACAATTCTGAGTGTATATTATTATCAATCTAAAATGAAATAAAAATGTGAGGTAGCTTGTGTGCAGAACACAAACTTTTGCAACTCCATCTTGATCTTGATATGTTCATTAATTAATGTGTAAAATTATGAGAAGTTAAAGTAGTTGAGATCAAATACTATTTATTATATATGTATGTATTTGAATGGCTCAATAATTTTTATATGGAAATTAGATTAGTGTTTTGCTTAGTAATGGAGGAGTAGTGTGATTTACCCGATGGTGGACCTATCTTTAACACGCAGGGGCGTGGTGGCTGCGTGGAGTGGCAGGTGAGATGACGTGGCGCCGGATGAGTGAGACACGGTGGCAAAACGCAGAGGCGTGGTACCTCATCACGTGGGGGCGTGATGATGATGTGGCGGAGCAAGAACTAGCCACGCTGGCATCACGTGGGGGCGTGATGATGATGTGGCGCACCAGGATTTGGCCACGCAAGCACGTGGGGGCGTGGTGGGGTGCATCACGTGGGGGCGTGATGACGTGGCACGTGGGGGCGTGATGACACGTGGCAGTACGTGATTCGCCTGAGGCAATCAAAACGTGGGGGCGTAGTGAATGCTACCCTCTATATAAGGCAGTGCACAGCTTCATTTTCATTCTGAGGAAGTGTGTGAGTGTTCTTTGAGTGTGTTTTTGGTGTAATGGAGGGTACTACAAACTTGGTAGTGTATCGCGACGGTGAGATAATACGTAATACTCATGAGGGAGTGAGGTTTGTGAGCCAGAATCCGTTTTCGTTTGTGGTTCCATGCACCATGACGTTTATGGAACTTCAGAATGGTCTCTGCCAAAGCATGGAGAACGGAACGTTAATGAGAGTGAGCAGAATTCTGTACCGGAATCCGGTTGTAGTTTTTGGTGGTCTAATACAGTTTGATACCATGCCAATTACTGACGAAGTGACTATGCATAATATGTTTCAAATTCACCGGCAGACGCAGATGCGACAGCCACATATTGAGCTGTATGTTGAGTTTGAAACCGTAGAGGCGGAAGGGATTCAAAATGAATTAGAGGTGGAGGATGATAGAGCAGCAGTGTACGAGGGAATGAATAGTGACAGCGAAGAGGACTTCGAAGCTACTTATGAAGCCGGCGACGAAGACGAGGATGGTGATGTGGGAGTTGAGAAAGCAGCTCATAATGTAGTGGTTCACCCATCGATTAGTCAACCGATGAACGTGCCACCTTTTATGCGTGAGTTGGATCTCGACGCCATGCATGCACCGGAGTTTCCGGAATATTCAAACATAGGTACGTGATGACCAAATAATATGTTATCTTTAATATATACTTTGGATTGATTAGTAAACGATGATGGGCACTTTCTGTAGGCGTTCCTGATCCCGAGGACGGAGAGTTCCGGATTGGAGTGGAATACAGTTCTAGAAAGTCGGTCGTGGCAGCAATTAGAAGTTACACTATCGCTAGAGGAGTTGACTACGAAGTGTATGAGTCTGAGCCACAAACGTTCTATGCAAAGTGCAAGATGTACGGGCGTGGGTGCGACTGGCTTATCCGAGCCAGCGTGATACGGAAAAAAGGTTGTTGGGAGATACGCAGATACAACGGTAGGCACACGTGCACAACTGGAGTGATTTCACAGGATCATTCCAAGTTGGACTCGGACACAGTTGCTGAGGCTATAAGGCCATTGGTCGAGACTGACCCGTCCATAAAGGTGAAAACTATAATAGCCGAAGTCCAGTCAAGGTTCAACTATACCATCAGTTACCGAAAGGCTTGGTTGGCAAAACAGAAGTCCATAGCGAATGTTTTCGGTGATTGGGAGGAGAGTTACCAAGCCTTGCCGTGGTGGCTCTCGGTTATGGTTCAGAAGATTCCTGGGTCAGTTGTGCAGATAGAAACACGCCCACTCTACAATGGGAATGAAGAGGCTCAAGGGGTAAAAATACTTCATCGCGTATTTTGGAGTTTCAATCCATGCGTTAGGGCATTCAGGCATTGCAAACCCCTAGTACAGGTTGACGGAACACACCTATATGGAAAGTACAAAGGTACACTTCTGGTAGCTGTTGCACAAGATGGGAACCAGAACATTGTGCCTATTGCTTTTGCTTTAGTGGAGGGGGAGACAGCTGATGCGTGGCACTTCTTTCTAAGGAATCTGCGAATGCATGTTGTTAGAAAAGATGGTGTGGGTATGATCTCGGACCGGCATGAGTCAATTCGGGCAGCGGTAAATCGTTCCGGAAGTGACTGGCAACCTCCAAGAGCATGGTGGATGTTTTGTATAAGGCACATCGGCAGCAACTTCCTACGCGCATTCAAAGTCCCTCACTTGCAGAAGCTTGTGGTCAATATTGGGTATTCAAGAACGGTGGAGGAGTATAACATCAACTATAAGAGGTTGGAAGAGCGAGGTGAGGCATATGCCAGGTGGTGCGATGCCATTGGGCTTAGACATTGGGTATTGGCATTCGACGAGGGACATCGTTGGGGCCATATGACGACGAACCTTGTCGAGTGCATTAACTCAGTGTTGAAGGGTGCCCGTAATCTACCTGTGTTGGCACTAGTTCGAGCAACATATTATCGGTTAAATGAACTTTTTGTGCGGAAGAGTGCTGAATCTTACGAACGCAAACGTGCGGGACATACTTACTCCGTATTCGCACAGCAGCGGATAGAGGCAAGTATGCAACAGGCTGGGAATATAGTCGTGCACCGTTTTGACAGACGGAATGAAGTATTTGAGGTGCGCGAAATGACTAGTGGAAAGGTGTTAGTCGTTGATCTTGCACGACGTACGTTTGACTGTGGGCACTTTCAGGTAGAACGAATACCATGTCGTCATGTTATTGCTTGCTGTGCTAACCAGCGAATCGATTGGCACGTGTATGTGCATGACGTGTACAAGATGTCAGAAGTTCGTAAGGTATATAAATTTGAGTTCTCACCGTTAGGTGATGCGGAGACATGGCCTCCGTATGAGGGACCCACATTAGTCGCTAATCCCGCCTTGAGGCGAACGTCAAAAGGTCGACCAAAATTGACCAGATACTTGAACGAAATGGACTCACGCGACATGCGTGGTCCTCGGATATGCCGTCTCTGTGGTGCCCAGGGACATAGTCGGAGTCGATGTCCTCAGCGTGCCGGATCGAGTGGTGGGGGGGAATGACTTTTATTTTCATTGTATTTGTATTTTTGAATTTGCATTTTTATAATAAATTTTCTTTCTTGTCTAAGTCGTGTTTGAATTTTTAAATTTGATATTATCCGTTGATGGTTAAGAACATGATAAACACAGAACATTACAATACATTGAAACATAGTATGAAATAACATTTACTGCCTTACTGAAAGAAACATACATATTTTAACTACAGATAACATCGACCAACATACAGAACATTAAAATACATTGAAACATAGTATGAAATAACATCGACCAACATACATATTCTAACTACCCAAAGATACATATTCTAACTACAAATAACATCGACCAACATACAGAACATTAAAATACAGTGAAACATACTATCAAATCTTAAAAACCCAACCCGATGCTCACTTCTTACGACCCATCCAGTGCAATGCCTTATCCATCATGCTCAGACCTGGCTTTGACGAAGTATACCTATCAGGTGGATGTCGCTCCGTCCGAAGGTCATATGGGTGACCTGCAACTGGGTCACCCATACCTGTCTCTACACGAGGTGCCGACCCACCCGCCCCTGCTGGATCTGCTGACCCACCCGCCTCTCCTGGATGTGCCGATCCACCTGCCTCTGCTGGAGCAGATGCACCGGGGTTGTACTCGTCAACAAGTGTGTATGTCCGCCGAAGGAATCCACTATCACACGATGCACCTTCCGACGTGTGGTCGGAAGCAGGATGCTCCAAACCATGGCTCATACCAACTGGTGCCCCACGTGGATCAGCTGTACCCGACGGTGAATGCAGAGCACTAAAATCTGACCAACCACCCAAACTAGCATTGGCCCAATTCTGTAGTTGTTGATCTCCGTGACCGCCGATGGAAAAGTCGAACCAATCATCAGTACCGGCTGGAATCGTCAGTACCGGCTGAGAGTGATGAGAGTGGTGGCTGTGCTGAGAGTGATGAGAGTGGTGGCTGGACGCACTATGGTCCTGTGGCTGAGGTGGCTGTGGTACATAATAAGGAACCGGCTCAAACACTGCATGCTGAGGTGGCTGAGGTGGCTGAGGTGGCTCAGGTGGCTGAGGTGCAGGTGGCTCCGGTGGCTGAGGTGCAGGTGCATGAGGAACATATGCCGACAATCTCAGCAGATGTCCGAATGAGCGCACGTACCAATCCCGATACTCCGGGGTCGGTATGAAGTCCCATGTCGGAAGGGGGTGTAGATCCCGCATACGAGTGTTTCGCCTGTTGCCCCACTCCGCTATCCAATCCCCAAGCAAAACTGTCCAGTCATAAAGCTGCACTCCGCGAAGAGCCATGCAATGCTGCTCTAGTGGAATGTCCCTAGGTGCTCGCGGTGGGGGCTGTAAGAACCCAAACTGACGCATCACTCGATCCGCAGGGTGCCACTCGATACACTCAAACGACAACAACGGAGCAACGATATCACACACATCAAGATGTCTGTGTAACTCGACGGGAATGTTCATTCCCTGGTACGGCCGCCACTCAAACTGCCACAGATAATTCGAATGTCAGAACCATAACATTAATCTTTGGATCTAGCATTCATTAAAACCATAAATAGTTACCTCCTGCATGTAGTCTATATCAACCCTAAATGTCACAACAGTCTTCTCCAACCACGCTGTACTCCGCTCCACATGACTCCACCTGAAACATGATACAATGAAAAAATCTATGTCAGTAACCGTAACTGAAACATGCATAATGAATATATTGTCCGACAAGAACCATAAATATTTACCTCATGGCAACTGGTATCTTAGCAGGTGGAAGGATATGCCTCGGTACGGGTGAAATACACGGCATTCGCTCCCATGCCCAAACAAACAACAGGTTAAGAGGACCATCCATCTCCTTCGTATCATATCGTGATGCACGGCATAGTGCTCGGTAAAGATGAGCCAGACATGCTGAACCCCAACTATAAGTATGGATCCGCTCGAAATCGCGAAGCAATGGTAGATACTTCGCATGGGCATATGCGGTCGACTTATCTGTGAATAGAGTCGACCCTAACAGACAGAAAATCTGACATCTCACGTATCTCCTTATGGACTCTTCAGTGTCCAACGGCTCCGCATCTCTGACACTTCGAACCCAACCGAGCTTTATATAGGATTTTGAATTACGACTGAGAACCGGTTGACGACCGAATATTTCCATGCTGTGACTCTGAACGAAATCACTACTACTGTCAGTCCATCCACTCACGGGCTCTCCATCAATTGGTAAGCCAAATATATGTGCGACATCCTCCAATGTCACCGTAACCTCACCCACCGGCAACACAAAAGTGTGAGTCTCCGGCCTCCACCTTTCAACCAGAGCAGCTAACAACGGGTGAGATCCTCTTATCATCCCAATCCTAGATACGTGGTAGAATCCGGTGACACGTAAGTAGTTTTCAACCCTCGGGTTCCAACTCTGTGGCGGATCCAATTTACGCACCAACAAATTTCTGTTCGGCTGCATCAATAAAATTATATTTGTTATATTACCTATAAATATGCATGTATTATTAATAAACAAATATTAATAATAATATTTACATATTTATTTACTTCATTACAAACAAGCTATATATTTTTTTTTCTGATATTTATTTATTTATTACTTTAACAATGTATTAAACTTTTGAATTTGGTCAACATTTATATTATTTATTTATTTTACTATATATGGTATTATTTTTATATTTTTGCCGTAAAAAAATTTTTTTTTAAAAAAATTTTAACTTTGTCGTATTATAAAAAAATATTGTATAACAATTAACTAATTATACACAAAAAAAGATTATATTTAAAATTAAATTAAATAACAGCAAATTAATTTTTTTTTATTTTTATAACAGCGGAATAATTTAAAATTAACAAAAACAAACTAAATAAATAACATAAAAAACAGAAATAAAAATAAAAATACACAACCCTTCCGAGCTTATAATTTAGCAACTTACATAGATTGGATGATCCAAATAATTTACAATATGTTCCTCTGGAGCTTTATAATCACGAACCATTCTTTAAAATAAAAATAAAATAATATTTTTTTTTCTTCCCTTTTCCCTTTTTTTCCAGCTGGGAACGGTGAGCAACAACAACCTCCTTGGAAGAACACTTCTCAGCTGCTTATATGGAGAAACACTAAGCTCTCCTACCCACTCTCCATAAAATGCATAAGGCTAGCTTCCTTCTTCGTTTATATAGAGCTTCAAGCTCTCCAACCTCTGCTGCATGCTGTTTACCGGGGTGATACATGTCCCCTGCATGCCAGCAGCTTCAGCACGCCCCCCCGTGGTGCATCGGGGCTCTGCCACGCCAGCTCCACCACGCCCCTGCGTGGTGCTAGTCGCTGCATGTCGGCCACGTCAGCACGCCCCCGTGTGGTGTGCCACGACGGATTCCGGCCCCGTCATCTCGCCCCTGCGTGGTGAGCCACGTTGAATCCTGGCTTGGTCACCACGCCCCTGCGTGTTGACCACCACTTCCACCATCGGGTAAATCCCCCCATCCCCCAATATTCTCCCAATACACCAACACCTTTTCCATAAGAATAATAATTTCCGTATTTGAATTTATTTAATTTTATTTCTATGATTTTTATTTATTTTTGTTAGCCAGAAGTAGTTCCAAAACACAGGCTAGCTAGTCCCTCTAATAATAGGGATGTGAATGAAGTAGATAAAATTTAAACCTACATAGCCAAAAACTAAAAGAAAGAAAATCATGAAGAATCTAATAAATAATGGAGAGCCCCCGAGAAAAGGCAAGTAAAGGAGAGAAAAGGGTCCAAGTGACCAAAGCAAATGGGGCAGTGTCCCTACGAACTTACCAACAAGTCAAATTTTCTCTGCATTTCTATATACACATTCATAGATACAAAGACAAAACACAAACATAGAGATCTTTACAAGAATCAAATACCAATACAAAATATATTCAAAATTATTTTTATGTGAATAATATGGTGGAAACTTAGGTGCAATCAACTTCATGTGAAGTTGATAATTAAGAGTCGTTAGATGAAAATTTAGTCAAACCATTCAAATTATTTAACGACTTTCAACTATCAACTATCAACTTCACGTGAAGTTGACTACACCTGAGTTTTTACCGAATAATATATACAAAAGAACGGGAAAACATTTTATTATAAAATTAGAATGTGATATTTTTAAGTAGTATATTATTTTTTTTCTAAAATATGATCGAAAATTAATTAATTTTGTAAAGAGAAATATTAAAAGATCATCAGAATTTATTGTTTTTGATCATCAGTTATTTATTAATATTTAAAAATATGAGATAAAATATATTATTGAATTATTAAATTAAAGGAATTAAATTCAAAAAATTGAATTAATGACTAAATAATGATAAAAAATAATAAATTTTAATATTTTTTAATATTTTTCTTTTGTGAAATTGGAGGGTCTAATTACTTCTAACCAATGTACCATATTTCTGAAAATACACTTTTCTTTTCACATATATTGCAGTATATTATAGATAGATTTACACATTATGAAAATTAGTTTGTAAAAGAAGGGCAGAAGCTAAGAAAGATTTATCAGTGTTAGTTCCAAAGGAAAAGGAGGGATAAGTCTACAAAAGGGGACAAAATAAGCCTGAGAATATTGACTATATATATTACGCCAACTAATTACTAATTAGAAAATACCAATATCTCATTTCTATTTATATATTTAAAAACGTATTTAATTTAATTATTAGTCTCGGCTATTTGTCTCGTACCCAATAAATTAAAAGTCACTACTGCTACAGGCCTTAACTACTCCACTTATTAGATTATCCATGAGCTAAAAATGCCACTCTCATATCACTTCCAAAATTGTGGAATTAATTTTTGTGACAAGAAAAGTTAAAAAATATATTTTATGAAATATATACATCTATTACTGCTTAATTATTTCAAATTTTTTAAAAAAAGAATTTTATAACAATATTAAAATTTTTATGATAAAAAAGTTTTTATGTAAATTTAAGATAATTTTTTTTTTTCAGTTTTATTCAGCAAATAAACTAGCTATTCCATCAAATCAAATTTTCATTAGCATGATTCAATTGACATATTTAGTCAAACATATTAACTTTAACTATTGGTTATTGTATGTACTACCTCACTAATTCACATTGTAATGAATTCATTTCAATCACCAACATAATTTTGAGTTTCATATTTCTCTTAGGGGATGCTAAGTAGTCAAATAATAATTATAATATAAAAATATCACGTAAAAATTTTCATTCTTTTGATAAGTAAGTGATATATATTTTTTTTATCATTTATTCTTTTTATCTCCTACTATTTTGCTGCATATTTGGAATCATTAAGATTCTTTCCAAAATCAATTTCAGTTTCTCCCAAATCAAATCTCTAACATCTCTCAATCATGTTATTATCTATTAAAATACAATAATTCTATGCAAAAATTATGAAAGTTAAATTAAAAATTTTTAACAACTTCTACTATATAATTTATATTTTACATATAGACTATTAAAAAATAAAAAATAAAATATAAACAAAAATTAAAAAATAAATTTTTAAAAATAATTATTAACTCGTCATATTAAAATCAATAAATAAGTATATATATGAATATTAAATAAAAATATTAAAATAATTAAAATATGACCTATTAGTACACATATAGTTTAAAATTTGATAATATTAATTATAAAAATGTATTAATTATAGACTATGTACGAAATTATGAATATTATGAGTATAAAATTATGGATATTATTAATATGAAAAATATGGATGTTATGTGTATGAATTTATGGATGTTATAAGTAAATTTATCAATTGAATAAATTAATTTAAAAATTTGACATTTTTTAAAATTCAATTATGATAAAATTTAAAAACATCTGTGTTAATTTTATAGTTATTTATGCAATTATTACTAGAAAGTGATATGTGTATGTATGTAATATCTAATAAACATGAATTTAATTTTTAGATGTTAGTTGTATATAATTATGGATGTTATGTATATAAACGTATGAATGTTATGTGTATGAACTTAGTTAGTACAATATAATTATAAATGCACATAAAAACACAAAAAAAAATCAGTTTATGACCATACCTCATCAAAGTTAATGTAGTTTTCCATATTTTCAAAAATTGATTGACTGATAATAACCTCGTCAGGTGAGTCTATCTATTGTTCAAATTTTTCAGCACTTTCTACCATAGGTACCGTATTAAGGTCGAATTCAAATATCATACTATTTGTAATGTTAAAGATGATTTCTTGTAAAATTCCTTGACCTATTCTGATTGTGTTTGTAATGGTATTAGAGTTGTGAATTTTGAACGAAAATAACTGAATTAACGAAAATAAAATCATATTAGGACAACTTTCAAGTTTTGTATCTCTCCATTGAATGATGATAAATGATATAATAAAAATAGAAAATTAATTACAATAAAAAATGGTAATGATAATAATAATAAAATAAAAAATGTTTATAATAATAATTAATTACAATTATTGAATTTATGTGATATTATCATATCTCCATTAGGCGAAGGAGCAGAGTAAGAATCAATTACAATGATAAATCATAACCGTTATTAATTATTATTATTAATCTTTATTATATTCTTAAATATAAAAATCAAATTATGAAAAAAAATATTAAGTATTGATTACAAGATGTCTAATAGTAAGGAATATGATATTATAAAATATCATTAATAAATAGAGTTCATAAGAATACGATAAGTAGAATGATAAGAGAATATGCTAAAAAATAAAACTGTTGTTAAATGATGTAAATGAAATATATTATAAAAAATTTTGACTAATTATGACTAAAACGTTTTTGTTACCAAACTTTTTCCTTTCTCTTATTCCTCTCCTTCATTTTCAAAGACATATTCTCTTACAATATCATAGAGTTAAAGATTTGAGATCCATGCGGATGCTATCATTTGTTTTCATTTCACTTGCAACACATTTTTTGAGTGTTTAACAAACTCAATAAAATTCCTACAAAACATAGTAACAACTTGCCCTTTATGTCATCAATTCGTCAATATCTTTTAGACCATCTTCTTCAAGAAAATATTCATTCACAGTATGCGAATGATGTTACAAATAAAATTGAAAGCTGGCTTCTAACTTCTATAGATGCAACCTTCAAGAATAAAATTCTTGAGTGTACTTTTGCACATCAAATCTGAACAAAGATTCAAAAATATTTTGTACGAATTTTCAGAATCAAAATACAACCATTCAAACTCAACTTAAATGATTAATTTTAAAACTACATTTAGGGCATGCTCTATCATTAGATAATCACATTATTGTCATCATTGATAGTCTCTGAAAGAGTTTTCAATGAAACAGTAAAGAAAGATGTGAGTTTGATACGTTTGCATCTTTAGTATTTTTTTTTAATTTTATTTAATAAATTAAGAATTATTGCAAGATAAGCATTGATTTCATGGCTAATTGAGTGATACTTTGAGTTAATATACATTCATTGATTACAGAAGAATTTGGAAGAGAATTGGCAAAAATTAAAAAGAAAGAAGAGGCCAAAAATCACTATGAGCAAGAAACGCAAAAAGGGGAGGCAATCCAGAGAACAAAAAGCTCCCTAAACACCAATTGACGAGGAAGGGCTAGCTGTGGGACATGGAAGACAAGACATACCATGGCTAAGGGAAACAGAAAGCAAAGTTGTTAGAAGAGTACACAGCCGTCCAACGTGGGAGAATAGGCGTCCAATGCCAAAACGAAAGTCATGTATACGCATCTCACATGCGTACGCACAAGTTGCAGAATATGCTCAATCATGCGCACGCATCTCCTATGCGTATGCATGATCCCACTTCAACGTGGGAAGTGGGATCATAACTGTGGGACATGAAGAGACAACCGTTGCACGTGGAGGTGTTGTGCGTACATATCTCTTGCGCGTACGCACAACCAGTGCAAAGAAGGGACGTCGCGCGTACGCATCTGGCATGCGTACGCGTGACATCAATTGCATCCCACGTGAGATTTTGGACATGCAATGCTTGGAGCAAAATAGAGACCAAAATTGAAGGAAATCAAAATCACGTTCAATGTGGAACATTCCACATCCAACGTGATCAAGTCAGGGAGTGAAATGAATTTAGATTGAGCTTCACATGTGACCTGGGATTTTTAACCACTCCCAGGGACCTCAACTTAGCCACCAAAATCTCCAACTTTTCATCACTTGAGTGGTTGATTCAAGACTCAATTTAAATCCACTAATCACAACATTAATTGAGATTATAAAAAGAAAAGATTTAGAGCTTTGCTGGAGGAAAACATTTATGAAGAAGATTTGATTTTGTTTTAATTTTGATTCTGTTTTAAGTTTTGAATTTTAAATTTATTTAGGGTTGGTATTTAAGGAGAGAAGGTAGACGTTTTGCGTTCTTTCTTCTTCTTTGCCACTTTTTATTTTTTATAATTTTAGGTTTTCTCTGAAGATATGAGCAACTAATCTCCTTGGTTAAGGTTAGGAGTTTTGTTGATTCCTATAGATTAATATTCTAGATTTTTTACCCTTGATTAGTGTATTGATATTTTCTTAAAAAAAAATTTCATTTTTTATCTAAAATTTTTAAATGTGTTGGGAAATAATTCTTCTCTGATTTGAATTCTTTTAATTTCTTGAAAAAGTTAATTAATTGAATTAAGCTTGAAAACTTATTCTCACAGTTCTTAGGTTTTAAAACTAGACTTGATAAGTGACATCAAATCAATTAGGGAAGATTCTTATAAATTGCGTGGCTTATAAATTAGCAATTAATTAGGTTAAAAAAATTGAATTACAAAAGAATTGGGGTTCGATTTCTAATGATTTGTCATAAATGTATTTTTGCATAGTCAAGGTGGAAAGTGAAAATATTAGTTCGGAAGTCTTAACATCTCTAAAACATTAACTCTTTCAATCATATTATCTTTTTAATACTTACTGTTTGCCTTAGTTTACTTCACTGTTTATGTCAAAGCTTTCTAAAACCCTTAATTTTGATTGTCTGACTAGAATAATCAATTGACTATTACTTGCTTAATCCGTCAATCCTCGTGGAAACGATAACCTACTCTTGTGGTATTACTTGATACAATCTGGTGCACTTACTGATTATTTGTGGTTTGTAAAATTTGTATAAAATTTTTTGCTTTTATTATTTCAATAGATGATACAACTTTGGCTATTTATAGCAAGTTGCCATAGATCTATTATAACCGAAAACATAATGAGAACAAACTAAGTTAATTGTCACTTAATGACTTGATCTTGATCTTTATCACATTATTTTTTTATCTGTATTATCCTCCCTCAAACTCATGGTGAGTTTGGGAAGAACTTTGATTTTGAAATGAAATTTTTAAAGGTAAGAACTGATAAGACTTTGATAAAAATATGGTATTAATAATTTTTTTAAAAGAATTTTTTAAATTTGTTTTAAATTATTTCAAATATTTTAATTTTTTATTAATTTTTAGTATTTTTTTATATTTTGATTTTTTTATTTTTTATTAAATTTGTTATTGTAATTCTGTTATAATATGAATGATTGATCTTATTTGTAACACCCTACCATACAGAGTCTTATGCTTAAGTCATAAAGCTGAAGTGACAAGGTATTACAACCTCTAAAAGAAAAATATATATTAATAATAATTATAATAAAGAGATAGTATGCTAGGAGTCTTGAAAAATAGGTAAAACAAAATCGTAAAATCAAAAAGTGCAACCCTCAGAAAATGTGGTTACTTGCGTGAGAAGAAAACTAAAGCTCAACAACAAATATATACAGATGACACGAGTAGAGGGTCAATAATACAAAATAACAAGCTCCTAACTCAGCCTGCGAAGCCAAGGCTGGCCGGAGAACATATACATACATATATATACATAATAATAACTCAAAAGAACATGTTCAAAATCCTAGTTCTCCATAAAACCTCTAAGAGGTACATAAACAAAGTACTCTTACATACAAGAGGAGAAACTCTACATATATACATCAAAGTAACAAAAGAGGATCCCAAAGTAAACCACTTCTCCGCAGAAACTTCAAACGCCTACCGAGGTGCCGCTCGACCTGCATCTGAAAACAACAACACAGTATAGGATGAGAACCGGAGGTTCTCAGCATGGTAAAGGTGCCACACACATAATATATAAGGTCTTGGGAATGCCAGAGGCAATCCTAGAACACCGACTCTCAGATTATGAAGCTTAAATTACTAAATAAAAATTATAAAAAGGGTGGTCTTCTAGAAAATTCTAAACCTAGCTTAAACTTTAACCTTAACTCTAACCTGCCTATCTTTCCTCTGTACCTACATCTCCGATGATTCGCATAAACAAAACAATCAGATAAGGCAAGCACAGGTAGAAAACAAGTAGTTCAAATAACAATTACAACAATTAGTAGGATATAATCAATTAGGCATTTCTAATTAAGGCATAGCAAACAAAGCACACATATGCATATGATGAATGTCTATCATACTGGTCGTGAGCTCACGTGTCGGTTATTTTGCTAGAGCCCGACACATCTGGTAGCTAATCCAGACATTGGTCTCTAGATTGCGCATCTCCAGGAGGATCATAAACGAAGGAGAGTGTCTTTCTACCTTCTCTTGGAGGTTTCACGAAAGAGAGTGTCTTTCCACATCGAAAGAGTGTGCCTTTCCACCTTGCAACCAGAGAAGAACGTGGAGGATACAATACGAAGGTGAGTGCCTTTCCACCTTCTCCACATTCACATTACGACAAGAGAGGGAACTTCCACCCTCAACTTGCCATCCGAAAATATGTTCAAATTAATTACGCAAGCAGGATTACACCCAGACTTTGCCATTCTGACCATTTCGGCCACACACAGTCATCTTAAATCTCATCATTTATCACATCATGTTCTTACATTCATTAAACTTCACACCATTTTCCTCACAATTCATCTTATTCACCCCTTTTCTTCATTCTCCAGTTATCTCAAATTCCTAACTTCAATTATCTACTGGACTCAGTACTATACCCTAAGTCTAAAAGGAAGGAAAATAGAGGTTTAGAAGTGAAAATCTGGTTTAAACAGCCAAAATCTAGTTTGCAGAAAATAGTAGCCACGCGTATGCATGGGTCACGCGCATGCGTGGAGCGAACAGCAAGTCACGTGTACGCGTGATCATGCGTACACGCGCACGCATGGCTTCTCGCACATGCGTCTTCAAAATGCCACGCCACGCCTACACGTGGGCCATGCATACGCGTGGATGGACGTTTTTCCAAAATTGGCAAAATTGGCAGAATGCCAGGAAGCTGCTATAAACCAGCTTTTAACACCTGCATCACAGTTTTATATACCAAATTTTTGTCGTCCATAACTTTCTCCACAGAATTCCATTTTTCACAAAATTGGTATCGTTCAAAAGCTTATTAAACCATCTTTCATTTGAAATAAACCTCATTTTCATCCAAAATTTGAGAAGTGAGCTATGGACTACCAAAGTTCATCAAAAATCAGTTTTTTACCAAAATTTACCAAACCTCCATTTTTACCAAAATCTCATTTTCAACCAAACATTTCACAACCAAGGCATACCAATACTCAACTCCATACCTTCCATTCATTTTACAATACACCACACTAAACATTCTCAACCATTCAATAACTCCCTACATATACACATACATTTTCACAATTCCAAATTCAAATCAATGACAATTATGCTCATGTTTAAACCTAATTCCCTTATCACATATACTAACATATACATTTAACTCTTTTATGCAACAATAACCAACAATAAATACTCCACATCACTCTCATGAGAAACTCAACATTTGCATCAAGGATTTGCTAGGTAATATCAAATATGCTAAGTCAACCTCCATCAAACTCAATTAAATTCATCATCAAGCACCAACTTCACACTTACAACATCACCATCAATCACCACTCATTATCAATATCACGTAATAAATCCATCAAGGTTGCTAAATATTAACATACATGCATATTTCAACTTATCCTATAGTTCTCTAGCCTAAGTTTTTACAGGGCATTACATATTAAATACGCGAAACCTGAACCATACCTTGACCGATTTTCACGTATTGTCCAAAGCCAAACACAGCCTCACAAGTTCAAAAAATCATCAAGGCATAAGCACCCAACCTCCTCCAAGCTCCAAGGCTCACAATTCAAGCTCCAACATATACTTATATACACCTAATTTCATATATATCACATATACATACCCACATTTAATACCCAAAGCACCAAATTAATTAATTAACTAGAGTTCTAGGATTCTCACCTTATCAACAGAAAATTGAGACAAGACCCGGCAAGTCCACCAAGTTAATTTGATCCTAAACACCGAAATTACATAAAATCTCAACACAAAAGTCCAAGAAATTTGAAACTGGAAATGGGAAAATTGAGGAACAAAACATGACTTCCTTGCCTTAAGATGTTATGGTATTTGTAGAGCCCGACGTCGCGGTCGCGTGACCGCAAACGAATTATCAATCGGAGTTCAGGATTGAAAGTTACGTGAAATTGAAATTTGAATTGAATTTGGGGTTAGGGTTTGATGATTTTCCCTTCCATTCAGCGTGTTCTTGAGCTTGCTAGGGAAAGAAGAGCTGAGTCTTACCTTATATACTTGGGCCTTGGGTCCAATACGTGTCCGGTCCAACTGATTCGGCCTGTTTGGCCTAATCTTAGGCCAAATTCTTTGAAATTAGTGTAAAAATTCTCATTTTAATGAGATCTATCCTATTTTAATATAAAATTTATTTTTCTAATTTATTTTATTAAAATTTAATTTATTAATTAATTATTCGCTAATTTCACGGGATTTACATCACACTCTACTGCTGAGTTATACCCCTTCCCTTGCCCCCTATTGAGAAATAGAACTAACTAATCCTAAGGCAAAGGGTCGAGAAACTCAACGCCACTATTCTTGAACAACTTGGAGTCGGGCCTTCTTTTCACACTATTACAGATATGGAAAGTTATTCTCCTTCGTTTATGATCCTTCTGGAGATGCGCAACCTAGAGACCAATGTCTGGATTAGCTACCAGATGTGTCGGGCTCTGGCAAAGTAATCGACACGTGAACTCATGGCCAGTAGGATAGACATTCATCATATGCATATGTGTGCTTTGTTTGCTATGCCTTAATTGGGAATGCCTAATTGATTATATTCTGCTAATTGTTGTAATTGTTATTTGAACTACTTGTTTTCTACCTGTGCTTGCCTTATCTGATTGTTTTGTCTATGCGAATCATCGGAGATGTAGGTACGGAGAAAAGATGGGCAGGTTAGAGTTAAGGTTAAAGTTTAAGTTAGGTTTAGAATTCCCTAGAAGACCACCCTTTTTATGATTTTTGTTTAGTAATTTAAGCTTTATAATCTGAGAGTCGGCGTTCTAGGATTGCCTCTGGCATTCCCAGGACCTTATATATTATGTGTATGACACCTTTACCATGCTGAGAACCTCCGGTTCTCATCCCATACTGTGTTGTTGTTTTCAGATGCAAGTCGAGCGGCACCTCAGTAGGCGTCTGAAGTTTTTGCGGCGAAGTGGTTTACTTTGGGATCCCCTTTTGTTACTTTGATGTATATATGTATAGTTGCTCCTCTTATATGTAAGAGTACTTTGTTTATGTACCTCTTAGAGGTTTTATGGAGAACTAGGATTTTGAACATGTTCTTTTGGGTTATTATTATTATTATTATTATTATTATATATATATATATATATATATATATATATATATATATATATATATATATATATATGTACGTATATGTTCTCCGGCCAGCCTTGGCTTCGCAGGCTGAGTTAGGAGCTTGTTATTTTGTATTATTAACCCTCTACTCGTGTCATCTGTATATATTTGTTGTTGAGCTTTAGTTTTCTTCTCACGTAAGTAACCACATTTTCTGAGGGTTGCGCTTTTGATTTTACGATTTTGTTTTACCTATTTTTCAAGACTCCTAGCATACTATCTCTTTTTTATTATTATTATTATATATTTTTTACGTTTAGAGGTTGTAATACCTTGCCACTTCAACTTTATTATGACTTAAGCATAAGACTCTGTGTGATAGGATGTTACATTATTAAAAACGACAAAGTAAATAAAAAACTGATCATACATAACAATAGAGTCATAAGTAATAAAATTTTACAGTCCAAAATACTAAATAAAAGAATACCGCGAGTATTAAAAAAATTATAGAATATTTTTTTGTTTGATATTGTGAAATTTATTATTGTAATTATTGTTCACTGCTTATTGTTCTAACTTGTTATAATATGTATTGTTGTTTTTATTTGAAATGATAAATTAAATAAAAAATTAACTATAAATAATAATAAAAATATAATTAGTAAAATGTTAGAACCCAAAATAATTAATAAAATAAGATTATTGAGAGTATTTATAAAAAATATTAAAATGTATTATTTTATATGTTATTTTTAATTTAATAAATAAATATTAATTTTTATTATAATAATAAAAAATTATAACATACTAAAATAGAGTATTATTAAAATTACTATATAAAAAATATACTAAAATAAATATAAAAAATTAAATATACTAAAAAATAATATTATAATTTAATATTATATTTTTTTAGTAATTAACTAATTATCTATCTAAAAATAATTTTAACTAATATTATTCAAATAATATTCATTTTATTAAAATTAATTTTAGTATAAAATTGTCAAACATAAATTATATTAGTACAAACTCACTTTTATCCAAAATCAATTTTATAAATTTACTTTCATTCAAAACCCAATTTGACAAACACTAATCCAAACACACTCTTAGCCAATGAAACAGGTAGTAATTAATATTTGTAAGTTTTTTGGTTCCACATTCATTAATCGCTGGATTGTTAGAAATAGAAACATGTTATTTCATGATTGGGTTCCATGCAACTACCAACAAAATCATGGTTCAAATGAAAGGGAAAAGATGGAACATATAAGAGAAATTGATTAATTATGAACATAATTATTTTGTTTTTCTTTCTTTTAACACAATCAAGAAAGAAGAAACCACCCTTGGGCATGGACAATTATCTTCATGATTCATCATATTACAAAAGCTTATTACTTTTCCCCTTTTTGTAGCACCGTTGAAGGATTAAAGGCTGTAACAACATAACAATGTAAAACAAAAAGAGAAAGAATGAAAAATAATTATCATTATTATTGGAAAAATTGACCAAGTTAATTAAAATGCTATATAACGTGGACTGTATAGGAAATACTAATTGATATCTAACTAGTAGTCACAGGATCATTTTGCCATCTTACTTTTATACATCAAAATGATGACGAATCTGGTTGATAATATAAGATTATTTAGCAGATATAATACTAGAAACTATAAAACTAGTAAATAATAAATACACATATTATTAAGGCTAATTTACATAGATAAATTGAATGGAAATTAAAATTATACAAATATTTTAAACTGAATTTAGTTACTGTCTCGTTTGACTTCTTATGTAAATTAAATTAATTAAATTCGATTTACACTTTATAAATCAAATTAATTAGATTCGATTCATCAAAGTAGCATAAGAGTTAAAATTTAAATTTTTTTAGAATAAAAAATAACAGATAGTTATACAATATAAAATAATCAATGCAACTAGTTATATTTATCTAATATATAATTTGTGAAATAAATAAAATATTATACTGATTAAATTAGTTTAATAATCTCTCACGTTATTATTACATATTGTATATATATTTATATATAAAATGATAATAAACATACAATTTAATATATAGCAGTAGTATAAATACTTCGTGTAATATAGACACAATAAATTTTTCAAGAAAACAAATACAATGCAAGTATATAGATAATAATAAACAAATCTTAATTTTAGCAAACTAAACATAGTCCTACTACCCGGCAAGATCCTACCTATTTTGAACAAAATAGCATTATTAATCCAAATAAATTAAATCATCTTTAGTAGTAAATAAAAAATATTATATATATATATATATATATAATTATTTATGTACTTACATTTGATAAGTTAAAGCTTTTAGAATAAATAATTTAATGACATAATTTTAGAGTTTTTCTGATCTAATAAAGATTTAAAATTCGATTTTAGTTGACTCCAATAAATTTTAGTATAAATCAAACAAAAAAATTATGTAAAATTTAGAAAAAAAGGACTTTTTTATATAAAGTGACGTGATCAGAAAAATATAAATTATTTATGTATTTTTTTGTTTGCATATTTTTTGGAATAAGAGATTTTGTGATAATATTGATAACCACGACAAAGCCCTAATGTATCAAAATTTAATGGCTTACAGTAATTGGATACGAAAATAAAAATACTAAATAATATGAATAATAGATATATCGAATGTTCATTTTACTATGTACGTAGATAGTTATTTTAATATTAAAATTTAGATAAATAATTTAGAGATGTATATAATATGTTTTTATTTTATTCGTGGTTATTCATGTTGTTCAAAAAGGTCATTGATAATCCTACAAAAATATATTAGCTAAAGCTAGTTGGATAGAAGAATGATGTTGCTATCTTGCTCTTATATATAGAGGAAAATAAAATAATGATGAACATGTCTTTGATAGTTTGGACTAATCTCTCTCACACTCTCTTTTACCATCAAACTAGGTAAAGGGAGAAGAATTGCATAAACTATTATTGCTAATAATCACTGCAATAGCAAAGTACACATTGTGGGCTACAAAACCTTAACAAAGACAACGTAAGTTGCGGAGATCAAACAGTAGAGAATACAAACAATCAATCCATCAAACTCTGCTTCTCTAAATCTCAAATGACCGTAGTCAAAAGTCAAAACTGCTTTCTCTTTTATCATTTTTTTTTTAAATAGGGTATGCAGGACTAAAAAAAATAATGACTAATCTTTTTCCATTCATTGACATATTTAAGACATAATTTCTGGGCTTAAACATATATTATAGACCAATTACTAAATTACTTAAAAAAATAGTATAATGGGAATAATATTAATTAAACTCATATTAAATAAAATTAGTCAAAATAATGTACTATATATGATGTGAATTAAACTCATATTAAAATTATGAGTTCAACTAGAAAACTAATTTTTTAATCAGTATTAATCAGCATTTTTAATTCTTAATTTTAAATTTAAATTTTAAACTCTTAAATTTTAAATTCTAACTCTAAATTTTAAACTCTCTAAAACTTAAAATTAAACAATAATTTTACAAAAAAAACTAATATTAACTAATTAAAAATTAGTTCCTATACTTATTATAAAATTATTTCATCATACCATTTGTTACTCTAGCTAGTTGTATATAAGTGTTCATCGCATCTTAATGGCACTGATGATGTGAATCTTCTTTTAGCCTAATAATTTTTGCTGCACTTAAAATGGAGCGTTCTCATCAGTTTTTAGGCTGGCATGGAATAAACTTGAAACTAAACATTAACATCTATATATAAAACTATTTTCTAAAGCAGGTATATTTACTTTTATAAGATTCATATATACAAGATAATAAATATCTACCCTCTTTAATTGCCCTACAGCTCTTAAAAAGATTAGTCACTAAATTTGGCGATCAAATATTCTAGGAAGCTACATTTGGTGATGAATATATGCTCTACATTCATATGTAAAGTTATTTTTTACTAAAAAAATAATAACAACAAAAATCTCATCATCAAATATAATTTGATGATTGAAACTATTAAAATTATTGAGATTTATGAGGTCTAATTTAACCTAAAAACTAGTTTAAATGGTGAGATATCTCATTCTTATAAATTTTATATATATTTTATTTTTAAAAAATTGAGAGATTTGTTGTATTATATCTTTCACATTTAAGAGTGATCATCTGGAAAGCGTGAACATTTGTAAGTTAGTAGTCTAATAATATTAGATTAGATAGATTATAATATCTTATTAGAATTGAGATGGAGCGAGTCTAACTCAATTTTAAAAGCTAGTTCAAAAAATGAAGGATGATTCACACTTATAAACTTTTTAAAAATTTTATTTTTAAGAAATGTGAAACTTAGTGTTAGAGATGTAACTATTTATTTGTCTCTTTTTATATATTAAGTTAAACTTTTGGAAGATTTGATTTTATGACATAGTATAAGAGTTTTTAGGACTTAAAAGATAGTCAATTCTTGTTGATTCGAAAAAAAAAGGCATAAAACTAATAAAAGGAGAAAGAAAATTTATAAAAAAAATTAATGCAAAATCTAAAAAAGATTCTTGCGTAAAAAAATATATTAGAAATATAAATATTTATATATTTTTTTCTATCTGTTTAAATTTTTAAAAAACCTAATTTCAAAACGGAAACTATTCTTTTACACACACAATTGTACGAGTTTGCTTCTGTAAACCATATTATTTTTTCTTTTTTTTCTTAAATAAAGTTATTGTAATTTCATGATCAATAATTTCATGACCCAATATCAAAATTTTCAACTTAAAAAAATCCTACATAAAGAAACTATGATAAATACAATTATTTATGTAATTTTTTTTCTATTTGCATTAGGGATAAGTACAAAAATTGATGGTACAACTACAATTAGACATATGTGTACGCCATAATGGAAGAGCATGAGGCCAAAAGAAATGGATAAGGAAAAGCATTTAACTATGGTGCGCCCTGATGATGGTGGTAAGTGCACTATATGCTTTGAATATAATGGACAATTGAAATTTGCCACTTGTTTAAGATAGATTTTTCGTTTTAAAAAACAAAATAATTCATTCCACACCTTAACACGATTGAACAACAAATAATTTAAATTAAATCAACTTTTTTTATCTATACTATCTTGTTCGATATGCTGTCTAATTTGGATTCGAATATTGCAAAAGCCCATAACATATGTGATCTTCTCTGATAAGGTCTTAGTCTAGTAGTAATTTTTTTGTCTTATACTAAATGTATTCGAATTTAAAGTTTGGTTGAAGTCACTAATGAGTTAAAACTCTTAATGTGGATATGTAAGTGTATAGTGTGCATAAATATTGTGATATCATAATACCTCAAATTAAAAATTGTCTAATTTATTTTTCTAAAAAAAATTTAATAATATATTATGTCTTATTAAATAAATATTTTATTCTATTGTCATTTTATAAGGTCTGAATGCAAAATAGATAACTAAAAGACACAAACCTTTATCTAGATAATAATGTACCAACTTATTTTGATTAATTACATTTCTAATGAATCTTATGGACACGATCATGATATATATGAATATAAAATCGTTTCATGAATTTATTACATAATTGAAATTCTTAATTTTTAACCTATAATTTTTATTTTATAATAATAATAATAATAATAATAATAATAATAATAATAATAATAATAATAATAATAATAATAATAATAATAATAATAATAATAATAATAATAATAATAATACGGACAATAGCAATATACTAGTTTTTTTTTTTTGGTGTATGGAAAGAAATAAAGCAATATACTAGTTTAATATTGAGCAAATATTCCTTTTTTAATGCATGGAAGATTTATTACCTTATTTTATATTTCATTTACCAATAGAGTGGGAGCAATACAAACTATTTATTTTTAATTTGATCTCCTTTCCACATGGTTTGATTATTTATTTTGAATTGTTGGTTTCATCCATATTACTATTGAAGCAGTATCCATCTTTAGAAAGATTTATGAGACAAGAAACCAAGTTTGAAAAGACAATAACAAAAGAATACAAGAGAAACGTTGTAGACTTGGATTTATATGCGAAGCAGCAATAATAATTGTCACACCTATACCCTAAGTTGACCTTTCCAATTAAAGGTTCATCAGTATATAGTCATCATAAGTCGTCAAAGACAAGAAATAATGGGGATTGAAAGCAATAATTTTCGGATAAAATTGTTGCGTATATATAGCAACCCTTCTGTAGTTTGAACCATTCATGTTATAGACTTGGAAAATAGCACAGTTTTTATGAGTTTTATTTATTTATCAATAATACTCTTGGGGGAGTGGAATGTATAGACATAACGTGACGAAGATAGTGAGTTAAATAAAAACGACAGTAAAGACATGAGAGTTTTATTATTGGTCACAAATAATTGCATAAATTAAAATTTTAAATTCCCATTTTTTTAGACTAGTTAACAAACAGACGGAAGATGAAAAAGGACTACAACATATATAGGTATAGAAGACAACAACATGTATGTAGCCCGAATTTGACTCCATGCCACTCCTTTTATGTGAACTAGAACGTTGATGGTTTTCCCTTTTATCATTGAGAGAGAGAGAGAGAACACAATGCTTTAAATAAAGATATCATGGTATACTACTTAATCTAATTTATAAGGCTCTAAAAATATGATAAGACAAGACACTAAGAATAAGACATAAATAATAGAAATATAAAATTGTATTTTTATATCCTGTTTAGTGATAAACTAAAACAAATTATAAATATCTAATTTATTTTAATTTTTTTCATTCAAAAAATTTGAGATGAAAAATATAATAATAAAAAATATAATTATAAAAAATTAAACAAAAATAATAAAAAAATAAAAAATAAGTTATATTTTTTATTAATATTTTTATGTTTTTTCTGTCAAAATAGATATAAAATACATTAATTTAATATCTCTTGACACATTATTTTTATTTATATCTCTTTTAATAAATATAATTTTGTGTTTGTATTTCTGTCTCAATATCCTGATAAAAAAGCGCAAGCCTAAATGAAGAGGACAGTGGTTACGTAATTTTAAAATCTTTGCAATGATACAAGATCTTAATTAAGGAAAGTAATCTTTACGTGCAATTATGTGTAAGGCACAAAATATCATAACGATGTGATGATTTTTTTTGTTTAAATTAAATAAAGATATGAGTAAAACTCCAAATAAATTTTTGAATTTTTTTTTTAATCGACCCCTACTTTAGTTTCTAATCTTTGTTTATAAGAATGTTTATGGGTATCGGTAATTTGATTAATCGATAAAATATTAATGCTGTCCGATTTAATTAGTTCTATACCTATTGGGTATTATTCGATGTCATGTATTATTTCTCTTAAAAATTTAAGTTGATAAAAAAACGTAACGTAAATAATTATATCTTTAATACTTAATTACATCCGTCATTAATTGATTTGATATCGGTTTTATGATTGCAAAATTCAAACTAATTCAATTACCCAAATGGTTTTATATTACATTTAAAAAAATAAAATATATATACCTTAAAGATCAGTTTTAAACTTTCAAGATTTAAAGTTTGTCAAATTATAAAATTAAATAATATTTATTTAAGTATAAATTTGATCGATGATATATTGTGATTTATTTTTTTCACTAGTACATATATTTAATTTTGAATCAAATACCTAATTATTCGAACTGATTTGATCCAGATTTAATCGTTTTATATTAGTTCAGGTTCACTTAAAAAAAATCTTTTACTTTTAATCCACTCTAAACCGATTAAATTTCATCAATTTAGTTATTATTTTTACTAAATTTGTAAACTTGAATCAATCCGACCCATGAACATAGATATCTATTTGTTTATCAAGAATTAATCTTAGAATTTTAAATTAGGAGATTAATCTGAATTGTTTTAGTAAATTTTGATAGTTTATAATTGAAACTAAAATATTTTTATTAGAAACTGATGTGTCTTATAATTTAAAAATTTAAAGCCTATGACTAAACAAAAAAACCCTAAAGTAATTACTCAAAAAATGTAAAGATCAATTTAATTAGAATTTTATTCTAAAAATATAATTCAATTTAAAGAACACTATAAATAATTGTTTTCAATAATAAATATAAAAATATATAATTAAATATTTGTATAAAATTTCTCTAATTAAAAATAAAAAATTTTGGAAGTTAATAGTTTTTAGTCATTTTAATTAGAATAAAAACTAAATTATCTTCAAAAATAAATTTTACCAATTTTTTTTATTTGTTATATATGCTCTTAACTAAGTGTTTGATTTAGTTTAAAACTAGATAAGAGAACTCATAATAACATATTGAAATTGTTATGTATGCTCCAACTAATATCATATCCTTTACTTAGATATTTTTGAAAAGATGAAAAACCAGTTTTATAAACCAGTTTTAAAAATTAGTTTAACCAAATTGTACTGAAACTCAAATAAACCAATTTTATAAGTAAAATAACTAAACTGATCAAACTACAACAGTTTTTATAAACACTTGGTATCTATATGTTGTTTATTCTTTTCGTTCCTAATTGATATAAACACTTGCATATGTATATGTTGTTTTAATGGTATTGTGATTAGAACACTTATTATATAGTGGTAGATTGCTGTCTCTATTAGTTGTCAATAGTTTATTGTTGAGACTGTTTAAGTTAATGTGTCTTTTTTCTCTATTTATATTTGCCTGCTGTTTGTTTATGGTGGAATGAAGTTTTATGAGATAAAAGCGACCCTTGACACAACGATGAAGCATAAAATCCTTGATTTCACATGAAAATATTTATTTTTTTAAATTCATAAAAAAAACATATATTTTGTTTATTTATATGTATTTTTTATTTGACTTAATATATATATATATATATATATATATATATATATATATTACCTTATTTTCTCTATATATCAATTTAATTGAGTTTAAATATTTAAATATTATTAGTGTATGTATGTTATATATCTTTTAAATGTTATATAAATTAAGAAAAGCAAAAAAAAAATTTGCTTTAGATGTAAAAAAAAAAAAAAGCGTAAGAAAAAATTAATAAGGTGTTGTTTTAGATATGACAAAAAGATAACTCTAAATAAACTTAGACAAGTATTGTTTTAGACATAAAAGAAAACAAGAAAAATTATATAAGTGTTGCATTAGATATATAAAAAGACAATTTAAAAAAATTTAGATAAGTGTTATTTTATGTATTAAAAAATACATCTTATAAAAAGTGCTGTAATACAGTTTTTATTGTTGTGTTAACATTGTGTTTAAATTCTCTAAGACAATCCTTACATGAAGTTGTTTTTTTAATAGAAAAGACAACGATTTTTAAAAGTTGTCACGAAAAGAGTTTTTTTTTATGCCAAAAAGCGTTATCTTAGAAAAAATTATCTTTAATCAAAGACATCATTTTTTTTCTATTATGGACAACGTTTTTAAAAAGTTACTTGTATTACCTAACTGCCTTTAACTGAGTGAGTAATAACTCGAAGCTTAAGACAACAGCTATAAGTTGCATTAAAAATATGCGTGACAGTTAAATTGTAAAGATAAACCCCTAGGGCCTTAATGTGGAATAATGTGAACATAGATTGAATAACTGTAAAGGAAGTGTTCCTTTATTATATTGTTAGTTCCTCTCTTCTTTCGGCTTCATCATGGACCTTCTGATCAATGTTTTCGATTCATAGTCTAAAAGCTCTTTGAATCGTACTTAATAACGAATCCACTTTTTCTATTTCAGAATCAAATCTTACCTCAGCATATAGTTGAAAATTTCAGGACTACTGGCCAAGCAATAATAGTGTGATGTTAGATGCATATTATTTTTTTTCAACGTTCTTCTTAATCATTCGTTTTAACATACTCCATATATATTTTCCATTTCATTTTGTATTTTCTCCATCCAACGGTTGACATGAAGGAGATGTAAAACAGTGGATGGATAGCTCAATCGCACCAAGTAATTATTGCTTTTTAAATTTAAAATAATAAATCAGAATGTTCGATTCGTATTTTTAAATAATTAAAAAATTATAGCATCCACAACTCGCATAGTCTAGTATTTTCATAATTTTTTATAATTAAAAAGAATGAAATCACATCTTCAGTTTCAATTATTCTAAATTTTGAAAAATAATTGCAAAACGCATCTTTTAATTTTGCTTTTTGCAAAACAGTACTTATGTTTTGGAAAAACTTAAAAAATGATAATATTTTTGTTAATCACTCATTTTGGTCGCATATAATAAAAATTATGGTTGATATATAAATTTTCTATGCACAAAATATATCTTGTAAGTAATATTTATAAAAATGGTTAGAGATATAAGTATTTACGTATCTTTTCTTTCAGTTTAAATTAAAAAAAAAAATTTACAACAAAAATAATACTATAAAAATTTTGATCTCAATACGTTTTTAAAACAAGAATTCAAGTATTCTTAATTAATTATCTAAATAATAGGAAGCTATGGTTACTTTATCAACTAAATATTGATTATGTTTAAGATTTTAGAAGCTAAGTTTTATGAAAATAGAATAAAACTTTTATAAGTTATGAATAATAAAGTCAACACAATATTGATTAAAATTTTCAAAAACATTAACTAATATATATGAAAGCAATAATTATATGAATTGAGGAGTTGATACACCTCATCACTAACAACAAGGTAAATAATGAGTATGATTAGAATTACCGTTTATGGCAGTGCAAGAATCCCTTTACACTAAAAATGAACACAAACATGATGATCTATCATTGTGTTTGCAAAAGTATGGATTCTACTTAAAAGTTAGAATTGCAAAATCAGCTTTTCTTTTTTTTCTTCCTTTAATTTCCCCCATCCTTTTTAACCTTTTGCAATTTCTCGTTTGACTTTTACACTTTGGATCATTTGTATTTTTTTTGGCATGATTCTCAAGTATATACATACACATATATATTAAATATATTATTATAGTAGTAGATAATAATCATTTTAACATCCCTACAAAAAACAAAGTCAAGGAGACACCATTAATATCCGAATAGGCCAGGCACTAGGTTAACATAATAATGGTGATGGCTAAACGCATTCGTTGAACTTGCTCTCTCACACAACACAAATTTTACACATGCTACTATTGGTATTTATGATGCAGTGACACTAATATGGATATGGGATACGATACGATATAAGACATGTAAATACATAAATTTTAAAATATTATAAGACAGGAAGACATTGAATATATATAAAATATAAAATATTTTTTAGATAAAATACAATAATATTTTTATATTTTATTGATATTAAATTATAAAATAATTTTTTAATTATTTTTAATGTCTTTTTTTAAATGTATAAAGTATTTAAATATTTTTTATTTTAATAAATAATAATATATATTATTTCTAAACTCATTTCAAGAATACATGTTAAGAATAAGACTGAACACGCTGACACGTGATAGAATTTAAGTGTGTTCAAGTGTGTCTGGAAATTTTTTTTTTTAAGACACGGTTGGACACGACAAACACATATATCGAATGAGTGTCGATAAATATCGTGTTTAAAATGTATTTGACACGCGAACACGACAATTCAATAAAATGTCCGTACTTCATAAATTGGTATAAAATTTGGAAAAGAATAAGAAGTTTTTAATATGTTATTATATATAAAAGGAGAGATTTATACACTATAAAAAGTTTTAACTACAGATTTTAATTTATACTACTATGTTTATGTGGGAAGAAAAAAACATTTATTCTATGGAGTATTTTATATTTTTTGTCCACAAATAATGAATTTTAATAAATTTATCAATAAGAATTATTTTTGTCATTAATACCTAAAAATAATTTGTTATAACTCTATTCTTTATCTATTTAAAAATAAAAAATTGGTATTTCATTTAATTTATTTAAGAATATTATATTTATATATATTAAAAGAAATTATAGACAAACATACAATGTGGAATTCCTTGTGTGGGGCACTGCTCATAGACGTGTTAGAGTGGGATACGTCTTTCAAATTGGAGCAGTCCATATAAAATATCAAAGCAATAATTTAACATCACATAGAAATGAGTGAGTTCACACCATTATAATGTAAGTAAATTCATATATTATGATCATTGAGATAAACTTTAGGAGGCTCATTCTTATCAATTTAAGCATTATACAATTAAAGGCCAAAGGACTCCTTATACATATGAAGTATTAGAGCTGACTCTAAAATGATTACAAAAGTAAAATATTACTATTTATAAAAATTAAAGCAATTAGATGTTACATTTAGGTTTAACTCCAATTATACTAACATGGATGTAAATGAAGCAAAACTTTATCTCAATAAGAAAAGAGTTTTTACTTAGAAGTACCGCGTGCACCATGTTTCAATAAGGTTAGAAATATAAATTTAAAAATATAAATTTTAGAAATACTTTTTTTTTTTGACTAAACAAAAAGAAACAAAGAAAAAAAGAGATTATCCTAAATCAACAAGCATAAGATGCTGAAGCTCATCATAAGGTTCCGACCAAATAACATGAGTTGGATTGGTTTTGACCACATATCTCGCCAGCCAATCTGCCACAGCGTTAGCATCACGGGTAATCCATTCAAAATCCACAACTCAAGGTCTTGATAGAAGCTCCTGTATCTTCTGAAGAATATCAACCACATCACAATTTAGCCCATTTGTCGGATTTTTTAAAATGTGCAAAATGTCAAGAGAATATGTTTCGCACACAATATCTCTCAAGCCATAATCCCAAGCTAAAATCAAACCCCCTCCAAACAGCAAAAAGCTCACATCTGATGATAGGCCCTGGAGGATAGCTACTAGAACAACCCGAAATCCAACGCCCATTAGAATCTCTAATAACACAACCAATTCCTGCTAGGTTCTAATAAGAAAATAGACTCGCATCACAATTAACTTTAAAAGTGTCACCTGTTGGAGGTTTCCACCTCCTTCGATCCTTGAAAGTTATACACTTGGTACTGGCAGACTTTCTTAAATCATTAGCAGTAATCCGAGCCATAGCAACAACCTTATAGTTTGACCACTAATCTCCATTATTGAAAATATCATTGCAACGATGCCTCCACACCCACCAAAGACCCGCCCCTACAATTGCCTCATTGCCCGGCATGACCTTCCGAATCCAAAATTCCAAGAGAGTACCTTCAAATGAATCAATAAGCAAAGGATCCAACATTTGCCAAATGCATCTTGATTTCTCACAATCCCTAAGACAATGCTCCATTGTTTCCAGATCTGCATTGCATCTCGAACATCTGTCCGAATCAGTTAAATGACGCTTGAACCGGAAGGCATTTGTCGGAAGCGCATTTTGTAGACCCAACCACATCATCATCTTTATTTTCTCTGGCAAATTAAGGCGCCAAATCCACCCACAGTTGCTATTTTCGATCGAATTCACTTTCTTTATCAGGAGCCAATGATAACCTTCTCGAGAGCTATAGGCTTTTAGTGATGCGGGCCACCAAATTCATCCGGGCTTCGATTCTGACATTAAAGGAGGCCCAAGACTGTGAAGAAACTGTTTGACCTCATGAGAAATTGGCGTTACAAGCTTATCCCCCTCCCAAGTACCATTGCT
The DNA here is from genome assembly GCF_003086295.3 of Arachis hypogaea. Lineage (NCBI taxonomy): Eukaryota > Viridiplantae > Streptophyta > Magnoliopsida > Fabales > Fabaceae > Arachis > Arachis hypogaea. The sequence continues at coordinate 12,391,027 of NC_092038.1, forward strand.
CCACAAATCAGCAAGAGAAAAATTTGTTTCAGATATGTGAACATAAGACGTAAGCTCACAAAGTTTGCCAAGAGGACTCCACTCATCATACCAAATCGATTGTTGCATATTTCCCATCGAAATCCTTCTTTTAAGATATCATAAGCCTTTAGAATATTCCTCCAAGTAGTTGAGGCATTGTGACAATGAATGCTGCCCAAGTTCTTGGAGTTCTGGAGGTATTTGTGAGTTAGAACCTGCACCCACAACTTGTTCTTATTATTCAGACAATCCCAAACCAACTTGCCAAGTAGAGCCATGTTCGCACAGAGAGTATCTCTAACACCCAAGCCACCTGCCTTCTTAGAAGTTATAGCAATGTCCCACTTGACCAACGGCAACCCTCTCCCATTCGCTTGACCTTTCCATAAGAACTGACGCATCAAAGAATCAATCTTGTCGCACGCATACTTCGGAAAAAGGAAAACTTGCATATTGTAAACCGGAATAGAAGCCATCACCGTATTCACAAGACAAAGTCTGCCTGCCTTGTTAAGCAAGCACCCTTTCCAACTAGCAAGTTTTCTCTGTATCTTGTCAATGACCTCCTGCGCCATCTTCCTAGAAGCCCTATCATGACCAATATTAACTCCCAAATATCTTCCCAGATCTTGACAAAATCGGATACTAGAGATCCCTGAAAGCACCTCTTTTCTTCTCGCTGAAACATTCTTAGAACATTGAGCCTTAGATTTATGGATATTCACCTTCAGTCCCGACGCTTGGGTAAACATATCCAGTGTCTTCATAACCTCTGTCACCTGAGTTTTTGTTGCTTTACAGAATAGTAAGAGATCATCAGCAAACATCAAGTGAGAGATTTTTGGGCCATGTCTAGAAACAGATACGGGGATCCAGGATCCTTAAGAGACTTTATGCGATATAAGACAAGAAAGATTCTCCATACAGAGCACAAAAAGGTAAGGGGACATGGGATCCCCCTGTCTCAGCCCCCTCATGGGTTTAAAGCTTTGAAGCCTATTACCATTCCACAGAATAGACAAAGAGGACGAAGTCACACAAGTCATGATAAGATTAATAGTAGCCACAGGAAAACCAAATTTGATCAAGGAAGTTTCAAGGAATCTCCAGTCTACTCTGTCATAGGCTTTTTCAAGATCAATCTTAAATGCCATAGAACCCTTCTTCGACTTGGTTTTCCTCATGAAATACATTATTTCTTGCGCAATTATTATATTTTCCGTTGTTCCTCTCTCTGGAATAAAACCACCCTGAAGCGGTCCAATGATCTCAGAAAGAAAAGGACGAAACCTATTAACAAGGACTTTTGTAATCATTTTGTAAATCACATTACATAAACTAATAGGACAAAAATCTTTCAGGTAAGACGGAGCTTCAACTTTGGAGATCAGAACAATGAATGTGTCAAACACAGCCGCACTGATGTTCTCACCTGCAAAGGCTTTCTTCACTAAGCCCCACACATCACTGCTAAGAGATTCCCAAAATTCTTTATAAAAGAGAGTTTGAAATCCATATGGACCCGGAGCCTTGAAAGAATTCATGCCGGACACAGCTCTTTTCACCTCTTCGAGAGCTATTGGTTCAACAAGCTTTTGGTAGGCCTCTCTACTAAGAGAAGGACAAGGGAATTCCCCCATGGCATCCAAATTAACTGCCTCCCTTGTAGAGAAAAGTTTTTGAAAGAAAGAGTTTGTTTCCGATTCCAAAACCGTCGCCTCAGAAGACCAAGTGCCATCTTCAAGAAACAATCCATGAATCTTGTTCCTTTTTCGCCTGATATCGTGTGAAGATGAAAAAATTTAGTATTTCGGTCTCCACATCTAATCCACTTTTCTCTAGATTTTTGGTACCACATTAGCTCTTCTTGGAGGAGAATAGAGTTCAGCTCCTCATGCAAACCTTGCTCTTTAATCCGCTGCTCCGGGTCTTCCCATCTTTCCAAAGACACTTGAATATTATTTAGTTGTCTTTCAAGCTCCCTCTTTTTAACAAACACATTTCCAAAAATCTCTTTATTGAAATTAAGCACATCCTTTTGGACTTCAAGCAAACTCTTAATAACATCTAGGGCTCCTTTACTCCAAGCTGTATGAACAATATCCCGAAAGAGGGGGTGGGTTAACCAAGCAGCCAGGAATCGAAAAGAACGGTTACCTTTCTTAGCAGTCCCTTCCTTCTTGCATCTAATGAGCAAGGGGGAATGATCAGAATGAAGACGCGCTAACACCTCATTATATGCCTCCGGGAATAAAAGGCGCCACTCTTGATTGATCACCGCTCTATCCAATTTTTTTGCTACCTACAGCCCACCTTTCACCTTTCGAAACCAAGTAAAATTTCTCCCAATAGCCTCCATATCAAACAAATTACATTCAGCCAAGGTTTCAGCAAACTTCTCCGATCTTGCATTATAAAAGGAACCTCCTCTCACCTCGTTCTGCATCAGAATATCATTAAAATCACCTAGCACAATCCAAGGGCCTTGAATCATATTAGAGACCCTGATCAAATCATTCCACAACCTCATACGCCGATGAACATGAGGATTAGCATACACAACACTACAAAAACTAGAAAAAGCACCCATCTGAATCTCAAGGCTAATACACTGATCAACTGCATCTAAAATTTTCACTGATATTGAAGGATTAGAACATAAAATCCAAATTTCTTTACTGTGACTACTTGCCTCTACAACACCAACATCCCGATAACCAAGCTTGCTCCAGAAATATTTCAAACGCTCAAAGAGTACATGAGTTTCCAGAATAATAAAAAAAGTTGGATGATATTTGCTAACTAACTCTTTGCAGTGAACTCGGGCCAATTTGTTAGAAGCCCCTCTAATATTCCAGAAAAGAAAATTGATATCTATATTATCCATAAAACTAAATTATCAAAAAAGACACCAACCTCAGGCGAGGACCTTTATGAAGAAGTAGACGGGCCGCCAGAATTTTTTGAGAGTCCTGTTTCTCCATTCCCAACACTTGTTCTCGAGCACTCCCCATCGCATTAGCCTCCTTGCCATGCAATGTAACCTCATCTTTCTCCACATAATCTGTAACTGACGTGGACAAATTGGGATTGTTACCAAATTCAAAATCTTTCTCCATTTGGTTTCCTAAGCGTTGGCCACTCAGATCCGTTGCCTTCCTCACCGCCCCATCACTGCGAGTCTCATCCCCGGACTTAACATCTACTGCCTCTCCCTTGCATGTGACTGCGGTATGGCCGAAACAGTTGCACTTCTCACATAACAACTGCAGGCATTCGTACTCCACATCATATTCATAGCCATCAACAATAATCTTCCGAACAACCGGTAATCCAAGATTTACTTGAACGCAGGCACGAGCAAATTTGCCTCTTTCTGCCGATTTAGTCGCTAAATCAATCTTTATGGGTTTACCAATAGCAGAAGCAATTCGCATCATAGCTCTCTCGTGATAGTACCATATGTTTAATCCAACAATTTTTACCCAGACCATCGTATCCCCAAAAGAGTCTTCGCATGGTCTAAAATCTGACGACCACGGCTTAACCGCGATGTAGTGGCCTAATATCAACCATGGACCTCCTAACAGGACCTTCTCTCTGTCCTCGTTGTGATCAAACTTGACTAGGAAATAACCAAAGTCCACGTCGAGAACCTCGTAGCCACCCTTGAGTCTCCATATCCCCTTCAATTTATGAACCAAGGCCGTATAACTGAAGTGTTTTCCCAGAACTTTAATCACAATAGAATTTTAGAAATACTTAAAAGAAAGAAAAGGCAAGTGTAATATTAAAAGACCTCAAGAAAAGTTTAATTTCTATATATAGTTTGCCGGTTTTTAAATAAATTTAAAAATAGCCAATAAATTAAACTAAATGTATTTTTTAGCCAACATGAGACATGTTATGAATGGAGTGGTATAATTTATACAAAAATCTAGGTGATTAAGAATTTTTTTTACCAATATATTGTTAACAATCACGTTTTGCTTTTCATCATTCACAAAAAGAAAACAGAACATGTTTATTTGTTTTAACTTATATTAATTATATATTGACTGCAAAAATGTTAGCTCTATAACATGAATTATTTTATTATCTTTTAATATTTGCCCCTAATTTTTAAATCTTACCAGTTTTCAACTCGTGCGATACAAGGGTAAGTTATGAATATTTGAGCGGTAAAACATCATAAAATGCTTATAATAGCACGTTTTATAAACTAGGGTAGCATTCAGTGTAATTATCGGAGAAAAAACAACAAATTAAAAACAATATACACGTGATTCAGAAGCGGTCAGAAGCAGAGTTTTACTTACAATGGTGTTTGTAAAAAGTCGTCTCAACATTTATGAATATTTCTAGTTTCGTGTCCTATATATGTATCTTCATAACTTCATATAATCATCCCCAAATTGTTCATGGAAACTGGAAACATCTAACACATATGACTGCCTATTTTAATTCTAACACCTAAGTTAGCACACGTTGGAAAATTCTATTTTTAGAATTCGATTAATATCATTTTAATAAATATTATATGATTTTTTACATTTAAAAACATTATAATTAATTAAAAAGTGTCAATGTTCTATGCTATCTGTTTTGCCACTTCAACAAATTTGGCCTACTTTGTGTGTAATCTTCAAATCTTATAATTAATATACAATAATTTACTAAATTTCTCTTGGAACATCAAACTCATTTAAACAATAAAACTAATCATTTTAAGGTATGGCATCAATTAATAATAGCATGTATATTATATTATTCAACCAAAAATAAAACAAACTCAATACAAGGAAAAGGGGAGAGGCCAATTAAGTATTCAATGAATGGAAAAACCCCAATATATAAGGCAATAAGCATAAATAATTTTTTTTTTAGTCAATGGTTATTGCATATACAAGATATAATTTGAACATCCAACATTTACTTAAACGTTCTAATAAGCTAACCATTATATCAACCAACTTGGTTAGCATAACTATTATTATTGTTGTTATATGTGTCCAAATTTATCCCAAGTTGTAACTATAAACTTTTTTTTTTATGGTCAACGTCCATTGGGAGGAACAAAAGGACAGTTAGAATAGAAGAAAAGGCCAAAGCCCAAGTCCAAAGCTTTGGTCAATAGTGTGGGCCATTCAAAAATGTTGACATGATTTGTGAAGGTTCCATGCTAACTTTTAAAAATCTTGTTCATTGTCTCAGCATTTAACATTGATAAATTAATGATAAATATTTAAAATTAAATATTTGAAGAAAATAGATATAAATAAATACTAGAATTAAAACAAATATCATGAATTTTATTTACAGGTAAGAAAAATAATTCTTCCTTTAATTTTCGTCATACCATTGTTATTTACTATACATTTGGTCATAGGATATTGAGTCTGAGTCTTAATTATCGGGGTAGAAAATTGTGTCTATCATTTTTCTTTCTTTTATTTTTCATCCGGTTTTTTTTTTTGGTCTCATATTATTGCCTTTACATATTTTTTATTCGAAGTCTGAATTTTATTTTGAGCCTGAACAGTTTTTTAGCTCTGTGGGGCCGAATAAGATGAGGTTGCGAAGAAGAAAAAAAGAGATGGGTTTTGTGGTATGGGCTGAATGTCAATCCTAATGGATAAAGACATAAATAAATTTGACCCAAAAAATGACATAAATAATTGAATATAATTCTTGGGCCTAAAGACTTCATATTTCAAGGAAAGAACTTTTGACACTAAAAAAGTATGTTTCTTGCTAAACAAAATAAACTTTGGCAGCCAATAGGGTTGGTCTAGTTGTTAACTCATTAGTTCACTTAAGTAAATGCAGTTTGGGAGAAGATTTCAAATTTCGTCTTGTGCATATGCAAACCCTTAAACAAAGCTCAAATAAGTGATGAATTAGTTTTTTACCGGATTAGGGGTTATTGCAGGAAACAAAAGAAATTAGCTTGGGCTACTACTTAACTTAATAACATATTTCATATAAAACGTAGAAAATTCGTTATTGTATAGGACAGTTTGGCCGAGTGGTCTAAGGCGCCAGATTTAGGCTCTGGTCCGAAAAGGCGTGGGTTCAAATCCCACAGCTGTCATTTTTCCTCATCACGTTTTGGTTTTTTATTTTTTATTTATTTACATATTAGTTTATATATATGTCCACACTTTCTAAAGCACGAGAACACAGTGTGACAAGATCCGCACTCCATGTGCTCTCTTACTACAAAATCATAAAACATTTACTAAAATTATTTATCTTAAAAATATAAATTAATAAATAAAAATATATAAATTATTATATTTCTAACAAATATCATAGATATATATATTTAGAAAAAGCAAATATTTAGCTAATATGTATAAGAGCACATATTAAAATTATCGATTAAAGTTTTTTTTTAATAAAAAAGTACAAAGTTTAAGTTTTTCATCTATTTATTATACATTTACTAAAATAAAGAATTAAAATTTTTTTGCTACTTCAGTAAATCCAAATAAGAATCATGCTACTACGCTCACTAATAAAACTGTTATACTATCAAATAAGATATATATATAATTCATATCAGCCTATGACGAATTACACTAGCTCACTTCCTAAACTCTTGCATGTATCAAAGTACTTACTATATATATATGAGTTAATAATAGTGATTACAATATATGCGTGTTGCTTAGCTCATATTTACGTGATGCGATTATTAATAAATAATGATGTATTATTAGATCATGATATGAAACGCGTGCAAAACAAACCAATTTTCAACAAATTAAAAAGTGAAAATGGATATGCTTGCTTTTGAATTCTCTTTTTAGAACTTTTTTTAAAAAAAATATTTTTAAGTGTTTAGATTAACTTTTTTTCATATATGAAAATTGAATTTTCCTTTTATTTTTTACGTCAAGAATTTTTAATAATTAAATGTGCTTTAATTTTTAAACTTATCTAAACAGGAAATCTAATAAAATAAGTACTTCTTTAATTAAAACTAATTCAAAGGTATAGATATAAGGTGTAGTCTATGGTGGCCACAAGTTTTGGTGCCTATAGCTATGGACTTCACAAATGATATTTTCAACCAAATAAAATAAAAAATTGAAGCACGTTTTAGTTTTATTAATAAATAATAACATGTTTATGAGTGTAAATAAAAGAAAAAATTAGATCATTTATCATATTTTTTGACAAAAAAAATGATCTATTGTTTTTTCTCGTCGTCGGAAATGAAATCGCTACCAATGCCCAAAATTTAAAAATGATAGTATTTAAAAATACTTACATTGCATTAATTTTTTTCTCACGTTAATAAATAATTATTTATATCTTTTATTTTTAATTAAAATAATCATTTTATTCTGCAATAAAAATTTTGAAGTCTAAAGTTACTGTTATTAATTAAATTTTAATATTAGTAAAGTGAAATTTAAAATTATTAGTTACAAAAAAGAAAAGTATAAGTAGATAATGAAAATATTAATGCAATGTAAGTATTTTTAGATACTATCATTTTTTAAATTTTGGGCATTGGTAGCGACTTCATTTTCGACGACGAGAGAAAACGATAAATTATTTTTTTTGTCAAGAAATATGATAAATAGTCTAATAATTTTTTTCTTTTATTTACACTCATAAACATGTCATTATTTATTAATAGAACTAAAACGTGCTTCAATTTTTTATTTTATTTGATTAAAAATATCATTTTGTGAAGTTTATAGCCACCATAGACACCAAAACTTGTGGCCACCATAGACTACACCTAGATATAATGTTCTCTGCTACTTTTTTGTTCATGCACCAATGTATATTGCTTACCAATTAGTCTTTGTCTCATATCATATCGAATGATATATTATATTGTTTTATTTTTCTCCTTTTTTCCTTGTCTGAAATTATTTAGCTTTACACTGTTGTTGACAATAGCTCTGATTTTCCACTTGCACGTTTGTTGTTAGGATAAGAAGATATAATATTATACATAATTAAAAATTAGAAAAGAAAAAGGAAGTTGTTTATTTATTGGGTTTGTAACGCTTTTTGTAGTTGATTGCTTTGCGGATTTAATGGCTTTCATCACTTCCGACCATTGGTATGTTATTTTTGTTATGCATCACGTGCGTTTTATTGGTATCTAAGTTTACAAAGAACATGCATTTTGATGAATCCAAGAGCATATGATCCTATAGTCTGCATATGCTGTTATATGCTTCTAAATTCAGCTTTATTCTAGGGATTTTATAAGAATTTGGACTCTTCAATTTCAATAGAAATTTTACGATTTTCTACTTCTCTAATCATCGGCAATTGTACGAATAAAGCTAATCTGGTTTAAGTCATATGGCTATTTGAATTTTTATTTTCTATTTTTTAATAAGAAAGACAACAAAATCAATTTAAATTATTTCATGTTGAAGTTAATTGATGGATCAAAACAATCTATAAAGACTTCTTTCACAACAAGCACGAAAGAAGACTCCTATTACATGTATCTTTATTCATTAATTTAGAGTGTATTTAGTATACAACAACATTGAATTGATTGGATCTTATAATCAAATTCTTTATTTAAAATTAAAAAATAGCAATTCAATTGAATTTACATTTGTTCCTTAGAAGTTGGGAAGCCACAACCTCTTTCTTACTTAGTGAGGATACCATCTTGTATGTGCGCCTCTTATCAGCATGCTTTTCACGCACCATGCTTCTTCTTTTATATATATATATATATATATATATATATATATATATATATTATTTTTTTTTTGTGGACATCGAAGGTTAGAGATCTCAAAAAAAAAAAATAGGGAGTAACAAATTAAGCAATTTCTCTCCATTTGAGGTTCCATAGCATCAAGGGTCAGAGGATGTGTAAATAAGGAACAATTAGAATATAAAAAATGTGGAGATCATAAAAAAATTATTGACCTTTTTTGGGTAATAAATCAGTCATACAATTAGCTTTTCGTAAGGTCTAGTTTAAATTTTGGTTTTAGCCTGCATAAATTTTGACATTTTCAACAAGAGAGTAGTAGGGTATGAGGAAGTACAATCATCTCTGATCAAGTTAATTATCACCGGAGAATCCGGTTCAACAAGAAGATTTTGAAATGCATTTGCAACAGCAATTTGACTCAAATGACCTCTATCTCAAATCTTAGCATGAGTTATGGAGCTTCTAATATTATAGGAGAAAGCTTTAATGAACCTACCAAGGTGGTCTCGAAAGATTCCTCCACAAATTGCATGATTATTACTACCATAGAACGATCCATCAATATTTATCTTAATGTAACCATCTTGAGGAGGCATCCATTTAATAAGGGAGTTCGAATATGAGTTAGTCTTTAAGTGAAGAATACTCAGCTTCAAATAATTATAAATCTCATTTGTCCTAGCTTTATGACAGCAATGGCAGACATCGGGATGGTAACTTTTTCATCAAAAACCATCTTATTGCAAAAGTGCCAGAGACAAGAAGTAGTAACACCAAATAAACAAGACCATTGATCTTTGGTAGATAGATTGCTAATAAAGCAATCCCTGCGGTTGTGGATGAAGAAATTATTATTCTTGACACGAGGTATCAGTGCTTGCCAAATCACAGTTATAAAGGGACAATGCCTTATAATATGGAGAGTAGTCTCTTTGTTCCAGCCGCATTTTGAGTACCTTGCTGATAGGCTCATATGTCTTCCACGCCTCTTTGCATTTGAAAGGATGGCATTCTGACTTGCTAGCTACATAAAAGATCTAACTCTCTCCGGGACCTTCCAATTCTAAACCAATTTGAACAAACGATAGCTTTTTCTAAAGAATTGTAAGCAGTCTTCAAGGTGAAACTGCCATTTGATGAGAGATCTCAGGCAATCCTATCCAAGTTCTTCCAAGGAGACGGCAGAGAGATGCACAAAATTTGATCAACCAAATCAACCAGCAGCGAGCTCCATAGACTATCTACATCCCAACCACCTGAAATGGATAAGAAATCATTTAGAGATAAATTTAAATAAGTGGAGTTTAGAGATTGGATAGCATGCTTTTTCAGCTCTCGAACTTTGAGGATTCAGTTATTCTCCCAAAATTTGATCTTTTTAGCATAGTCCCCTCTCCAAAGGTTAGACTCATCCCTTTTTCTTCTTGTGTCTAGTACAATGTGATTTTCACATTTGTAGTTGGCTCTCAAAACTTTAGTCCACAAGTTTTCCCTTTTCTCCCCTATCCCCCAACGATTTTCATCATGAAAGCTCTAATGAGAGAGCTAGCGTGATGAATGCCTAAGCTATCGGTAACCTTCGGTCTTGCCACCTTCGTCCAACTTAGGAGATGAACTTTCTTAGACTGCTCTAAGGTACCCCGCAGAAAATTCCTGCATTTTTGATCAATAATATCACAAGTAGACACAGATAAAACAGCAGTTTACATAGTATAACTAGGAATAATAGAAAGGATAGATCTCAGCAGGGTGGTTCTTCCTGCAAGGGATAAAGAAGAGGCTTTCTAATTATTGAGCCTAGAGTTCATAATGTTGATGATCCCTTGATAAGTATCTTTGGTAACCTTAGAATGCAAAAGAGAAACTCTATGATATTTTTCCAAATTATCTGTTCTCGCAAACTGCAAAGCTTCATTAATCTCAGTTCTAACATTATGACACACATTATCAGAAAAATAAATTTTAGTCTTCTCATTGTTAACCTTCTGCCCACAAAAAGCTACCAACACCTTGTTTATCACCTCTGCTTGATCTACACTAACTTCGGACAAAATGATAAGGTTATCAGCAGAACATAAGTGTGAGAGGTTAGGACCATTACTTCCTACTCGAATTGGCTTCCAAAGATTATGCTCAACTGCCACATTAATAAGTTGAGATAGTCGCTCCATGCAAAGTACAAAAATATATGGTGATATGAGGTCTCCTTGATGAATGCCTCTTGAGGGAGAGATCTCATCCACGGTTTCCTTATTTCACAGAACCCTCAATCTAGTAGTCGTAATGCAAGTGTAGACTAGTTGGATAAAAAGTTGGGGAAAGCCAATATCTTCTAAGGTATCTTTGATGAAACTCCATTTCAGTCTGTCATATGCTTTTTCAAGGTCAATTTTAATCACCATCCACCCTTTCTTGCTCCTCATCGAGTGAATAACCTCTTGAGATATGATAATGTTGTCAGAACCATGACGACCTAGAACAAAGCTACATTGATTAGGTGCTACTAGCTTCTCCATCACCCTTCTAAATATTCTAAACAAGATTTTAGTAATAATCTTATAAGAGATATTACACAGGCTAATCGGATGCATTTGCTTTAGGGAAGTCACATGTTCTAATTTCGGGATAAGAGTAATAAGAGTTTTATTTATCTCTGCTACTCTTTAGGGATCCCTAAAGATACCTTTGATCAAAGCACAGAAGTCGGCCCCCACTATGTCCCACTTACTTTGATAGAAGACAACTTGGATACCATCTTTATCCAATTCTTTAAGGGCCCTATGCTAAATAACGATTATTTGATCTTCTCAATGGAGACGTTGGCGTTGAGGGCAGCAAGCTCAACCTGACTAAGAGGAGGAAATACATGCGTGAGGACAAAGGGAGCAATCAACACATCATCCTTATATAAATTAGTATAAAAGATAGTGGCCATCACTTCAGTAGTCTTTTTTTTCGAAACCCAGTTACCATGTTTATCTTGAAGGGATTCAATTTTGTTTCTTCGTCTTCTAGCCATAGTTGTACTGTAAAAGTACTTGGTATTCCTATCTCTAAACTCAATCTATTTGCATCTAGATTTTTGGAACCAAAGTATCTCCTCTTTATCAAGAATATCCTTATACTCTTGCCATAAATCCATCTGAAGTTTTTTCCAAAAATGATTATTGTTCGTATTAAGAGTATTGGTAATCCCATGGAGCCTTTTTAAGATACAGTTCTCCTGCACTGTATATTTCCAAAAACATCATGGTTCTAAATCATCAGAGCTTTTTGAAAGTCATTTATACAACTAACTCAAGAGTTTTTGTACTCTCAATTTTTTTCAAGAAAGTCTTCAAAGTTAGGATGATTAAGCCAGGCTGCTACAAAGTTAAAAGGTCTCCTACCTCTATGAGGTGCAAGAGTCAGAGCAAGCGAGAGAATGAGGGAGTATGGTCAGATTTAAGTATAAGAAGATGTTTGATTCTAGTCTCAAGGGAGACAGTTTACCATTCCAGATTACAGAGGCCTCTATCTAGTTTCTCAACGAGATTTTCCCTCTTCCAGGTAAAGAGCCACCCAACATAACCCAAATCAAGCAAGCCATAGTCAGAGATGCATTCCTTGAAATCAAGACATACCCCATACTGCTGCCCAGTGGCACCACCTTTTCTTTCATAGTCATGCATCAACGTATTGAAATCGCCCATCAGGCACCAAGATAAGTTGATATCAGACTCGAGAGTTCTCAAGCTATCCCACAGATTTTGCGCAAGAGCCTTTGTAAACTGCCATAAATCGCAGTGAAAAGCCAAGGAATAGAAGAACCACTAGCAACTTTAAGGTGAATAAACTACATACTATGACATAAGACTTCAACATTCCAGATATCCTTATCCCACAAACACCATGTACCACTTGACCGCCTTCTGACTTCCACTATAAAACTATCATCCAAACATGTTCTATCACAAACAAATTTTTCTTTATCACCACTAATGTGGGTCTCAGTTAAAACAATGAAACTGGCACTATACTCTCTTTTCAAGTCTCAAATAAGAGATGAAAAATTCTTTCCCCTAGCACCATGATAATTCCATACCAAAAAATTCATGATAACTAAATAAAAGGAGAAAGTGCGTCAAAAAGACCTAACCAAATTAAGCATTAACGATCACCTTTCTGGCCTTACCCCTTCTCCCTGGAGATATCCGCTCCTTTCCCTTATTGGTGGCTCCCATTTTCATCGTAGCTTCATCCGGAGGTTTCTCTAGTGAAACCTTTTTGTCTTTTACCATCACTTTACCGATTGTCTCCACTTACTTGATAGCGTTGCTGGTATCCTCCCACACAGGAACTTGGTTCCCAGGTTTAATTTTCAGCATATTGACTACTTTGAAAGCTTTCCATTGTTGTTCTTATATAGTCCGCATACTCTCAAGCATGGCTGCTTCCATGGCTTCCATTTCAGGGTTTTTGGAACGAGATTTGTGAGGGAGGGGATTAGAAGTAAAAGCTTCAGAGATCATAGAAATTTTCTCTACGACCTTCTCAATGAGTTTTTACTTGGGCTTAAATCTTTTCTCTGAAATAATCGGCCCCATTTTAGTACTCATTAGGATTTTCGACCCTTGAAATTTTTTTCCTGCTCCAGTTATTTTTTGTATAGACATTATATTTTTCATTCTCATTTGGGCCTGTGTCTCAACTAGCCCATTATGCATGTCCACATCTTCATGGGATTCCTTCTGTTTCTCATTCACATTCACGTCATTCCACATGATCCTCAAATAGAGCATTGAAATGCAATCCGCTTTCCAAGCTATGATTAGGTACCAATTTTTTCTCCTCCCTAATATGATGGGTTTTGATCTTACTCAAAATCACCTTTCTATCTGGAATACATCTCTCTTGCTTCTTCCAGATGTATTGTTTCACTATCATCCAAGGCCCAAAATAAGGAGATTCTTGGTTAATGCTAGAATTACGACCCGAGTTGGGATCCTTGATATTGTTAATCCCTTCATAATGAGGACATGATCCTTACTAATTTTATTCTATTCGTCCTCAACGGTCATCTCCTCCTCCCAGTGAGTTGCTGGGCTAGCCACCACCTCACTACACAGTTCAGAACGATGGCCATACTTCCCACAATTGAAGCAAATAAGATGCAACCCTTCATATTCAACATTGAGAGTGCTCCCCATCACCGAAATCCTTGTCACTAATTTCTTAGTTAGGTTAATTTCAACACAAGTTCTGACAAATCTTCCTTTAAAATGAATGAAGGTAGCATGGTCTATCTTTAGCATGGTCCTAATCGCAGATCCTAGCTACCATAAAAAGCGTTGGTTATAGAGTTTAATGGGAAGGTTCAGAATACAAACCTAAGCCGCTATCTTTTGAACTAAATTCTCAGTAGGTAGAAAGAATGGTCTCCACCTCTAAACAACTAGATAGTGTCCCGCAATTATCCAAGGTCCTCTGAGAAGCGCATGAGAATAGTCATCCTTATCTGAAAAATAAACCAAGAAATAATAATGATCTATATCAATAACATTAATTGTACCATTTTCACCCAATCTCTATTGAGTTGCTACTCCAAAAACGCCAAATCCACTCGTTTTCCTAGAATTTTAACAATAAGAACCGCTTGCCAAGGCTTGTACCATTCATCAAATTCTTTCTTAGAGACAGGAATCACAGGACAAGGATCAAACGGTTTGTCCTCATCTTCTTTATACCATCTGTCTTCCGGGTTTGGATAATTCTCATCCTCATCCTCACATGACAAGGATCAACCCCCTTTTCTAGGCCATTAAGAACCTTCATCCTCTTTGTTCGACTGTCATCTCCCCGTATTCAAGAAAATACCCCCTTATCCCAATGTTTCACACTTCTTTTTTGTCTTCTTAATCAGACCACCCTTCTGCTTGTACTGCCCGTGGCGCCCTTGAAGGTAGTGGAGCTCGCAGAGTTTGAGGTTGTCCATCACGCGCCACCAGCACCACCATTTTGAAAACCGTCGATGCGGCTACAGCGCAGGACACATGTTGTTTGGCAGAGCTTTGTCCACCTTATTCAATTTTTTTCTAGCGACATCTACATCTCCTAGTTGTGTGACCTCTTCTTCTAGGTAAATTTTAGTTTTTTTGTTTTAATTTCATCAATGTTTCTTTTATTATTTATTAAAAATTTTTATGAAATTAATGAAAAGTGCTGATTTTTGGTGATTTTAGTGATTTGAACATTTTTTATTTTGTTAAGATTTGTTACTGATTAAGTAATTGTTAGTGATTTGTCACTTATTTGGGAATTTGATTTCATGTATTAATGTTTAACCAATAAAATATACATAACACATAAATTTTTGTGTACAACATAGATATTTTGGTATACAACACAAATTTTTTAAGGATCGCATATCCAAAATATTGACTCACTCAATCAACAAAATATATATATTCACAGTAAAAATTTCTATGTTATGTATAGGCGTCAGCCCCCATACATGGTCTTACGACTTTGCGGAGACCTGTGTTTTTGGTAAACAGTCGCCCGGGCCTGGTCACTGCGACCCCCTTTGTGAGGGGGCACCCCTTCTCCCGAAGTTACGGGGCTATTTTGCCGAGTTCCTTAGAGAGAGTTTCTTTGAATATTATTCTTTGATCAAAGGAACGGAGTGTGCCCGGGCTCCGCTGGTAGCGCGAATGAGAAAAGGTATCATTTTTCTCTTGAAAAATTGTTAAAAAAAAATTTCTATCAGATTTATGAGTAAATTTTTTAAATCTTTATTTTGAATGACATGACGTTTATGGTTTTATACTGTATCAATAAATTTGTGCTATGTACAAAAATTTTTGTGTTATAAACAAAAAATTCTATATTATATCAATAAGTTTGTGTATTTTTCAACAAAAATTTTTATATTGAAGAAACACAAAAAAAAAAAACAAAAAATTGATACATATGTGTGTTTTTTTTATTTTTTTTATTTAAATTTGTACCAACTTAATTGGATTTAGTTATCATAAAAATACTTGTACATATAATATTATTATAATTAAACTATGATTTACCCTAAAGAATAATCTTCATCTCCGATCCAGTTTACTTAGGCTGATATTTTTATTTTTTTGAAAATAAATTGTATCGTAGGATAAATAGTAGAAAATGTGATTACTGACGTACAGATATTTTTATCATATGAATATTATAAATAAACTATTTAACACATAAGATATTCATATCTTCATCGTCATTTTCACACACATTACACATTATAGTAGGCATCACTAGAAAGATATATTACAAATTGCCACCAAAATTTTGTTTCCACCACAAGTAAAAATTGACCAATAATAATTATTTTTCCCTTAAAAAAGAGTTGCCCTGAAGAAGATAAACTTTTTCTACGTGGTCCGATCCCCCACCCACTTTGACAATAATGCTATGTGATCAATCCTTGCCATGAAACCCTAAGCTAGTAGAACTAATTAACAGACATGAAGCTAACTCCAGGTGCAAAAAGGGTTTAATTACTTAATTATCAATGCAAAAAAGTAACATATAAAAACTACTACAACAAATCATATTTCGACATCAAGCAAGCCATCAATAATTATATAGTAGAGTGCTAATAATTAATCAAGCTTTCCTACTTTAGACTCAATTATAATAATTATAACTAACACTTACTGAAAAGATGATTTTGACTTTGAAGAATGAAGGGCGTGAAAGAAAAGCAGGATGGCGCATGGCCTACTACTTGTGTGTATATATAATTTTCTCTTCACTCATTTCACTGTTTTGGATAGCTAGGGTACAATGTTATGTGACTTGCCCCAAAAGGCACCAATTTACCTTCAACATATACTTTTCCTATTCCTAATACCCCAACTTCCGCTATACTTTTTATCCATTTCAATTTCGTATCAAATCGATTGGATAAAGCTATATATTATAGAAAAATTTTCAATTACTTTATTGGAACTTCAACGCTTCATGTAGGATTAAGTTGCAAGTTGATTTTTCTGTCTTGTAGTTATTTATAAAAAGATAAAAAATAGCCCTTTAATCATAAAGAAAGAAAAGACAAAAACAGTAATATGTAGAGAATTGTATTTCTTTATTTATTACAAATTATGTTGTTTGTGAAGTCTCATAAAAAAAATTTGTTTAAAAGATTCTTAAAACTAAAAATACTTACAATAATTTGAGGTAAACGTATAAAAATAAACAAATTTATTAAAAGAAACAACATTTTTTATATTCCAAAAACTATATATATCATGTTATTTTTTATTGATTAAATAATTATATATGTATTTTATATATTATTTCTTCATTTGAGAAGTTATAATTGACACATTAATTTTAATTAAACAAATTAAAATTATAAACTTTAATCTTATCTCATACATATATAATATATACATGGCACAAATTATTAAATTATTTATAAAAACTTAAATTTAACATTTACAAACATGACAACATTATGTTGCTATAATTTAATTACTTTTTTATAGCTCAAATAAAATGATTCAATTATTTTATTTTATATTTTTTATTTATTTTCTAAGAAAATAAAGTGATATTGTAAAAATTATTGAAATCAGATCACACTAGTTAACAATATCACAAAAGAGAGAAAAGAGGTAATTTTCTATTACTGAAACAAACCGTTACGTACTTTATCATCATGTACTTTATCATACTCCCCTGTATTCAATATATATAACTACACTATAGCATCAAGAATGTAGAAAGATCCACACTAAATAATAAATCTTAAGCTAAATATCAAATAACTGTTCAAACTACTAACTAAGTGTTATCTTTATCAGCCCCCTCAAACTGATAGTTGGTCTTGGAACAACTCTCAGTTTGCACCTAAACTTGACAAAAGAGGATGCAGACAGGGGTTTGGTCAAGACATCCGCAACTTGGTCATTTCCTAGAATATGAACAACATGCAGCTGCCTCTGCCTAATCAAGTCCCGAACAAATTGGATATCAATTTGGAAATGCTTAGTCTCTCCTGAAGAACTGGATTTGTAGTGAGAAGAACTATATTGAGATTATCACAGAATATTGTAGGAGTCGTAGCCAGGCCAATTCGCAGCTCATCTAGCAAATTTGTGAACCAAACAATCTCAGCTCCGTAATCATCTAAACTCCTGAACTCAGTTTTAGTGGAGGATCTACTGATTGTACTTTGTTTCCTACAAGTTCATGACAGAATATTAGTTTCCCAAAATACACAAAAGCCAGACACCGATCTCCAATCCTCAAGATCTGAAGTCCGGTCAGCATCAGAAAAATCATAGAGCCTGAAGTCCTAACATTTATGAAAAATCGGGCCTTGGTCCTTAGTTCCCTGCAAGTACTGACCCGCTTTACTGCTTTCCAATGAGCCAGTTTAGAAGCATGCATAAATTGGCTTACTTTACAAATCTGGTCTAGTAATAGTTGCATAGTGAAGAGATGCAACTACAGATCTATACAGTTTGGGATCCTCAAAATCCTCGAAGCCTTTGCTTGTGAGCTGCAAAGAGGACAGCAAGAGAGTTGGCATAGGACTAGCACACTGCATACCTACTTTTGAAAGAAGATCAGTAATGTACTTAGATTGAGACAAATAAAACTTATCAGCGGTCCTCACTACTTCGATGCCCAAGAAATAGTTTAAATTTTTTAAATCTTTCAACGAAAATATTTTATGCAGTTTTTTAATCATATCATCAATTTCAATAGCATTATTACCAGTGATAATAATATCATCAACATAACAAAGGATATATATAACAGAATTAAAGGTGGTATGAATAAATAATGACATATCAGACTTTAAATTGTAGAAACCAAAGGTTTGTAAAGTAGTACTTAATTTTAAAAACCATTCTCTTGGAGCTTGTTTTAGACCATAAAGGGATTTATTAAGCTTACAAACCTTTGTCCCAACATCCATTTCAAATCCCAAGGGCTGTGTCATGTAGATTTCTTGATGCAATTCTCCATTGAGAAATGCATTATTGAAATCAAATTGTCGAAGTACCCAATATTTAGACAAAGCAACACTAAGAACTAATCTGACAGTGGCTGGCCTAATTACTGGACTAAATACCTGTTCAAAGTCAAAATCTTCACTTTGATAAAAGCCTTGGGCCACCAAATGAGCTTTATACTTTTGAATCTGTCCATTTGGCAACCTTTTGACAGCAAACACACAATGGCAACTTATGGTCTTAGCACCTTCTGGCGGAGACACAAGTGTCCATGTGTTGGCCCTAATCAGTGCTTGATATTAATCTTGCATTGCTTGAAATCAATAAGGATGCTCAAAGCAGATTTGGCATTCTTAGATAATGCTACATCAATAACTTGAGAGTTCAGACAAGAAAAATGTGCTTTAAGTTGATGAATGCCTGCCTTGGACCTAGTGACCATTTGATGAGTGTTTATAGGGGCAGGGTCAGGCTGAACGGGTGGTAAATAAATTTTTATGCCAGATATTGGAATTGGTTGCAAGGAAACACTGGATGGAGCTGTCACAGCAGTATTGATAGGAGATAGATTGAGAGCATTAGTGGGCATATTAGGGACAACATCACTAGACTACAAGGAATGGATGGAGTCATCTCGCAATACAGGATCAGGAGGCCTAAAGGCTAAAGGTCTAGGAACATATTCATTAGTAGAAGTATTAGTAGTACTTCTAAGAGACTCAGAGTTTCTAGGGAATAATAGAGGATATGGATATATATTCTCATCAAATAACACATTTCTTGAAACATATACTCTACCAGATGGTGATAAACACTTATACTTTTTATAATTCTGAGCATAACCTATATACACACATGGGTAAGACCTATAGCTAAACTTGGTTTTGTTATATGGCCTCAAATTAAGATAACAAGAACTGCCAAAAACCTTTAGAAGAGTATAACCAGGTTTATGACTTAAAAGGACTTCAAAAGGTGATTTATTGTGTAAAACAGAGGTATGTAGTTTATTAATAAGGAAAGCAGTAATTAAAACTACTTCATCCCAGTATATTAATGACATATGTGCAGTAGAGAGCATGGCCAAAGCCATCTCAGTGAGATGGCAATGTTTTCTCTTTGCCCTTCCATTCTGCTCATGAATGTAAGGACAAGAGAACCTATGATCAATCTCAGACTGCTATAGAAGGGAAGAAAAGGAATTTGAGATATACTCCTTACCATTATCAGATTGTAAACACTTAATATGGTGACCAATCAGCTTTTCAACGTAAGCCTTATATTGCAGCAAAGCATAAAAAACTTGAGATTTATTCACTAATAGATAAAGACATGTATATCTAGAGAATTCATCAATAAAAATTACATAATAGCGATATCCTAAATGAGAAATCATGGGGCTAGGTCCCCAAAAATCAGAATAAATGAGCTGTAAAAGAGAAGTATAAGAAGTCAGTGAATCAAGAAAATGTAATTTGTGTATTTTGGCACAGGCACAGTTATTACACAACACAAGTATAAAATCATCATTTTTATTAGAAAATTGTATAGAGTTACACAATTGAAGAACATTTTTAATAGTGTTAGAAGTGGCATATCCAAGTCTCTTATGCCACAGCTGAAAATTGAAAGAGGAAACAGAAAATAGAGCAGGTGGACAGTGTGTGGTGAGTCTTGAAACTGCAACATTGTGAAATTAATAGAGCCCTCCAGTATTAAAACCTTGAAGAAGAATCTTCTTGGTGTGCTTGCACTTCACAAAATAAAATCATCATGAAACTAAAAAAATACTGCATTATCTTTTGCAAATTTAGAGACACTCACCAAATTTTAGTAATATCAGGTGCATGAATTAAAGATTGCAATTTGAAAAATCTTTCAAAATCAAGGGAATGCAGATAAAAATCTCCAATATGTTTAATATGCATACCTGCTCCATTGCCTATATGAAACTGTTCATGACCCGAATATTCAGAACACGAGAACAAATTTGACTGATGAAGAGTAATGTGATGAGAGGCCCCAGTATCAGAAAATCACGTTGGATCAGAAACAAAGGAAGGAACTGCCATATAGGTAGAGGGATTATGGAAAGATGATGATGGTGGGGGTGGAGTTGCGAAATACGAAGAAGAAGCAGAAAAAGAGGAGGCATTGGGCTGTGAAAATCGTGAGATCTGAGAAAGGGGAGGGTGTTCTTGATTGAATTGTTGGAAGCAATACCACACAATATGACCAAATCGGCCGCATACTTGACATTGAGGGTGATTATTGTTAGCAAAGGAGGCACGACTACCTCTGAAGAATTTTCCACCACGCCAGATTTGTGAAATTTCTCAAGCATATCATCATAAGATAGAATGGACATTTCAACCTGTTGAAGAGAATACAGCTCAGGTTTAGTAAAAACGATAGTAATTAGGTTTTGGTAATCTTCATCGAGCCCTTCCAAAAGAGCATCAATATATTCATCAGTAGTTAAGGAAAAATCCAAAGACGCTAAAGAATTAACAATCCTTTTGATTCTTGAGACATAGTCAGCAGTAGGAAGACCTTGTTTCTTTATAAGCTTCAGCTGAGTTTCCAGCTGCTTAACCCTATATTATCGAATCGATTTTGAGAAATAATCTTCAATTCTATTCTAAATATCATAAGCAAAATCACAACCTATCATTTTGTTCTTGAAGGATTCATCCATGGAAGTAAGAAGTCAGGAAATAATATTATAATCTTCTTACCTCCATCGTTTGTAATCGGTTGATAAATACCAACAGCTCGATCAGCTTCAGACACATACTGTGAGGGCATTCTGTCAAAGTATAGATGATTCTCAAGGACTTGCCCAAAAATTACAGCCAAAGCCTGTTGTTGCCAAGTCTTATGATTATTTTCATTGAGTTTGTCACCTATGGGATAATCAAAGGATAGTAGAGTGAATGATGAATTAGAAGATGAAGAGGTGACTGAAGAATATGAATTAACAGCACTAGTAGCCATAGATCATGTACAAAAACGAGGCTCTTGATCGATACCATATAGAAATTATTAAAATCTGATCACACTAAGTAACAATATTACAAAAGAGAGAAAAGAGGTAATTTTTTATTATTGAAACAAACCATCACGTACTCTATCATACTCTCCTGTATTCAATATATATTGATATACTATAGCATCAACAATGTAGAAAGATCCACACTAAATAATAAATCTTGAGTTAAACACCAAATAACTGTCTAAACTACTAACTAAGTATTATCCTTATCAGACATGATTATTTATAATTTTGACTTCATTTCAACTAAATAATATTTTACTTATTTTTTCTTCAAAATGTGTTTTTTTTTTCCTTTTTTATTCTACAATGTCATAAGCCCATTTAGAAACTACTAATAATGATTAAATTAATAAAAAAATGTTTATATCAACAACCAAACCGATCAAAGGAGCATTTTCAACAAATAATTTGAGTATCTCAATATCACTAAGTGTACTTAATAAAACTAATATGAGTTGTTTTATTTATACAACAATATTATCTACATCCTGTTGTTTTTGTTAATGTGCCTACTATTATTTTTCTGAAATAGGTGTGATCTATACGTTGAGCTTTCTTGGTTTAAAAAATTGTTTTTGTTAATGTTTCTACTATTGTTTTCCTAGAAGGGGTGCGATACTATACGTACAGCTTTTTTGGTTTAAATGAATTTGTTATCATTGAAAGAGATGGTAATTACTCATATGTAGTCCAAAGAAAAGCTTTAGAATTAAAATAAAGCTCATATATAATTGACCATAAATAATAAGAAAGTAAAGTTTTAGAATTAAATCTAAATAGATAAAAATTATACTGAAAGATGTGTTATTAGTAAAGTGCAATCTTATAAAGTGTTTTTGCCCTAAATTGGAATGACGATGAGCATAAAAACCTTGAAGGAATATATAAATGTAAATGTAGAGGAAAATTAGGATTTGGATAAAAAATAAGATTTGAAAAAAAAAATTAAGATTAAAAGGTATAAATTGTAATTATTAATTATGATAGATGATATACCTGAGAAAGAAAATAATTAAAACTTTTTTACTTCTACTTTTATTTAAAAAAATCAAGGTATTATTGATTTTTTAAAAAATTAAAAAATTTATTTTTTAGTGAAAGTTTTTTTTTAATGTTCTTAAACATGTTGTATTCTATTATTTTAAAAAGTATTTTTTTAAAAAAAATTAATCCAAACAAATACTTATTTTTTTTAGATTACTCAATATATTTAATGCTTATACTATTTTTCTTTAATTTAATAGGTACAGATGAACTAAACAGACAATTATACTTACATTACATATGATGACTTCTTTTTTATATGATAGTATTTAAATATAGCATAAATATATTGCTTTAAAATATTTTTATAATCTATTATTAAAATTTGTCTTTCACTATATTATTTTAATAAGAAAAAACAAAGAGAAATAAAAGAAAGAAACTGATGATAAATGTTAAATAGATCTCTGCTATGATTAAAAATGATTTCTTTTTTCCTTTACCTTCTTTCTCATTTTTTTTTAATTTTCTGTTTCTTTACTTTTATTTATCTACTTGTTTATAATATATCAAATGGTGAAATTAACTATTGTTATATTGAAAAACTGACACATAATGTAAGTCAACTATTGCACATATATTTTAACAGTGAAGTTGACATATTTTTTTATATAATTTTTTTTTCATTCATCTTTAATTTTCTAATATTAAGATCTTTTTTCTTTCATTTAATTTTCTTAATTATGATAGAGTATGAAAAAAATTAACAGTAATAATAATCGTTCTTATTAAAATCTAAATTAAAAAATAATTATTCTAAATAGATTCTAAAAAATGAAAATCATAACAAAAGAGTTCATATATGCTACTATTTGTTTCTTTGATAAGAATTATCTTTTTTTTTTATTTCTTTCCAATAAAACGAATTAATAACACTTACCTTATTAGTATATATAGTACTATAGTATCATTTTCTATTATCTAATGATGCAGTTTTAATATATCTACCCAAACTAGTTTAAAGACAACTTGGATAGAAAAAGACATTTTCAAATCAAATAAACTGTCTAAAGATATAACGGTTGCATGCCCATCATGTACTTTCATGGTGAAGGTCTACAAAAAATTCTTTTCTTAAATCTAGACGATTTGTATCCTTTTTTATATTAAATCTGGTTGGATAAAAATAATAGAATAACCATATTTTATAAAGTCCGATCCACTGAAATAGATAAACAACTTCTTATATTATTATATGATGGAGTTGTTGTACATATCCAGAGTTATGGTGATTATATAAGTGTTGATAAAATTAATTTTTTTATATTTTAATAACACTTTTTATTTTATTTTTTAAATTATAAAAATATCATTAAATAATAAAAATTATTACTTTAATTTTAGTAATATTTTATTAAAATACTATAGTCATTATAACCATTGTAACATTAGCACTGTAATATGCATAATATTTTTAAGAAAAAGAGAAATAATTTTCATTCGTTCATAAATAAAAAATAATCTTAATCTTAAATCAGACTAATTTTATAGTTCGATTTACCGATTTTTCGATTAAACTGGTTAGTTCGGCTCAAATTTTATAATTATTATACGAAAAATACATTCAATTTCACTTATATACACATTATTATTATGATTAGGTAGATAAATTCCAAAGCTAGCACATCTTTTTTCTATGACATGCATGTATATATGATATATCTATATATAGTTAGGTCAATTCAAGGATCGGACGGCTAGTAGTAGTTAATAATAATAAGCAAGGGTTGTTTTATTCTTTCTTTGACGCACTTTTTCTTGAGGAGGAGTATGCGTGTTATTTCACATATAATTACTATTTGATGTAAGACTTGGATTCCATACTTTATGGAAGGGATTTTCTTATTAGCACTATTATTATTGGGCGTTTCTTGTACTTTTATGAACATTCATTCGGAGCTCAATAATGAAAGACATGCCATCCATATCCATATGCATGGCCCGCTATAAACGACCATAACCGCATTGATCGGAACTATCAGTGCCATCAATTTTGTTTGCATTGTATTATTATGTATACACACGAAACTTTCTTGATTCTCATGCCTAATAGTTCATTCATTAATACATACATATGGCATCAAATGCAATGTTGAGACAGCATGATTTATTTGTCCAATTTCTTCCATGACTTAATAGGGTGAGTGATGAGAGTGTTGCTGGTTAGAAGTTAGAACTTTGTGAAGTCTCGTTCATTATTAGATGAATTTTAGTAATTGAAAATTGCTTATGCACGTAGAACACTAGTCCTTGTAATTTGAAATGGTGGATCCAGATTTGTTAGTTTTGGTAAATAACATAAATTGTTACCGATGTATAATCATTCGTGTGCTACTACTTTTATCATTTTAAGTTTTTGAAAAAAGTAATTTCATAATATAATATTAGAATTTCTATTACTTAATTAAAGAAATAGAGTTGGATGGTTGTTAATGCTAAAGAAAAAACTTAACATAACACAAATAAAAAAAATTTATACAAAAATTCAAATAAACCTAAATAAAATTTTTATGTGCAAACCTAAAAGAAATTCTTGTGTAAGGAGACATATTATAGTTAACTAGATTTGATTTTTTTACATTTTTATATTTTATTTGTCACATTTTTAACACTTTGCCTAGTAATGTTTCTTTAGACTTTTCACTATTAAGGTGGGCGTTTTTTGAGTAAAATAGTTGTTTAATTTTTGGTTGGTGTTATTCTTTTTATTAATTAAAGAAAAATAAAGAGAAGCACAAAGAATATATATCAGCTTCAACAGCTCAAATCCAAAACAAAGGCCAAAACGAAAACTTTATTTGAACATACATTAAGGCTAAAATTAAACAAAACAAAAGAGTTTAAAGCAAAATTAATACTAAAATTTGGGCTTTATCAATTCAAACTCAAAAGTCAAAACAGTAAAAAAGCAAACCTAAATTAAAATACCAACATTAAAATCAAATTTAGAAACCAAGTTGGGTTGATCTAGTGGTTAACTCACTAGTTCACTTAAGTAAGTGTTGGAAGTTCGAATCCCGCTTTGTGTATGTAGCAATCCATTGGCCAGCGACAAACCCTTAAATAGGGTTTGGTACCGCAACAAATTAGTCATTGTCCTGTCGGGTTGAGGGATACCGTGGACAAAAAAATATCAAATTTAGACATCATTTAGTAATAAATAAAATGTAAATTGACACAATATATACATTTATCTACAACGCAACTTTTCTTTTTCTTGCAAAAGAACAAGAAGGAATAGAATATAACCATATATACTTGCGTGTCTATGGAAGCTTGGCATTGCCGTTATGGATTTTGACGTTGACATGCATGGCACAACACACACACACATATATACACATATATATATGAAATGTTAATTGTTTCATAGTTACTCCCAAAAATATAAGAAAGATATGTATTTTAATCTTATTATATATATATAGTCTGAAAATACACATTTAATTTGTTCTTTTTTTTTTCTATAGTTGTAATTCATATATAGTTGTAAAAAATTAGTTACTTATAGACATTAATTAACACGTTTTTGATAATATATATATAGACCCACATACAATTCGTAGCTAATAATGAATGAACGAATTGAACAACTATGAACTACCCCATTATTATTGTGGTCCAACAGCACAACTACGCATTTGAAGGCACTGTGTCGGAGAAAATGCTCCTTTTAATTAATTTCCCTCTTTGTATGTCCGATCCCTATAGCTACCTCCTATATCCCCAATTCATCAATTTCTCTTTTGACTCACCCTTTATTATTATGATTACACACTATTCACCTTATCAAATATATACATGATATGATGGAAGGCATGTTGGTGCTTTTTTTTTTTTATAACATAAGGTAATAATAGCGATGGATAATCAAATAATTGGAAACTTCTAGTTAGAAGTCAAGATTATGATGAAAGTATGTAGTTGGGATTGAACAACAAATTGTTAGTTAGTTAGAATGGTAACTACTATTTTTTAATTAATTTTGAGTAATTAGTATAGAGAGAATTATGCTTTCTAAGATATTTTCAATAATATTTATTCAAAATTGTTATTAAATAGACAAATTAAAGTTAGAAGATAGAGTTATCTTTTCTGTAAAACTTTTTAGACAACAAAACAAAAAATCTTTGTAGTTATATATAAAGATGTACACATATTCAATTTATAAAATTTACGATCTAATTCACACTTAAATTTTGGATAAGATCTTGACGATTTTAATCTCGTAATCTAATTCGATCGTATTTAATAATGTTTAAATCGATTGAATTTTCAGAGACTATTAGTCTCTATTTTTATTTTCTATTTATAAATATATCTAGAAAGATTGGAGTTTGTTAGAGTTTGTTATTCTATTATATATAGTCATGCATAGTTATTGCACACAATGAAATAACAATCTGTTTTCTCTTTTCTTTCTTTGTTGTTTGCTCTTCGTTTAATTTTGATATTTATCATACACTACACCACATCTGTCAGTTAGTAGCGGTTATGGAGTCGGATAGCAGCAGTTTTTAACCGTTGCAGAACGGATAGCAGTAGTTGCCAACTTGCTGAAAGATAGGGTATGACAAAACCTATAGCAGTGGTTAATAGTAACTGCTAGAATAACCGCTGTTAGTTGATATTTTGCCGCATATTGTTTTGGCGGCGGTTCTAAAACCACCTCTAAAATCACCTCGTTTTGTAGCTCTGAGAATAACCTGGTGCATTCTATGCCACATTTGCCTGTATGAACGATTCTGATTTTCTGAACCCCTCCAACATACTTTCATGAGTCAATAATAAAGCCTCTAGTTCTCCAACTGAAATACTCACTGGTCTTGCCACTACTGAAGTGATTATCTGGCCATATTCTTCAGTTAACCTGTTAAGAATAGCATTAACATGATCATTTTCACGCATCGATTCTCCTACTGAAACTAAAGCATCAATTGTTCTTTTATAGGCTAATACATACTTATTTATTGAACTTTCTATTTTAATACGAGTCAATTTATTTTTCAACTACATTATCATTGCTCTAATTTGTGACGAGAAATGATCTTCTAACCTTTTTCAAACCTCATATAAATAGATGCATACTGCCATTCGAGTAGTGAAAGGCTTGGTCATTGAAGCAAGAAGCCAAGACTTGAGCAACACATCCTGACTCTTTCAAGCAGTAAATTCTGGTGTTACTTGTCTCGATCCATCAAACCTCAGTGGAATTCCCTCTCTTGTGATGTGATAAAGCAAATGTGACATTCAATCGTTGATTCTGTTTGATCTTTCCACTATAAGAAATTACCGTCGTCAAGTTTCATAGAAATTAGGAAAGAAGTAAAATTTAGAGTTGTGTTTGATTGATTCACTGAGCTTTCAGCTCGTGGATTACTTATCTCCCACAACACAAGATCATCTGGCACCTTGTGGTTAACAACGAATACTTCATCACGATAGATGAGAAAGGCGGACAAATGGACTCCAACAAAGTGTCTTAACTGAGTCACCAGTTTCACTACTTGTTGTACGGTTATTTTTGGTGTGATTATGTATTCAAGGGGATAGCCATCATGGGCGATCACTGATAATGGCCTAGTCGCTTTTACTAAACCTGCATTTCACCAAGAGACATTACAATTTCAGAAGCATTTTATTTAACAGATGAAGGGATAAAGAGAAATGAAATTCATATACAAAAAAGTTGATATAGTTCAAAATCAAAATAGCAAAAGAAGATGCAGTGTATCTAATGACGAGTAAATGGATTTCAACAACAGAGAGAGAATAGCAAAAGTAGGATTTTAGAAGAATTTTAAGAGAGAAATAGAATTTATACACAGAAAAAATGAAATAATACAAAATTAAAATAGCCAAAAAAGATGCAGTATATTTAATGCCGAAGATAGTAACAATAGAAAATAACCACAAAGAGAAAATAGCACAAAAGCAGAATTTTAGAAAGATTTTCCTTAATTTGGAGGGATAAAGAAATGAGAAAAGAAAAAATTATAATAGAAAAAATTATATTAAGATCCTTATGCCTTTTATTTTTTTAATTGATTAAAAGGTAAATTAATAATTTTATATTTATTTATACATTTTTTTTATTTTCATTTCAATTCAATAAAATTATTTACACATTTTCCTTTATTTTATCTATGTTATTATTATCTTAATCTTTAAAAAAAATAATTTTGTAACAACGTATAATATCAATAAATAATAAATGAATGTATAAATATAAATATCTTTATTATAGAATAAATAATGTTGTTGTTTAATGTCTTCCTCTCAACTAAGGAGTAACACTCCACTCAACAATGAATATATACTAGTTTATCTAATAACAATAAAACTTCTTTTTATTGTGCAACCTAAGCTACCTAGATTCTTGGAGCGAGGTTGGAGTAAAGTTGCAATTACATTTTAATTCAGACCTAGTTTTATCACCCGTGCGATGTACGGGTAAGTTTAATCTTTAACTTCAATTAACATAAATAGTAAAAAATGTGTGCCATTGATATAGGGGTTTATAATGGTAAATGGTGAATATTATCATAAAGATTTTATATATTATAAAAGTGTTATTTTTTTAAAGTGCGGCTAAATAAATAAAATATATTTTTTACACAATTTTTTTATAAAAAAATATTTTTAGCATCTCTATTTGAATAGATAATATAATTGTAAATAGACTTATAAAAAACTAGCGATTGGATAGAGATATATGTAATGTGCACTAACATATCATTTTTGTGAGCCTCTTAGATATTATTATTATTATTATTATTATTAACTTGGGTGAGCAACATATGCACCTCAAATTTTTGTTGACCCACTGTACAAATGTTACAAATGATTATTCTCGCACATGCAAAATGTCATTTTTAGGTCAGTTGGAGAAGCACTTTGTTATATACGGAGCTATCCATAATCCACAAAATCAGGCACATATATGCAACAAGGTGAAAAGTATATACAGTCATTATTACCTTGCTTATGGCATGTATCACATCCAAAAATGCTATATTAGTACACTCATATAAACATCATAGGTTCATCATCCTCATCACTTATTTATATCTTGTAGTTCTTATCAATTATTAATTTTATAATTATTTGGTTTTTTTCCGTGAGGTGACGTGAGTTTTTTTTTTCTTCATGTTTTGAGAAATCAATTGCAATTTTTTATAAATATTACCAAAAAATATATATTGAGCAAAATTTTATCAAGTATATATTATAGTAAAATTTAAAATTATTCAATAAAAAAATTATTTTTCTAAGATAGTTCGTATAATTGTGATTATAAATTTATTTATTTCTTCTTATAAATTTATAGTTTTAATTAGTTTCAGAAAGTAACATCTCCATATTTGATTTGTTAGACAATTCTATCATCGTAACTCTAGTAAAAAAATAACACAATATTCGATCCCATTATTGAGAATACCATCATTGTAGTGTCCATAAATGGATCAAGCATACTCATTTTACTTGGGGACTATATCATTTTTTCTATAATCACCATGTGTTTTTTATTCAATGAAATTGTAGTTTTCATTGTCTACACTACAAAAGAAAAGGAAAATTGCGGCAGTTTATTTAGAGATTTGAGGCGGTTTTAAACCGCCGCGAAATAAAATTCCAGCGGTTCCAGGAGCGTCGCCTATTAGGGGGTTGTAATATGATTTTGTGGCGGTTCTAATGAACCGCTGGCACAACCGCTGCAAATCAGATTGACAATTTTGCGGCGGTTGCAGAACCGCTGCTATTTCGGTATTGGATTTAAAAAAATCTGTTGCGGTTTTGAAACTGCCGCAAATTTATGTTATTTTTTTAAAAAATTGCGACGGTTTTGATCCGCCGCAATTTCATACACAAGCTTAAAAAATTAAAAAAACTAACCAACTACTTTATATGTAGTCAACAGCACATTGAACTTAATAGGTTATGCTAAATTTGCAACATATGAACCTGCGCAACCAAACCTTTAGCAAGTTTTGCTATTTTGCAATGTTAGAATACTAAAATATTAAAAAAGAAAAGTAAGAGTGAAGCGATTAAATTCTGTATGCAAGGAGACTAACAATATAGTTCTTCATCCTTTAAATAATGAGCACTGCACTAATAATGACACTAAGATCAGGTTCAATAAGGACAATATTAGAAGCACTTCTAGCAGCATCTGTAGCATCAGCAACAACTCTAATTTCTGCTCTCTTTAATGCAGCGGGGTCATTGACACCATCACCTGTCACTCCACATATATGCTTCATCTCTTGCAGCCTCTTAACAATTTCATATGATCATTCTACAATGTCACAGGGAAAAAAAAGGAAAAGGTTAAAATGTTGGCTAGTGTCAATTTGCAACATAGTTATAGTATTGTTGGAAGTGTAGTAATTCGAACCAATGAAATCAAATAATCCTCTTGCAAGTCTTGATTCATGTGAAGAGAATTTTGATAATCTACTTTTCACTAGAGACTTCATGATAACTGGATAATCTTCTTTTCTCAATGGATCTATAAACCTGCACTCTCATTCTTAGTTTGATTCACCTTTCTTCTTGCAACGAATTAAAATCATAAAAAAGTATCTAGATTCTTTGAATCTAAAATTCAAGACTTCAATAGCTCATTTACCTTAATACTCATTGATCATTCAAGAAAGCTGTTTTGAAGATGAAGAAAGAATGCAAACAACAATTGATAAAAAATTGTCAATCAACCATTGAATTGAATTTACTAACCAAATAGAATCAGGGATAGATAACCAAACATAATTATGTTAATTGCACTGATTGCATACACAAATAGTTCTCACCTTTATGATCCAAAATGACTTCTTTCTCTGATGAACAAAGTACAAGAAAGGCAAGAAATACAAACAAAAAAAGGTATTAGTATACTAATATTTCTCATTATATGTAGCAACAACATTATACATCTGATCTAGAGCCAACAACAATTCCAAGGATAGAAGATTACATGGGGCACATGTTGCAGAAAACATGATGAGAAATCTAGAATACTTATAAATGAAATTACAACTATAATAGAGGATGCAAATGGAGGAAAATGGCAGATGGAGAGGAGATGAACTAGGGCACGATATGGTGGTAACAAAGAAAGTAACACACAGTTAGCTTTATATACTACTCCACATTAGGCAAAGGTTATATACAGTTAAACACCTTCACCACCTTACTTGTTTATTTTTTACACATTATACAAAGTTTACGTTTAATAGTAATTGATTATTCTACAAATAAAATACTCTAAGATTGTGCTACTGTTGCAAGACATGCATCAACAAAGTAAATTAATCTTGTCCTCATGCTTTAATCCCAGCTACAATAGCATTTACAAAAATAATCCAAAAACAAATGCTATAGCTACCCCAGCATGGCCGTATTAAATAGTTACAAATGGCCATATATACATATAAATTGTTAACGTATGTAATCATTACAACATATTCTAGAATCAGATCAAGTAAGTAAAGAAAATATATATTTCTTACCCTCATGAATGAGACAATGGAAGCAATAAATCAATAAGGTTAAGCTCAAATTCTTGAAATTGTATGTTAACAGTGGTGTTGTAAAGCTATTAAGGATTATATATTTAGGTGCTTTAAATTTATATCAGTACTATTTAGTATTTATAATATTCTACATTGCAAGACTTAAACTTCTACATAAACATGCTTCTATTTACATGATCAATTGATTTTCCAAAAAATTTAAAAATAAAAAAAAATAAAAAAGAGAAGATAAAGGTGGCACAATGCACTAGAGTCATATCAGGATATGATAAAGATGCAGCATGGGCTATGGAGTCTCACATTTTTTAAACAAAAAACAGTGTAAAATAAAGCTAACCTTGTAAATTAACACAAAAAATAGTGTAAAATAAAACTAACCTCGTAATGCCTTGGAGAAAGGAATTAATTGAGCAGGTTACGGAAACTAATCTACATTTACTGAGAAATGAAGAAGGATATAGGTATAACTAAATCACATGACATGACATACAATAACTATATCTTATTTACATTCAAGGAGGCATTTTAGAACTTATGTTTATCACAAATTCCTACAATGCTGAGAGGTAGGTTCTACTTTCAATTCTTCTCTTGCAACTTTACAAATTAGCATTGGCAACATTCATGGTTTAGCAAATCATTTTCAACACTGGATGGTGCATCACATGCCATTTGGTTGGTTTTACAAGGACTGCATTAGTGATATTGTACGAGAAAAACACTTCTTCACAGCTGAGCAAATGATATAAGGAGTATTTGGGGTCTTATTATTAAGGAATTTGACTCATTTTTAGCATATAGTAATTATTTTATTTTTCAGTGGATATTGCACTACTATTATTATACAGTATAAACACAAAAATAGTTCATTGATCTTCTCATCATTACCAATTCAACATTCATGCAGATGCAATTGTGACCAAATTCTGTAGTACTAATATATTTTACTTGTGCTTTTGTTCTTTAAGTTTCAAATTTAAACATCATTTTAACATTGAATAGTAAGAAAAATAAGTCCGTTCAACATCTTTTAGCCCTCCAATCACTTTATCAGTTCTGAATTTGTTAAGGGCATCAGATTCTAAGATGTTTGTGCAACAAATTTTCTTTGTGTTTCTTTTGCCAGTTGCTTTTAAAAAGTCAAAACAATATTCATTGAAGTGCTAAATTGAAATCAAGAAGAAAAAGTATTTTGTGAACCAAATTGAAATCTGAAACGAAAAAAAAACTGAACCAAATTGAAAGGAAAATTTTGAGAGACCAATAATCTGAACCAACAAGATGAGCATACCTAGGAATGGGACCAGAGGGAGGAGAGAGCAGATCAGCGGTGGATCCACCAGCATGGGGAAGCGCGACGCAACTAGTACTGACTGACGGTGCTACACGGCAGAAGGGATTCGCGCTTGGAGGTTTGTCTCGATTCACGCTTTTGCTCCCAATCCTGTTACGCGCTCCCAATTCTGTTTTGCACGAAGAAGATATGTTAATCTGATCAATATGCTTCCAATTCGAAGAAAATCAATGCACCAAATATACATTATGTAATATGAGTCTAACTTCACAGAATGCAAAATTGTAAACTATGCAGAAGAACCCTTGGATTTCATAGAGGTTTCTTTATGATAATTCACTTAAGTAGGATGTGATGTGAATTTGGTGCAAAGCTTGTGGCTTTTCTATGGGGTTTCGCTGACTCCAACGAAGAACAAGCTAGAACCTTACTAACGAAGAGGGATTTTGTACATACTAGTAATCTAAACGAAGAACCCATCCGCAACGGGAAGCACGATGCAGTTGGTACTGACAGGCGGAGGGAAACGGCGGCAAGGATTTGCACGCGGAGGTGCGTTTCACGCCTCTGCCCTTTTGTGTTTGCGCGAGGAAGATAACAAACTACGAATCTGATTCTGGGAACGGTTGACGGCAGTAAGAGAAGGGTGGATCGGCAGCCACGCAACTCCATGGTGATACAGCGGGGCACGGTGAGCGGGGAAGAGTTTCGCGCTCTGCACTCTCCTTTGGTGGGTTTCTCATTTTCTTGATTTAGGGTATTCTGCATTGGATTTGGGTAAAATCACTAGATGGATTGGGGTTAGCGACGGGTTTCGTGGATTCGACACTAATTCAGTACGATATGATTTGGCGTCGGATTGATGATTTGGAAAGGGATCGCAGCTATCCTCTCTATTTTGCTGCTATTGGAGAGACGGCAAGCAATTTGCCGCCGCTATCCTCAGCCTCTGTTGTAGTGTCTGTATAGTCTTTTCTATTATTTTTCATGTTGAAAGCAATTCCTTCACACAATCCTTCTTTAGGTTGCTTTGTGTGCCAGTTATATCTTTTGATATATATGGTGCGTGAGAGTTTAATTATCTTGTTAAAAATATAACAATTAATATATCTCTATTTTTTAATTTAAAAAGAATATTTTAAAGATAGATCTAGCGGCAATTATAAATCGCCACAAAAATAAACTAAAAATTTCACGTTTTTAAATTGCGGATTTAAAAACTGTGGCAATAAAATGACAAATAGCAGGATAATATGTTGTGGCGGTTATAAACTGCCATAAAAACAAACGGATGCATTCACCCAATATACCGGCGGTTATGATGTAGGTAATTTCTAGTGACAAAAAAAACTAGACCCGAGTTTTGACTTTTGAAGGTAAGTTCTAGTTTGTGTAGTTATGCATAAGGAGAGGGAAATTATTATAGTAACATGCCATGTAACTCAAATAAAATTGGTCCAACATGATAATTATTGTTATTAGCTCTAACTACAAAACGAGCTTTTTGATCGTTTAAATGGAAGAAATTGTGATGTTTCAAATTGGTATATATATAATAAACTACTTGACTGGCCATTTAGCTAGTAATATGATATGGCCTAATAGTCATATCTTTGTTCATTTAAGGGTTGTACTCGAATATTTTGAGTAAGCAAGTCCTTCTCGAATTTCTAGCCTCCATGTTTGGACGAAATTATATATTTTGTCATTAATTATTGTGTGTGAGGTACATCTATCTCGTTGATTAACTTGGGAATTTTATTTAGTCCAAAAAGGTCGGATAGTATACTAGTGTTTGAACATTTGATATGTGATTACATGCATTGTTAAAAAGTATCATCATCATCTATCATTAATCATTAATTAGTAGGATAGGGTTAATTAGATCTAAACTCCAAGTTTCTTCTACGTACATACGCATCAACATGCATTGAAATGTAAATAAAAGAGGTGGCAGCTGCTTATCATTATTATTATACTATACCAAGGTAGATATAAAAAAAAAAATAATAAAAAATACTATACATCAGAGTTAAGGTAAGTAAGGAAAATCATAAGGTGTAAATATTTGGTTCTCTTTTATTTTTCTCCTTTTAGAAATTTTAGTTGCCTTTTGTTGTCTTTTATTATTATTATTATTAAGCTTGTGGTCCGTATTATATATTTAGATCTAAAATAATGACGTTGTGATATTATTATAAAGATCAATATAAAAATTGTAAAAATACTTATAAAATAAATTAAATATATTAATTAATACATATAACCATCAAATTTATAGTGATGAAAAAAAAAAACATAAGAGAAAAAATAAGGACTAAAATCAAAATTAAAAATGTCATAAGAACTTAAAATATGCAAGCCACATAATAAAACTAAATTGAATATGTGCTAATGCATATATATATATATATATATATATATATATATATATATATATATATATATATCATTTAAAATTGACGAAAAATTTATGTAATAGGCTAGCTGCCTATCCTAGATCTCACAAAATTTTATTTTTAATAGTAGATATGTTGACAAAATTTCTCACACTCATCAATAAAAATACTCTAAGAAAAAGGTTTTCACATTTCATCTCCTATAGGCCTAATTTCTTCGTTGGCACATTAATCCGAGTATTGGTTATGATATCATCTATATAATATATATATTCCAACCTAGTCTATATATTCGTAGATATTATCCAGATTGACATTCCATCCCTTACAATTTTGTTTTCGATAATAGCAATGATGGTAAAAGGTATCAAGCTCAAACAAGAGAAGCAGAAACGGAAGAGAGTCTGAAGAGGCAAGAGAGAGTGAAAGCAGAAAAAGAGAACTGATTCTGGATTCAGTTTTTGGTAAAATAAAAAAATTAATATAATGGTAGTTTAATTTTAGCTACTTATAGCAATTAAGAAAGTGCCAGCTGTCTTATTGTAAGTCACATAAGCTAAACTAACTAATTTTATACGTGTTTGATTACAAACTAATCACAAACTAACTAACATCAACACTAACCAATTTTGTTTAATACATGAACAACAACACTAATTAATTCTGTTAAGTTTATTCTGTCATGACCCCTATTATTTGAGTTAAACCCCAAAATAATTTTTGAGATTGGCATTTTGCACTAAAATCGTTTCTGAGATTTTAATTACACCAATTATATCCCTGAAATTGAAAAAAATGCACCATATTAATCCCTGACCTATTTTTCATTAACGACGTGATGACATGGCATGATGACATAGACGGTAAGTGACACGCGTCACTTCATGATTTGGTCACATGTAATTGTATGATAATGTGGTGACCAGTGACATGTGGCATGCTGACGTGAATGGTTGTGCCACGTGTCACAATGTTATTTGGCCACCTGTCCGATTGTGTCACGTGTCGCAACAGTATTCATCCACGTGTCATCCATTATGCCATCGTTGTATATGCACCAAATTAGTCCCTCACTCTGCATTAAGTTACTCATTTTAGTCCCTGAAATTGAATGTCATGCACCAAACTAGTCCCTTCACTAATTTTTTCTCATTTTTTAAAATTTAAAATTTTAATATCTTGGATACACTAATTTCAATTCTATTTTTTTATATATCGTTTAAATACAAGTGCTTTTATAAAAAATTTTAAGATTTTAGTTTTAATTATATAATTCTTTTAATAATTTAACATTGGTAAATTTTGTAATATATAAGTATGTTATTATACAAAAAAATAATTATATGATTTATTAGACACATTTTTTTAACAAGAAATTAATAATTAAAATAAATATTTTTTGTTATGAAATACATGTTTTCATTATGTATAAATGAGCTAGATTGAAGGAACTTCAAGCACCCTTACTACCACCTTTGACCTTTGCAGTCTAGACGAAAGAGGTCGGAGATGGTAATGAGGAAAGCTTGAAATGCCTTCACGTCAACTCCAAGACGGCGGCTATTAGAGGTATCCGCAAGAAAAAATATTTTATAAAAGTAGTGAAAGAGGTCGGAGATGGTAGTGAATGTGTTTGAAAAGCCTTCACGTCAACTCCAAGTCGGCGATTAGGGTATTCGCAAGAGAAAAAATATTTTATAAACTCCAAGTCGGCTATTTGAAGAACATGTGAAAAAATAGAATTGAAATTAATACATTTAAAAATACTGAGAATTTTGAATTTATAAAAAAAATGAGAAAAAACTGGTGAAGGGACTAGTTTGGTGCACGACATTCAATTTTAGGGACTAAAATGAGTCATTTAATGCAAAGTGAGGGACTAATTTGGTGCATAAACAACGATGGCATAATGGATGACACGTGGACGAATACTGTTGCGACATGTGGCACAATCGGACACGTGGCCAAATAACATTGTAACACGTGGCACAACCATCCACGTCAGCATGCCACATGTCACTGGTCACCACATCATTATACCATTACACGTGGCCAAATCATGAAGTGACACATGTCATTTACAGTCCACGTCATCATGCCATGTCATCACGTCGTTAATGAAAAACAGGTCAGGGACTAATATGGTGCATTTTTTTCAATCTCAGGGACGTAATTGGTGCAATTAGAATCTTAGGGACGATTTTAGTGCAAAACGCCAATCTCAGGGACCATTTTGGGGTTTAACTCTCTATTATTTAGTTGTTCTGCTTCTACTATTACATTTTAAAATGTGTTTTTGATTCTTCATCATGACTATTGTTGCTCACTCTTTTTGAATTTTTATATCTCTTTGATTCCTCTTTGTGATTTTCTCTGCTGAGCCTGATTGTGCTAATATCACCATTATATTTCTTCAAATCTTCAATCATCAGTTTTGATCTAAACTCCAGAAAAGTAGCAATTGACAATGGTTTTGTCAACACATTAGCCAACTATGCAGTTTCAAGAATATGACTCACTTGAATAACCTTCTTAATGACATAGTCTCTTACAAAATAAAGGTCAGTCTCAAAGTGTTTTGACTTTGAATGCAGATTTGGATTTGCTGCTAACAACACAGCACTCAAATTATCACAATAAACTGATGGGGTTGTTGAGAATGCAGCTCCTATTTCAACCATAAGGTTATTGAACCAAATTAATTCAGCAACTAAGTCAGCCATAGCCTTGTACTCTATCTCAGTACTAGACCTGGCAATAACACATTACTTCTTCGAACTCCACAATATTAGATTGCTTCCAAGAAAAACAAAGAAGCCTCCAGTGAACTTTCTATCTTCTGGGTCTCCTGCCCAGTCAGAATCACTATAGGCTTTAACATTTTGAATATTTGTTTTGTACAAATGTAAACCAAAACTAAGTGTCCCATGCACATACCTCAGATCTCTTTTTACTAACTTCAAGTGTTCATCTAAAAAATTTTGAATGAATTGTGAAGCCTTTCCTACACAGTATGCTAATTCTAGATGAGTGACTGTAAGGTACTATTAACTGCCCACAACTGACCTATAGAGTTTAGGATCCTTGAACACTGAACCTCCAAAGGCAGAAAACTTGAGTAAAGAAGGTCGAG
Organism: Arachis hypogaea; assembly: GCF_003086295.3. Lineage (NCBI taxonomy): Eukaryota > Viridiplantae > Streptophyta > Magnoliopsida > Fabales > Fabaceae > Arachis > Arachis hypogaea. The sequence goes on from NC_092038.1 coordinate 12,430,220, forward strand.
GTATATGACAAGGCTTACAGTGCTCCATATATGCTTTCTTAAGCAAATTCCTAACATATTTCTCTTGTGATAGTACTAGACCACCACTAGCAGTCTTAGTAACTTGGATTCCAAAAAAAATAATGGAGTTCGCCCATATCTTTCAATGCAAGCTTGACATTCAACTGCTGAATCACCTAAGAGACTGCTTTATCAAAGTCTCTAATGCTGATTATATCATCTACATACACCAAGACAAACAATGAAGAGTCATTTTTAAACCTGGTAAAAATAGAAACATCAGACTTTGTTGCATTAAAATCAAGATGCCAGAGAGATAGGCTCTTGGTGCGTGCTTCAAACCATAGAGAGCCCTTGTGAGCTTGCACTCTAAACTACCATCTCCAACCTCTTAATCCTTCGGTTGCTTCATGTATACATCCTCAGCCAAGTCACCATGCAAAAAGACATTATTTACATCAAGCTATCTAATCTTCCAATTCTTAATGCCATTGTGAGCACAATACGGATTCAAGTAGGTTTCACCATTGGACTATACATTCCGGTGAAATCAAAGCCTGGCCTTTGAGAAAAGCCTTGAGCTACTAGGTAAGCCTTGTACTTTTGTAAACTACATTGGAGTTATATTTAACCCAAAAAATTTATCTGTTTCCCACTACTTCTCTATCATGAGGGAGGGGAAACCAATCTCCAGGTCTGATTTTGCATGAGTGCATTGTATTCTGCATCCATTGTAGCCTTCCATTTTAGTTTGGACAAGGCATCTTTGACTGTCCTTGGCTCAACAATAGCTAAAAAGGATACAGGCTTAACTATTTCACTCTTGCTTATTGTGGTCATAGGATGAATGTTTGAAATGTGTGGTGATGGAATTAAGTGTTCATCAGCAAAGGGAGGTAGAATTTTTAGGTCTGAAATGGGGATTGGGATTGGTGTGGCTGATGGAGAAAAATTAGGGGATGTGACTGCTGTAGATAAAGAATTAGTATTGGTTGAGGCTGTTTTTGTCTGATAGTGGAGTTGAGGAAGATCTTGTCTATATAGTATTGTGTGAGGGTTATGTAAGTTGTATACTTCTTGAATGGTTCTACACAAGTCCTTGTGAATGTGAACTAGCATTGGATACAGCTAGGGTAGGTGTGAGTGTTGGATTTGGAGTCTTGAAGACGGAACTTTTGGGAGTATTGGTAGTGTTGTGTGAAGGCTGGGCTGTGTTTATCTTTAGTAATGGGATGATTGGAGCTAAGTGAAAATCAAAGGGTAAACTAGGTTTATCTATTAATAAGGGTGCAGAATTTCCATTTTTGAAAGGAAATTGTTTCTTATAAAAAACCACATTACTAGAGATCACTACTTTGCCTTGTGCAATGAGGCACTTGTAGCCTTTGTGAATTGCACTGTAACCCAGAAAAGTGCATGGTGCAGATTTAAATTTCAATTTGTGCCTATTGTATGGCCTCAAATGTGAAAAACACAAACAACCAAGAAAACGCTCTTAAACTTCTTCTCAAATAGCTTATCAAATAGTGACTGACCTTGCAAAACTTGTGTTAGCAGTCTATTTATTAGATGAATTATTGTCATAAAGGTCTCTCCCCAATACTTAATTGGCATTTCAGCTCTTATTAACATTGCTAAACCTTTCTCCACTATGTGTGTATGCTTTCTTTTAGCACTACCATTTTGTTGATGGTAATATGGACAAGAAAATCTGTGTAATACACCTTCCATCTGTAAATGTTGGCTAAGCTCATATATTTAGCAGCATTGTCAGATTGAAGCATTTTAATTTTAGTGTTCAATTGCAACTTAACCATTTGTTGAAAATACTTAAAAGCTAATTTGATTTGAGAGCAAGTCTCTTAATAAGATAGAACCAAGTGTATTTACTGTAAGCATTAATGAAGACAACAAAGTAAAAATTTTTATTTAAATCAAGAATGGGGGCAGGACCCCAAATGTCTGTGTATACTAACTGCAAAGGAACATTGTACAAAGAATTTTAAGGAGGATAAGTATGACTGTGAGACTTTCTAATATATCAAGGTGCAAAGAGATTTTTATTCAAAGAAGCAACAATATTACAAAAATTTAAGAGAGAAGAACAACACTATTTGCAGCATGACTTAATCTATTGTGCTACAAGAGAAACTAGTCAACAGTGGACACGGTTGAGACAAACGTAACTGACTTATTTGATGGAGTAAAATTGTTCAACCTTTTCATGCATGACAATCTGTTTAGTTCCTTGAGATTTCACACAACAACGATTAGAGTTAAAATTCAAAATAGACATTGTTATCACAACAGAATTTATACACTGAGTAAATTCTTTGTGATGTTAGGGACATACAGTAATTTATACACACTGAGTAAATTCTTTGAGTTTGAGCCTTCATATTGAGTCCTGGAACTTTCTACTCTTTTATATCTATACCAGCATGTCTTGGCAGTATGCACAAGCTTATCATATACTTGGCAAACAGGTGTCACTATTAAACATTCTTGAACCATTATAATGCTGCCTTTCACTGTTAAACATTCTTGACCCTTCAGTACCACCAAACCTTAAGCCATCACCACCTCCAAACCTTGAGTCATATCTTGAATCACTGTAGAATTGAGTTCCAAACCTGGAACTATTGCCACTAAACTGTCCATTCTCCTTAAACCTGGAATTGTTTCCACCAAACGATCCACTCTCGTTATAGAAGTTTCGACCACCTCTCATCAGTCTGCCACCACCTTTACTCCTATAGTCTCCTCTAAAACCACCTCTTGTGTTGTAGTTCTGAGAATAACCTGGTGCATTCTGTGCCACATTTTGCTGTATGAATGATTCTGATTTTCTGAACCTCTCCAGCATACTTTCATGAGTCAATAACAAAGCCTCTAGTTCTCCAACTGAAATACTCACTGGTCTTGCTACTACTAAAGTGATTATCGGGCCATATTCTTTAGTTAACTCATTAAGAATAGCAATAATATGATCATTTTCACGCATCGGTTCTCCTACTGAAGTTAAAGCATCAATTGTTCCTTTTAAGACTAACACATACTCATTTACTGAACTTCCTATTTTAATACTACTCAATTTGTTTTTCAACTGTATTATCGTTGCTCTAATCTATGACATGATCTTCTAACCTTTTCCAAACCTCATATGAATAGATGCACATTACCATTAGAGTAATGAAAAGCTTGGTCATTGAAGCAAGAAGTCAAGACTTGAGCAATACATCCTATCTCTTCCAAGCAGCAAATTCTGGTGTTACTTTTCCCGATCCATCAAACCTCAGTGGAACTCCCTCTCTTGTGATGTGATAAAGTAAATTGTGACTTTCAATCGTTGGTTATGTCTGATCTTTCCACTATAAAAGATTATCATCGTCAATATGAAATTGGGAAAGAAGTGAAATTTGGAGTTGTGTTTGATTGATTCACTGAATTTTCAGCTCGTAGATTGTTATCTACCATTGAATTGAATAGAAAAAGTTCTAATACCAAAAAAGATATCAGACTCGAACAAGAGAAGAAGAAAAAAGAAAGAGAGAGTGAAAACAAAAAAAGAAAACTGATTTTGGATTCAGTTTTTGGTAAAGTGAAAAAATCAATACAATAGTAATTTAGCTCTAGCTACTTATAGTAAAAGAGTATCATCTGTCTCATTGTGAATCACATAAGCTAAACTAATTAATTGACACGTGCTTAATTACAAACTAAGCACAAACTAACTAATAGCAACACTAACCAATTCTATTTAACATGAACAACAACACTACAAACTGATCACAAACTAACTAATAGCAACACTAACCAATTCTATTTAACATGAACAACAACACTAACTAATTCTGATTAGCTTATTCTGTCAGATGGCAAAACTCCTTATACCCTATCTATCAAAATGAGTACACAAAAAAGAGGTGGATCTTTTATATTCTTATAAGGCACATTTCATTTCTTTTTCTAACTGATGTGAGACTTCACACATTCCACTCTAATAGGGCCCAACATCTTCGTTCACATTAATTTGGGTACTGGCTTTAATATTATCTATAATAGTCTATTTTGGCACTCCAATACTCACTATTCTGTTTTTGAACTGTAGAATGTTAGCAAAATTCTTTGTACTCACCTATCTCATATCTACAAGGGAGAGGACTCTATATTCTTACATGGACATATTTCGTTTTCTTCTTCCGTTGATGTGACATGTGAGACTTCACATTTGCTAAAATGGACAATATCTACAAGCGAGTTGCGTCGTTACCATTTATGTATGCTTGTATAAATAAAGGAGTATTATGTGTTTTATCTATATATCTTCAGGAAAAATCAATGTTATTTAACCATGAATAATAAAATATTTTGGGAGATAGAAGGCACGAGAATAGCCCTTTTGTTAATTAATTTCCACAAGGAAACAATTGAAAAGAAAAAGAAAAAGAAATTTTTTTCTTTGTTGCAAATTCATATCATATCATATCTTAAATAAAGCTGCTTAATCGTTAATGATACGTTAAATCAGATTCGTGAATATGTACATGTTTATGATGCTTGTCGTAAGGTGTAGAATTAGTGTCACGGAGAAATGATAATAGAAGTGATTTAACGAAGGAAAAATGATAAAGGTACGTTGTGCCCATCATGGGCACCCAAACTTGAAAGTTTTCAGATTAAATTATGCTAAAGTAGACCCTTAAGTCTCTGGTTTCAATCATCATCCACCCTAATAATCCACCCTTTTTAATAATTCCCAATGGATTCCTTGTCTTAATTAGCTTCTTGATTAGATATTTGCAATTAAAAGTGATGTAAACAATGTTGATAGATCTATAGTGAATCACACCTGTCGTCAACCCATTCGACTTCATGACATCAAATTATGCATTATTTATTTATGTATTTATTAAACATTTATTTTGTAAAAGAATTATTTAGCCTTTAAATATTGTCATTTCATTAGTATTAGGTAGTATTTAGAAGAGGGACAGAAACTGAGAGATTGAAATTGAGAGACAGAAACTTAAAGACAAAAATTGAAATAAGTCTCAATATTGTGTTTGGTGTAAAATAAGAAACAGAAACTGAAATAAAAATGAAACTCTAATTTAATTTACACAAAAGGTAAAGTTAGAATTAATTAATTAAAATGAAAGTATTTTAGGTATAAAATGTTATTAAAGTTTTAGTCTGTGCTCTCAAAAATTTCAGTTATTTGTGTTTCCACTTTTTAGAGGTACTGAAATACTGAAATTTTGGAAACAGAAATTGAAATTTTAATACCAATTTTTGGACCAACAAACATAATATTGAGCTCTAATTTTTCAGTTTTCGTCCTAATATCTCAAAACAAACGCTACCTTAGTATACTAAGTAACTATAAATCTATTTTTCTATAAATTAAGTTTGTATAATAATAATAATAATAATAAACTTTAAGTTAGTAAAAAATTATTAGATAATTTAATATATTTAATTAAATTATTTAATATATATATATATAATAGACACTAACATTTTAATTATTATTTTAATATAAAAATATTTTCATGTAAATAGTCACTTAGTTAAATAGTAATAAGCTTTTTAAATTTTATCTAAGAAATGTTAAATTGAGTAAAGTAAGTTTATTATCTTTAAAATTTTAAAAAATTTTAAATATATTTTAATATTTAATTTTATTCTTAATATTTAAAATAATTTTTAATTTTTAACTTTTAATTTCACAATTAAAATTTTAATAATCAATAATTATTTTTTTCTTCCAAAATTACTCGTAAAGCTACCACTACCATCACTCATTTTCTTTCCTTCTTATCTTTATCCTTTCTTTTCGTTCTTCTGTGTGAAAAAAAAAAAAAAAAACACTGACCAAGTTAATATACAATTTTGCTCTTCTCCAATTATATTGCAAAACTTGTCATCATGGTCGTCACCTTTCTTTTCAAATTATCTTTGAATTAATATTTAAAGGTCAAAACAATCCTTTTAATTATTTAGATTCAAAATGTCAGAATAGAATTTTCAAATACAAATTGAGTTAGTATAATACATGAATATCGGTATTAGAGATGATATACACATATATGAGATAGCATTTTGTATATTCTAAAAGATGGTCGAGATGCACGGTATGTTTGATTGGATCCCTTGAAAATGTTGAATTTGTTATTTCAATATTTTTTTTGGATAATAAAAAAAAACAAAAAAATAAGACTTCTCTCAAACTTCGAAAAGCAAAAACAAATACAAATAAAATAAAATACGTTTTTATTGTGAATTATGAAATGATTAAAAAATATTACAATTCTAAATTTTAACACTAAATCCGATTTTAAGATATTACACTAAAATGATTTTTATGTATCAATTTTTCACCTCAATTAATATTATAAAACAAAGGAAAGGATTTCAAATAGAAATGGTTAGAAGTTTATTGGTTTTAAAAATGAATTTGATTTTCATTTTTTATACTCCAAATCAAGGTTTGTAAAATCGCGAGTTAACTCGTGAAATCGCATGAATTTATGGTTTTATTCTCTTTTTCTGTCTTGTTTATATTCTTCGAATAAGAGGATGACATTTGTGCAGAATCGTTGGAAAAATTTTTAATATCGCTAAAATCGTACTTCTGTAGGCGAGTCACGTTTAAGAAGAAATCTGAGTTCAGAAGAATATTTTGTTGGCCCGTTGCAAAAACCCAATCCAAAATAGTAGAGATAAAGGCCAGGCCTCCAAAACCCCAGTCTTGCTTTATTTTCACTGTTCCTTTAGTCTCTACTTTTGAAGTCTTTCTGTTGCATTTGCCTCTAACTAAAGTTCTATTCTTTCTCATTCCATCGTCATCACTTATGGCATTCGGTCTCTCCCCTCTATTTTTCTATCAATATTGGTAATCTTTTTTTGCTCTTTCACTACAAGAAAAACACTGAGTATCGTCGGATTTACCGTCAGAACATATCTGCCGGTATAAACCTCGTTGGTAAACGGGTACCATCGAATTTATTGCGCCCGACGGAATATAGTAAAAACAAAACGAATCATTCGTCAACGTTACCATCGGAATAATCTGACAGTAACATCTGGCACCACTTCGTATGATTTCCCGCCATATTACTGGCAGATTTATTCGACGCTGATATCGACGGAAATGTTATTTAAACTTTTTAAAAAATAATGGTATCGTCGGAATATTTTAATGGTAATTCCGTCGGCAGTATTTTTTTTTTAAACTTTAAATTATCTTTTCCCTCCATTTCTAGTACCCTAATAATTAATAATTGAAATAATGCTTCAAACCTGATGTGACGTGCGAAAAATTTAAATTATGAATACCAAATGATAATAACTGAAATATCTGAAATAATACTAACTATATTACATTCACAAAACTATGTTTACATTCACTGAAACATATATTACAAATACGCAAAGTTTCTTAAAAAATACCTATCACAAAACTATATTTAGATTAACCTTATCAGATTCATCTTCTTCCTCTGGTTCACCATCCTCGTCTTCCGATGTAATTTCTTGATTATCATCAAACTCGTCTTCCTCTTCTTCATCGCCATCGACCCCGTCTTCCTCTTGAAGATCGTACTCCTCTGTTGGAAGTGCGTCGACATCTAGTCCAAGGTCAATGATGTCATCGTATACATAACAGCAGACCGAAGGTAGGGAGATCGGCTCACTGGTATCAATCACTATTTTCGAAGGAGTTGGATCATCAATTTGATATTATTCCTGACCCTTTATCATATCATCAGACTCAACACAGCCTCTTGGCTTAGTCTTAACCACAACCATTTAACTAGACTTGCATGAAACTGGATAAGGTAAATACTAAATAGTATACTTGACGTACATTTTGAGGTAGAATAAAAGGATCGTAGTGCCTATATTTTCTGGTTACATTTACCATCTCATTTTATCTCTCTTGGTTAGTCTCCTAAGTTATTTTATCCATGTTTAGGTCTCTCACCCCCCGAACCCTCGTTGATTTACAATTAGACATATTCAAATTAAAGGTAGATCGATTTATTCCCTGCTTGTCCACTTCTCCGTATTCCATTCACATCCAATACCCATCTTTGAACCTGTTACGATAGAGGTGAAGTGTTATGTTCGCAGGTTCTAATCACGTCAGCCGACACTTTTGACACAGACACCTAGAACCCCCTTCGAATATAAATGGTTCTATATTGAAAACATGTGCAACAAATGCGTCAACCCCCTCAAAGAATTCGGGTTTTACACCCCTCATTCATCGTTAAACAATTTATCATTTTATTTTCTGACAAACCAAACACGTTTTAGATAATTTAAACGATAATTCGGCAAAACTTCTGCTTAATTTAGCGACATCCATGAAATAAATACAACAGTTTTCATATAGAAATTAAAACAGTTGCAGGTATGAATCTTAACATACAGGCATTCAATAAGACTCAAATCCTAACCGTTCTAAGGTACAACCCCTTATAACTCCATAATTTTCTAGCAAACAAGGGTTTTGAGAAGGCGTCACTATGCAAACTTCTCCCACTTCCGTCCTAAAACACTATCCTAGAAAAAGTAAGTCCAACATAAAATTTAAACAATTCATTATATTTTGAGATAGATAACAAACCTCAAATATTACTACATAGACAACAAAAGAAAGAAACTCCAGTTGAGCTCAAAGAAAATAGCACCGTCCTAAAAAAAAGAATTACTTATTAAATTTACAAGCTGAAACTAATTCAAAAATTAACTTAAAAGAATAGGTAAAACCCATTACTCTAATTAATTAAAACCTAATTCTTAATTCAACCA